>NW_009648495.1:552163-553889 GCF_000708025.1 Charadrius vociferus | reverse complement strand
CAGTGGCACAGGCTGCCCAGAGAGGTGGGGGAGTCTCCCACTCCGGAGCCATTCCAAACCCGCCTGGACGCCGTCCTGTGCCACTGCTGGAGGTGCCCCTGCTCTGGCAGGGGGTGGCACTGGGGGAGCTCCAGAGGGCCCTTCCAGCCCTCACCAGTCTGGGATGCTGTGAACCCAGCGCCCAGGTGCTCGGGCTGTCACATCCTTCCTTCCTCTGGTCACCCACAGCCAGATTTATTCCTCGGGCCACTGTGTTGATTCTTGGCGGAGCAGGCGGGGGCCAGGAGAGCTTGTAGCAGGTTCAGCCCTTTGCCCACCTCCGTGTCTCTCCCGTGACAGTGCTCTCTGGAGTCTTCACCGATGTGGAGGCTTCCCTGAAGGAGATCCGAGACCTCCTCGAGGAGGATGAGGCTCAGGAGCGGAAGCTGCAGGAGCTGCTCGGGAAGGTCCCACCGTCCCAGGGGTCCCCCCCGCCACCGTCCCCGGGGCTGGCTGAGGTCAGCAAGGAGTGCTCCAAGTACATGGAGGTCCACCAGAAGGCCAGCTTCACCAACACCGAGCTCCACAAAGCCATGAACCTCCACATCGGCAACCTCCGCCTGCTCAGCGGGCCGCTGGAGCAGGTTCGGGCCGCGCTGCCCTCGCCCACCTTGACCGAAGGTGAGCAGTGCTGTGCCCCAGGGGGAGGGGGGTCTCGCTGTGCCCCGGGAGGTGCTGGTCGAGCTTGGCGGGGTCCGGTGTGGCCACTCAGCCCTCCCTGTCCCCCAGATGACAAGCAGGTGCTGCAGAACCTGAAGCGAATCCTGGCCAAGGTGCAGGAGATGAGGGACCAGCGGATGTCCCTGGAGCAGCAGCTGCGTGAGATGATCCAGAAGGACGATATCACCACCTCGCTGGTCACCACCGACCGCTCTGAGATGAAGGTGGGTGCCAGCAGCTGTGTTTGGGGAAGCCCCTTCGCGTGCCACACGTCCCAGTCAGGGCTGCAAGAAGAGCTCTGCCCCTGTCCCAACCTACCCCTGAGCATCCCCCACTGTGTGCTGCCCCTCAGATTCTCCTCTCTTTCCGCAGAAACTCTTTGAGGAGCAGCTGAAGAAGTATGACCAGATCAAGGTCTACTTGGAGCAGAACCTGGCTGCTCAGGAGAACGTCCTGAAGGCCCTGACGGACGCCAATGTCAAATACGCGGCTGTGCGCAAGGCCCTCGCTGAAGTGGAGCACAAGTGAGTCCTGTGTGGGGCTGGCTGGGGTCGGGGCGGGGGGGAGACTATTCCCCAATGGGGTCTGGGCGCCCCGGTGGGATCTGGGTGCACGGACACAGCCCTCAATGACCCCAAGGAGAGGGGCGGGGTCACTGCCGGCTTCTCTAGTCTGTCCTTTGTCATGTCCAACTGCTGGGAGGCCACTGGTGGCTGTTTGTCCTGCAGCTGGTGTCTGTCCCAGGTGGGCACTGGTGGGTTCCCCAGGCCCCAGGAGCGGGATCACCCAGCTTTGGCCTGACGTTACGTCCCTGCTCAGCCCCTCTGCCCCATCTCCCCAGGTGGAACACCACCGTCCAGACCTTGGTGGCCTCCTACGAAGCCTATGAGGACCTGATGAAGAAAAAGCAGGAGGGGAAGGACTTCTACTGACGTTACGTCCCTGCTCAGCCCCTCTGCCCCATCTCCCCAGGTGGAACACCACCGTCCAGACCTTGGTGGCCTCCTACGAAGCCTATGAGGACCTG
>NW_009648495.1:549015-550537 GCF_000708025.1 Charadrius vociferus | reverse complement strand
AGCCCCGGCCTGAGCCAGATGCCGGGCACGGTGGTGGTCCAGGGCCCTCTCGTCCCCTCCCCAGCCCCCTCCCCGCAGCCGGCTTTGCCCATGCAGCCCCCGGCGCTGGTGCCCGGGCCGCAGAGACCCCCTCCCTCGCTGACGCCGGGCACGGCCCCGCTCCCCCAGGGCCCCGGCGAGGTCCCCTTCCAGCGGCAGAGCTCCTCCACCGACGACCTCCTGTCCTCCAGCCCTGAGAGCCAGCACGGCGGCTCCAAGGCGGCCGTGGGCCAACCCCTGCTGCAGCCCACCAAGGCTGACGCCAAGGAGGGGCAGAAGCCCAAGGCGGTGCAGCTGATCGAGAACGATCCCTATGAAAAGCCGGAACGTGTCCTGCGGCTGCTGGCAGAGCTTGACCGCTTCCGTGGGCTGGTGGAACGACTGGAGCACCCTGGGCCCTGTGGCGGCACCGAGCTGGACACCATCTGGAAGGAGCTGCAGGATGCCCAGGAGCGGGATGCCCGGCAGCTCTCCATCGCTATCGCCCGCTGCTACTCCATGAAGAACAGGCACCAGGATATCATGCCCTACGACAGGAACCGTGTCATCCTCCGCTCGGGCAAGGATGACTACATCAATGCCAGCAGGGTGGAGGACCTCTCGCCTTACTGCCCCACCATCATCGCCACCCAGGCCCCTCTGCTGGGCACCGCCGCCGACTTCTGGCTGATGATCTATGAGCAGAAGGTCTCCGTCGTCGTCATGCTGGTGTCGGAGCAGGAGCTGGACAAGGTAGACCCTTCCCTGGTGGAGTTGGCTGGGGCAGGGCTCGCTGTGGCCACCGGGGACGGGACGGCGGCATCCCTCACCCCTCCTGGTGCCCGTCACCCTCTCCTCATGCACTGGTGGCCCTTGTGGGGACGAGGGAGGGACAGGAGGGTCCCCACAGGGAGGTGGTCTCCCTGGGTGGGGTGTTACAGTTCCTGATGGTGCGTCCCCTTCCCTCCCCACAGCAGAAGGTGCTGCGGTACTTCCCCCCGGAGCGGGGCCAGCCCATGGTGCAGGGACCCATCACCCTCATCCTCACCAGCCTGAAGGTCGCCCCCACCCACGTGGAGAGGATGATCACACTGCAGTACCGCGACCAGAGCCTCAAGCGCACAGTCATCCACCTCCAGTTCACCTCCTGGCCGGAGCTGTATGGCACTGGGGGGCCCCAGGGGCAGGGGGGGAGAGATGGGGACAGGCATGGGGGTCCTGCTGCAGCTGTGGGAGGGGGATCCAGCTGGGGCTCCATGGGACCCCTGAACTGCTCCCCTGTGGGGGACCTCAGCCCCAGCGCAGGGAGGGTGTTGGGGGCAGCGCTGAGCCCTCCTTGGGGGGGTTGAGAGTGGGATACCCCCCACCCCAATGAGTGTGTCCCCTCCCCAGGGGCCTGCCCGACAGCAAGGGGAGCCTCCTGCGCTTCATCCAGGAGGTGCACGGCCACTACCTGCACCAGCGCCCGCTCCACACCCCCGTCGTCGTGCACTGCCGGCGAGCA
>NW_009648495.1:543837-545861 GCF_000708025.1 Charadrius vociferus | reverse complement strand
CTGTCAGGCAGCTTGCCCCCGCCCCGCCGGCAGACGGCCCTCGCCGTGGCGGGGAAGAGGCAGTTTTAGCCGCAGCCCCTCTGCCAGCCCAGCCCCGTGAGCGCACGCGTGCTGGAATGGGGCCACAGAGCCTCACAGTGGGATGGTGCGGTCGGGCCAAGCAACAGAATTGGTCTTTCCTGAGCTCTCGTACGTTATATTTACAAACAGGGGAGGTTTTTCCAAAGCACGTGGAGTTTAAATAGAGCTCCTGTCAGACTACAAGCCCAGCGGAGGTGGGCTGCGGGGTTTGATGGGGGCCAAAAAAGCACAGGAACACCCTTAAACCTTTCCCTGGCCACTCCCCAGCTACCAACCTGCTGGATAGAGTAGAGCTTGATCCCCGAGCTGCGGTCCCAGATGCTGATCACGTCATCCAAGCCGCTGCTGATGACGCAGGACGTTGTGCAGGTGAGGGACGTGACGTCCCCTCGGTGGGCGTACATGTGGCTGACCTTGCTCCCCGTCAGCACGTCCCAAAGACAGATGGCACCGTCCTGCCCTCCACTTGCTAGCACCATCGTCTGCAAGGACACAGGCAGAACCAGGTCAGGCACCTCAGCGGGCGGCGGACAGTGCCCCTTCCATCACACCCGGGGGCTTCGCAGTGCCACCGACACAGGAAGCCGCTGAGCACGCAGGCCAATTCCACAGGCAAACGTGTCCAGTGCTCCGGGCACGCTCCCAGGCTGCAGGAGGTCACAGGAACAAGGGATGGAAAGCCGAACAGCCAGCTCGGTGGCTTCCCTGCCTGCATACACGTGATTGAGCAGGCTGGAGGTAACAAAACCCCAGCCCAGCAGCTCTCCCAGCTGCAGAGAATCCTAAATTCATTTAACAGATCTGTAAAGTGCTCAGGTGTGGCCCTGCTCCTTTTTTCCTGGTACACAAAGCCTCGGCAGTGGCTCACAGCAGAGCAGGACCCTGTCCTTAGCCTCGCTCTCCTCTCCAGCGCCGGCAGCGCAGCCTCAGCTGAGCCTACGCCGCCTCTCTCGGGGGACAGCCGGTCCCTGGCAGGGTGGACACCCCATGGCACAGGGAATGTTTCAGCCCCTGCTCCCGGCTCTGCCTTCGGAGCTGCATTCAGAACAGCTGACCCCGCAGCACAGGTACAGCCGGAACGGGGCGGTCCTACTGCAAACAGGGCAGGGAGACAAACCACCTCCAGGGAACGGGATTGCTGCACTCGCTGGGGGCTGGATGGGAAATAACGGTTCAGCTTGTACGGCAACACGGTGAGCACACCGTCACAGCGGCCAGCAAACCCTCTGAGTCCTCAGAGAAGCGCACATCAACTACTCTGCACGTCCATCAGAAAAGGGTCCCAGCTCTGGCGGAAGCCGTGGCTCAGCGGCCATACGTGAGGATGTTCTTTGAGGTGCGGGCCCAGCGCCACCTTACCTGGTCGATGTACACAGCCGTGATCGCTCCCGAGTGACCCTGCAGCGTGAACAAACAGCACGAGTCTTCTAGCCGGAACACCTGCAGGGCAGAGGAGGCGGATGTGAGTGTCCTTGGGGCAGCAGTGCTGCAGGACGATACCACCTGAGCCTTAGCACTCTTGCTAACGAAGCAACGGATGTCACTTTATCTTCCTTGCTGCCATCCCCCTCTCACAGCAGAGTGGGAGCCTGTCGGCGGTTCAGGACAGCGAGGTCAGGGGATGCTGCTGCCAAGGGGAGGGGAAGAGGGTGATGCCTGTGGGGCAGTGACAGGGCAGGGAAGTGTGACACATGGCTGAAGGGGACCAGCTGCCACTGGAAGGGATGAGGAGAAGACAGGGGACACCCTAGAAGCCAGACCCTGCTGATGGTGAAGTCACCCAGCCCTAAAGCAAGAGGATCACAGAATCGCAGACTGGTGGGGTTGGGAGGGCCCTCTGGAGCTCCCCCAGTGCCACCCCCCGCCAGAGCAGGGGCACCTCCAGCAGTGGCACAGGACGGCGTCCAGGCGGGTTTGGAATGGCTCCGGAGTGGGAGACTCCC
>NW_009648495.1:530158-543134 GCF_000708025.1 Charadrius vociferus | reverse complement strand
GGGACACCACTTGTTACTGACCTCCAACTAGATTCTGCGCCACTAACCACAACCATCTGAGCTCTATCTGCCAGCCAGGATCTCATGCTCTGCTTGGAGAGACAGCTTATACAGGGCTCTGTCCTGACTCCACCAAGAGGCCGCATCCAGGCAGCCAAACAGAACATGGGGGAGCTTCAGGACCGCACTGGACGGGACTCCAACCACACCACCCCGAACATTCACCCACCTCTGTGCACGTACACTCGTCAGCTCTGCGCCCACGTACGAGACAAGCCGACGTCCCACGTCATCCCACAACAGGATGGACAAGCACCCGCACCCCAGCAGGCACAGGGCAGCGGCAGCCCCGCACCGCGGCCGAGGAAGCCTTACTCTCAGAGTGTGGTCCTGGCTCCCAGTGACCAGCCGTCCAGCCGCAGCCTTCAGCGCCGTGATGGGCTTCTGGTGGGCGCAGGACACGGTGTGGGTGAGCTGACACATGATGATGTCGCTGCTGCTGAACACCGGGGAGGACGGGATGCTGCTTCTGCTGGGGGCTCCTGTGGTGAGACACGCAGGTTAAGTCCTCGCTGCAGCAGACACAGCCTTACGCTCCTGATGTCACCCAGAAACGGTGTGGTATCAGGGACACCGGGGTGCTGAACTTTAAAGAGGCTGAGCCTGGTCCTCCAAACAGCCGACCACTTGGCACTCTGGCTGACACCAACAGAAGCTACAGCTGCTCAGCACCCATGAACAACTGGAGTGAGGGTCTCCAACAGGGTCCCCAACAGCGGAACTCCCCTCTGCAGTAAGTCTTCTGCAACACCAGGATCCCCGAAGCCCAAGAGCACTGCGATTATCAGCATTGTCATAGAGGCAGAACAGACAGGTGGGCACAAGACTCTATGGGGAAAAGTAATTTCCACAGCCAGTCCTTTCCTGCAGACCTTGCTCCGCTTCCAGCTCTACAGCTTGCAGATCCCAGGGCATCTCCCCAGGAATGCAGCCATCCTCCTGGAGTAAGGCCAGAGCTGCTCTCCCCTCCAAGCCACTCCAGAACCAAAGGAACCACTGCACTGCAAACCGGTTACCACCACGGACCAGTTTTGTGTGTGTGATGGTTGTGCCAAGGCCCCAGGCTGCATCGTGGTTGCATGGGGCTACGTGGTGTGCAAAGGAGTGAGAACCGACTTTGCTGAAGGAGAAAATAAGTGAGAAGTGGGAGAAGAAAGAGGTACAGGGCAGAGCTGACCCTGGAACAAACACATGCCTCAGCCTCCAGACCGATGTGCTGGAGAAAACCAGCACTTGAGATGCTCTCCCTGCACAGGGAACTCCCGAAGTATTCCTCACCTCTCCACAGCACCTGGTTCAGCATCCTGCAGCACAGGGAGTTATTATGACAGCTTATGAAGTGGGTGTGAGGAAGAGTCAGGGCTAGGAGGGAAGGGAGGGGGAAAAGGCTCAGCGGAGCTCAGAGCGGTGCACAGAATCTTGGACGCCTGCTTACCTCGAAACTGCAGGTGGTTCAAGGACGTGTGTGTCTCCAACGAGAAGAAATCTAAAGAGCCATTGAGCCGGGCCGCGACGATCCTGGGGAAGAAACACAGGCACATAAGGAGAGGCCTTTCCCCGCTCTCACAGGGCGAGGAGCCCTGAGACCAGACACCTTCTGAGGCAGAGCACAAACCATGCAGGCTCCCCCTGTGAGGAAGCATTCCTGATGGCAAGGAACAGGGCTCAGAAATTATATTAAGCCCAGACCACAGAATAAATTGGCCGATGGCAATGCCCCTTGAGTAACGGCACACAGAAACCAGTGACCCAAAGGCCCCATCTCCCAGCCCTGAATTATTCTGGACCTTCAGCTACTAGAAAGACTGAATATCTGTATGAAGAAGCAGCGGCTGCTGGAACGGACCTGGACCCGGGAAAGCTTGCTTCACCATGCCTGGCTGGAGAGGTGGACGCGTGGGAAGGAAGAGACTTCCCAGCTGAGCCTCTGCCATGTGGAGCTGTTCGACCTCCACGGAGGAAGGGTCAGGGCTGGGGTCCTGGCTTACACCACGGGTTCTCCTTCCCTTGCAGGAGATCACCGAGGACAAACGCAATTACCTGTTGTTCAGGAAGACAAGCGCTGTGATGCCAGATTGACCTTCATCATTACTGCTACGGAGGGTCCCCTCGATAGCATCCCAAACCTGGAAGGAGAAGGGGTTCAGGCCATGATCCTGACCAGAAGACCGTCATACACCGTGGAGTTGTGATCCACGTACCAGCTAACCTGTGCTGTGCCACACACACCCCCCAGCCCCCTTCACTATCTGATCTTAACGAAGGAGCCTGGAGGCAGCTCCCACTTGGCACCACAGATTACACCACCTGCGTGTCCTTATAACTATCTTAAAGTGAAGCAGCAAGTTCTCAAGTGAACACCCTTTTGTTTGACAGCAGAAATGATGAACAGAATTCTTTTCTTTGAAGAAAAACCTTCATCAATGACATAGACATTAGAATCAAGCGCACCCTTAGCAAGTTTGTGGATGACACCAAGCTGAGTGGTGCGGTGACACTCCTGAGGGACGGGATGCCATCCAGAGGGACCTGGACAGGATGGAGAAGTTAGTCCATGTGAACCTGATGAGGTTCAACAAGACCAAGAGCAGGGTCCTGCACCCAGGTCAGGGAAACACCCGGTATCAATGCAGGCTGGGGGATGAAAGGATGGAGAGCAGCCCTGTGGAGAAGGACTTGGGGGTACTGGTGGATGAAAAGCTGGATGTGAGCCGACAATGTGCACTTGCAACCCCGAAGACCACCCACATCCCAGGCTGCATCCCCAGCAGCGTGGCCAGCAGGGTGAGGGAGGGGATTCTACTCCTCTACTCGGAGATGCTGGGAGGGCTGGAGCCCCTCTGCTGGGAGGACAGGCTGGGAGAGTTGGGGGGGTTCAGCCTGGAGAAGAGAAGGCCAAAAAGGGGAGACCTCAGAGCCCCTTCCAGTGCCCAAAGGGGCTCCAGGAGAGCTGGGGAGGGACTCTGGATCGGGGAAGGGAGCTGTGGGACGAGGGGGAACAGGTTTAAATGGAAAGAGGGGAGATTTAGATGAGATATTAGGAAGAAATTCTTCACTCTGAGTGTGGTGAGCCCCTGGGGCAGGTTGCCCCGAGAACCTGTGGCTGCCCCATCCCTGGAGGTGTTAAAGGCCAGGTTGGATGGGGCTTGGAGCAACCTGGGCTGGGGGGAGGTGTCCCTGCCCAAGGCAGGGGGTTGGACTAGATGACCTTTAAAGGTCCCTTCCCACCCAAACTGTTCTATGATTCTATGGAAATCCCCTCAGAGCTCTAAGGACTACAGTGCCGGCCAACGTCTCCAGAGACACAATCTGCACAGCATGCATGTCCTGCTCTGACCAACACTGCACAACGCTGGGTTCCCTGCAATGGGAGGGACGTAAGATCACACTATCCTCTTTTTCCTTCTAGAATTACTGCCAGTATTTTAATCAGTACTTCAAAATCTGCGTGCCTTTCTTACTGGGGTCACAACGAACGCTAGCCCCGATGCACCACAGGCACCCTGTGGCAGCACAGGCTCCTGCTGCACGCTCCCCGTTCCCAGCTCTTCACTCCCTGCCCCACGTCTGCCCTGTTCCGAGCATGAAGTGCTCCGGATTTTGAAGCAATATTGTGACATGGACTGGAAACAAGATTCAGCAGCAAAATTCTTTCAGTGTCTCAAGGCAGCTGCTCGGGAGAAGGTATCTGAGCTCAAAACCCTATTTAAGGGACAAAGAGAAGCATCAGAGTGGCCTGGCTGTGGCTTTGTTGGGAAGAGTGAGAGCTGCTCACACGTAGCACAGGCAGAAGAGGTCAAAAATCATTAAAAATTTTATTTCAAAATGTGTTTGTTTAAAAAAAAAACAACAAAACACACCTGTATTTATTTTGAAGGAAAAATTCTAACCGAATTTCCAAAAGGGAAATGAAAATTAAACTTATCCAGAAAGTTTCTCATTGGAGGAGATTTACATTTCCAATTAAAATTTACTTCAACACCTGCATCACTCCGATAGAATTCCTACTCATTTTACTTCATTTCATGACTGACCAGCAACATTACTTAATGACACAGCAATCTTTAAGCTTCTTCAGTCTTAAACAGCTGCTATTATTTAGCACTAATTGAAGAATCTTTTTCCTTACACTAAGAACCTCCTTTGAAATGAAACATTTCAACACTCAAGAACCAGAAAAGAAGATAAGCAAAGTACTGATCAAACAAGAAGCTGTTTCGAATACTTTAAAAAACGATTGTAGGTCACAACAGACACTTTACCGTAACTCCTGTTCTGTTCTAAAACCAAATTAAGCTGAAACGCTGGGATTTTCACTGCAGAAGAAGAATTTCTGCCCCGGGGCCTGTCCTAACCTGCACCCCGAGGGGCTGTGTGCCTGGTGCTGGTGATGCTGGTACAGGCAGCGGCACCAGCTCTGCACAAAGCCACCATGGCAGCGTCAGCTCGCCCAGTGCCTGGGCTGGCAGCGAGACTTGCTCCTCACCTCCAGTTTCCCGTTACTCCGGCCAGCCACAATCAGGTTTCCTTGCAGGTCCAGGCTCCAGACAGAGCTCTCAAAGTCTCCTCCCCAGGAAGGAAGCGGTGACGATTTGTCAAATCCAGTAAAAGACTCATCCCCCAGGCTCCTCCTGCGGCTGCTGCAGCCTCCCTCCTCGGTCCCGCAGCCCAGGGAGCGGGGACTGCCGCTCCCCACGCAGAAGGCAGCCTGTCCATGCGGGGCTGAGAGGCCAGTGAAGTTCATGCAGTTGGAGGTGCCGTGTTCTTCATACACTTTACCAACCAGGCTGCTGAAGTCATACCCGGTCTCCTTCTGGCGACTGCCCACAGCACGAAGCCGCGTCTCTGACTCTGCCACCTTCACCTGCTCAGAGAAGTTTGTGTCAATGAGAGACGTGAGGTCCGGCTGGTCGCAGAAAAGCGGAGGTTGGGGAGGGCTGAGCATCCTCTTGAGCTGGTGACTGTTGTCAAAGGAGTCATCCAGACCATTTTTGCCATCCGGACTATGATCCCAGTTTTCCTGGTAATCAAAAATGCCACTGCTGTCTCTTCGCAACCTGAAACACAGTAATAAAAGGTCAGTCTTCCCACCTCTACTGTCGGAGGTTCTGATTTCTAACAGATGGGTTTGCACCAGCTGCTGAGCAGCGGTTGTGGAGGGACCTGCCCGCAGTTGGATGACTTGGTACAGACACCACTTACCTCGGTTTGGGAATAACGGTGAGGCAGTCACCAGTCTGAGCATCCCACACACGGATCTGGCCCACCAGGCAGCAGCTCACAAGCAGCATCCCATCACTAGCCAGACATTCGATGTCCTGGGAAGGAAGAACAAGCACAGCTGAGCATGTAGCACCACCAAGGCCTCTGGACCCTGACAATCACCTTGCGCGTGGCTGAGGAACCATACAGATGATAAATTTTACGTCAAAACTACATGGCTGGCTTAGCAACCTAGGGATACTCTGAGAACATGAGTACATCTTTGCCCAGAGTCCTCGCTGCGCACTACACTGCTGCAAATCAAACAGACTCCATCTGTTTTCCCTTTCCCTGACAAAGTATGGCTCAAAGAGATGGTAGGATCAGGAACAGAGGTGCAGCTTCTCTGGAAGACACGGCACAGCGTTTCAAACTCCAACGCCCAAGTGCTTTGTTTCATGTCAGAATGGAAAGAAACATCTTTCCCCTCAAGAAAAATGAGTAAACTGAGCAGCAGCACACTTCCGTGCAAACCCATGGATGCTTTTAGCACTGGAAACAACATTTAACAGCTCAAACCTATGCACTAACTTTTGGGAAGCAGGGAAAAAGGGATCCAGTAGGCATTAAATATCAAGGAATCTAGAGTTACCCCAGCAAAAAAGGCTGGATCAGCCCAGCCAATAAAAGCTAACAGTTGGCTACACAGAAAAGGTAGTAACAGCAATTGCAAAAAGCTTAAAGCAAGTCCCAGGAACAAATGGAAAACTCCTGCAGGAAACTGCATGCTACAATATCCTACTATCTATATATAGATAGATAGATAGCATTTGCCCCAGCTGTTAGCCTCCACAGCTGCATTACGCTAAGGCTGCATAGCTGGTCGGTCCTTTGTGAGGGCTGTTACTGACATAAACCAGAAAAAAACGAACGATGTGGGGCGCAAGTCAGTAAAATGCCATTCTTGTAAGGATTGCACCCGTCTGACCTACCATGAGGTGACCCCTGAGAACCAAGGGGACGATCTCGGTCTCAGGTGGGGAGTAGCCGTAATCGTCACAGGGCAGGTCCCCCCTCTTCCTCCTGCTGTGCGAGAGCCCGTTCTGCCCATAGTTCTTGGGGCAGAACACCCTGTACAGGCAGAAGAGCAGGAGGACCAGGATAATGCCCGAGGCCAGACCCAGAGCGGCCACCCTGGTGGGAGAGACAAACAGAAAGACAAAAAGAAGGTGAGATAAAATATCCAGTTACTAGTCCACGGATAGAGTTTGAAAAATACTGTGAAAGTATTACACATGTTGCTGGTCTAAATTTTTCAGCCAAGCAAAATTTGCCATAAGCTATAGTGATTTCTGGAAAATTAAAGGATTTTTATAATAGGAAATACAAATTTCAACAAGATATTCAGACTTTGCAGTAAGAAAAGTACTTTGCAATCAAGGCAGTAAGAAAAACACTAGATGTGGATCAGAATAATATCAAGTGCCCTCAACAGAGCCAAAGAATTGCAGATTCAGAGGACAAGCTGGGAGCCTGACCTCTCAGTAGGAAAGGAAGATTCCTGCTTGCACGAGCACTTAATCCAACACCCAATAAAGCATTACTGAAGCACAGCATTTATTCCCAAAGACGAACTCCTATGCCTGTTACCCAGCGATAAACCCCATAACGCATCGTGTGTGGTGCTAGGAGTAACAGCTTGAGCATCACCAAGCCATCCAATTAAAATACATCACAGGGTAATCTTCAAAATGCAGGGCTAATTGCACAACGGTTACTAGATTATAGTGAACGCTTGCACATATATCAAGTTTGTACGCCATTTGTCCATAGTCATCAATATATATTGACAAGCAGCTGCCACCAGAGCAATGGCTGCCCAACAGCCTGGGCTGCACACACCATCTCCTGCCAGGGAACTCAGAAAAACAGGGCCAGGACAAATTGATTTAATGCTGCGCTAGCTGAGCTACAGTGTCCTGAGCATTATGGGATTTTGCACGGAAGCTTTACAAATATTTTTCGTTCTCTTTTTGCCCTCCAGGAGAAGAACCAAACAGCCAAAGAGCAACCCAAGTCTCCAAGGGAGTTAAGGCATGGCCAGATGGTTCCATCAAGGACTCTTTTACTTGTAAAGGGTGACATCCTGGTGTCCTTGCAGCTTGGATGAGGCTTGGTCAGGCTGAGCTTCAGCATCCAGCTTCCCACTGCTTGAAGATAAGAAGGGGTGGTAGCGGTTAGCCTCCTGGGGATGCCGCACTTCTAAGGCCTCTTGCGGGTTCAGGTACAGCGTGACAGGGATGGCTGGAAGGATGCTGATGTATCTGAAGGAATGGAAAGACGAGAACAGCTTAGGAACAACAAACAAAGACACAAAAACCTTAATAGGTTGCCCAGCCCATCTTCTCACTAGCAGCCAAAGTAGGTCTCAGGATGTACTTGGAGTCCAGTTGTTTCAGGTATTCTAAACTAAAGACCTCCCTTGAAATCTTTTTCTCTGAAGATATTTCCCAGGTCTTAACCTTTAACTCTGTGGAAAAGGTAAAGAGCCAACAGTGGAATGAACTACTGATGAGATCAAATGGATCACACAGATTTCGGTAAGGATATAATGATCTGGTCCACTTCCCTGAACGCTGCAGGCCAGAAGATCTCAACAAGAAGTTTCTTCAGCTCAGCTGCCTCTATTCCTCACATGTACCATCCCCATCACTTACAGATAATCAAGTATTTTACAAAATTCTAAACATCACCTCCAGGTTGAAGGAAGACAACAAGCAAGTAATATACCCAAGGGCACAGGAGAGAAACACAACCCTTATTCTCAGACAAACAGTCCTGGAGAGTTTGGTACCTTTGGTACCTTAAACAGGAGGGCCTGTTTAATAGTCTCCTCCTGAAGACACATTTGGAGTAAGCCGCATGGAACACAAATTATCTAACTCAGAAGGACAAAAGAAAGAAAAATGCTTGGAGTCAATTCCACAGGGAAATTAAAGCGCCTGTGGCACTCAATGCGAGCCCACTTGCCTTTTGGCCAGAGTGATATTGTAGTAGCTGAAAAGGGATGGCCAGTGTCTGAAGGAAAGCTTCCTCCAAATCTCCTCATCCTCCACTCCCCAGGTAACCTCTGCTTCAGTTCCGAGCTCCGTCTGTCCATTCCCTTTGCCCTCTGGTCCGTGGGCCCAAGTGTGCTGGTTTGTCTCCAGCCTGCTCAGGGACTCCAGCCCTGACTTCTGCTCACGCTGCTGCGTCTGGTTTTCTGACAGCTGTATAGGGTCCGATGGGAAGACTGAGAGATCAATCTTGGGGTCCCCAGCAGGTAGGACCCCTCCAGGAACAGGCATAGGAGGCAGACCTGCTTCCCCCAAAGGACTTTGTTCGGTGACCTGTGACGTGAGGTAGGTGCGGAGACCAGCAGGATCCGTGTAAACCAGGATTCCAATCCAGATCACCGTCCCAGCCTACACACGATGAGCAAAGAGACAAGCTCGTTTAGTACACGGACTTCACACTTCACGTCCAACACTTCTTCAGCTGTCTGAGCTGATCAGCAACAGCCCCACCAAGGGTACGTCCTGCACTCAGTTACGGTCTTACTCCCGGCAGGCGCTTATCCTCTAAGAGGATTGGGAGAGGTTGCAGAGTACACACAAAAACGGAGTGGTACTTTTCTGTGAGCCATCTGACTACCTGATGGTGGGAACCCCACTTCTCCCACACAAACGCACAGCAGGGAAGAGACTCCTTGCTAGCGGCTGGGACCAGCACGTCTGCCACCCTCCAACAGGGCTGGAAAGGCTTAATTCAGGGTTCTGGTTCATGACTTCTGCAAGACCTACTGCAGCAGCCACAGTTCACAGACTGATGAACTAATTAAACTGCCATCAACGTTAGTTGACAGTAACAGACTGGGCTGTGGTTTGTAGAGCCGAGGAACACACATGTTCCTCTGCTTCCATTAGAGACATCCAGAGCAGAGATGGGGAGGACAAGCAGGGGCAGGAACTGGTGTAACCGCTGCAGTTACACGTGCAAAAGAAAAAGCCTTAGCCTTTCATGTAGCAAAATACCTCCATGTCTTTAGTCCTTATTATCTGCAGGAACAAAACATGATTTCTGCTCTGTAAAAATCTCATACAGTCCTTGAAAATCTGCTTATTAAAGGCAGATTTTTGTCTCAAGGCAAGTATCAGAAAAATACCCACTACCACCCAAACATCATGCAAAAAGCTGATCCCTGGAGCTAATGCATGCAGAGGGATGTTCTCAGGGAAGTATTTCTTGAACTGTATTTACCACGGGACAGCATAAGGCTTGCAGGGCAGCAAGGATGCATGAAAATCTTGGGCTTTTTTTCCCCCACAGAAGCCAATTTGGGCTGGTTAGTATCCAGCAGCAAGGGGCACCAGGTAACAAACACCACATGGCATACCATGATGAGTCTCTGGGCCAGCCGGGTCCTGGCAAAGAAATAAATCACCCGCAGCCTCTTTGGCAGGCGCAGATTCCTGAAAGACGATGGCTGCAGGGTGATGGTGTGGGGGGTAGCAGGTCGCATAGCTGGCTGGCGTTCGTAGCGCTGAGAGCGGCTGACAGGCTTCGCTGGGGGCATGCAGGCTTCTGCTGGCAACCGTTTGTTCAGATCAGCGAGCTGCCAAGAGAAAAGCAAACGTGTGAGAGGCGTGGTGATGAGGTCCCTCGAGAGAAATGTGCGCAGAGTCAGCTGTCTTTGATACTTGCCCACGTTTGAGTTCCCACCTTCACCCTTGAGTCAATCTGTCCCAGCTTCTCTCTGGCACACACTCTCTTCTTCACCCAGCCATCATCACCTGTTTGTGACCGTGTCTGCTTCCAGCCCATTTACCCCAAATCTGCATGTTTATACACCTGAGGGTGTCTTGCTCCCTCAAGCATCCTGTCCCAAATCCCCGCGTATGTGTAACCAAGCAAGTACCGCCCCGGAACTTTTGCAGCTCAGCCTGTTCTGTTTAGAGAGTGAAAATCACAGGCTGTGCTTCCTTTAATCCTTCCACAACAGCAGAGAAGGAAAACCAAAGGCAAACCCCTGTGTTCTTGGCCCTTCCTTACCTCCATACGGCGAATGTCAATGGACAGCACCGTAGTGAAGAAAAACATCTGCAGGAAGAAGTCAGACACCAGGCCGACCACAGCAAAGAGGCAGAACTCCTACAGACAGGACACATCGATTAGCTATGGCAGCTGAGGAGACAACTGTATATATTTCAACTTCAGAAAAAGGGAAACTCGGCAAACTCTTGCCCAGAGCACAGGCCTGAACCTATTTTACTGACAAATCCTATTATCAATATTTTGTAATAGTTGAGTTTGGTGCTAAAAAAGTCCACATGAGAAACTTAAGAGCATGTTTATTCAGGTTTGCATTCTTTGTTCTTCTTAGCCATAAAACATCAAAGCACCATAGGAAAAAACAGCAGAGGATGTTTTCGCAGTTCACAAAGCCGTGGCAGGGCACAGCCTGAGCTCTCAGCCTCCTGCCCATGACTTCAAATCACAAAGCCAAACAGTCTCCAACAGTGACAGTTTCCTGCATATTCTCAATAAAGCTCAGCCCTGATTTAAAATTCCTCCAGGAACACGGGTTGCTCAGGAACTGGATCAATCACTCTCCACTGTACATCTGTACATCATTTCTAGCAATTCTCCAGGACCCCAGCTAAACCATTTCTGCTTAAATCACACTGTTGGCTGATGGATGTTTTATGGGCAAATTTCGTTTCTGTGCCACTGGAAGAAAAGTCCCATACACACTCTCAGAGGTCTCTAAACAACAAATATACAGGAAACAACGTTTGCAGAAGCCGGTGTTTCCTAAACTTCCTGTAATGCTCCACTTTCCCCAGCAGGTGCCATTGCAGAAATAAGGATTAAGAGATTCTGCCCAGCAGCAGAAATGCAATCAGCTCCCAGATCAGCCCAACAAAACAAATGCACACTCCCCACTAGCGTGAAGTGCCATCCGCTCTCCCCAACTACATTCAAAACTTCAAAGCAACATAGAATTAAAATATTTTTGAGAGGAGTCTTGTTTCCCTTGGAGGTATAAATTTCTGTCAGGACCTGTCACGACCCAAAAAGGACGTAGTAAACATGGAGAGATCAAGAAAACTGAACGTAAGCAGGAGTGAAAACCTTAGGCTAAACAAGAGATTAAAGACTCTGGCCCTCACTTGCAGAACAGAGCTGGCAAACACCCGCTGCCATTCACTACCTGCCTGCTGGCGTGGTGGCATGCTTACTACCTGCAGACCAAGCCAGGACACATCCAGCTAAGGGGAAGGAGAGAGGCCATAGAGATTAATTTCTTTTATTCTCCTCCCTCCTGTGTCTGCCCCAGCTTCTTGCATAAGGCTGGAGACCAATATCAGCACAGTGACAAGAAAAGAGATAGCGTGAAAGGCTATCCAAAACCTCTAAACAAACCTTGAAGCCTCCCCATCCTGTCCAAACTGTTCTCGAAACATAAAGCAGTCAACTGCTTGTTAGTTAAAAATCAGCATGATACGAAATGAGATAACCCACCAGGCCAGCTACCCCTCCCCAAACCTCCCAGTGACAGCAGCACAAGGAAGCAGGTTCTGATCAGGTTTTGCTCTTCAGCCCCTTCCCCAACATCCAACAGGAGGTTTTGGAAGCAGAGGGATGAAAACACAACACAGGTTCCTCTCTCAAGGAGAAAACCAGAAGGAAAGCAACATCCATCTGGATTTCACCCAGACCTCAGCAAACACAGGCTCCACAAACGGCAGGCTCTGCATAAAGAGATATTAATTCTGTTAATACCTCCACTTACTCCACTTAGGATTAGAGCCATCTGAAGCTGCTAGCCCTGGAAATCTAAAATCTTCTTATACTTGGATACTGCAAACCCTTTGGCAAAACCCAAAGTGATTTCTGTGGGTGCAGGATCGGGCTATCAGTGTGTGAACCTCAGTACAAGGCAGTGGACAAGAGATGAAAAACACAGGATGAGCGCTCAGCACGCACCCCTGCAGCATCTCAGGACCATCAACAGTGACATTGTGCCAAGAAAGCAGTGGTCTCTACCCACCTGCAACGCAAGGCAAGAGGATTTCATTGCTGCTCACAATTATGAGGGATTTAAAGTGGATGCACCATTCTCATCCAAAGCCAAACTCTATTTTAGGACAAGGAGAGCCACGGAAAATATAGAAAATATCCCTCTGCTAAATAAGTTGCACTGCCAAGGACTGAGAATAATGACAAGAACCATTACAGGTTGTGGGGCAGGTAAGAGCCTTCAGCAAAGCAACGCCTCCCTCTTCTGCTATTCCCTATACCAGATAGTGCCTGAACGACCCCAGCACTGCACTGCTCCCTCTGACAGCCCAGGGCAAAGGTCCCCGCCAGATTTGCGCAGCCTGGCTCTCTTTCTGCCAGATTCCTTGGACTCTGCAACGCGAGTACAGCACATTATCTGTAGCGTCCTTCACTCTCAGGGACAAAGATAAGGGGCATACGCCAGCCTCCAGCAGAGCAGCCATCAGTCTTTAACAGACAGCATCCCTGTGAGGTCTTTCCTCTGGAGAAAGCAAGCATCCAAGGCAAGACAGGATCACACGGAGAGCAGAGAGTGGATGCCATCACACACGTTAAAACACTGTAATAAACAGGAGCACTTTAACAGGGATAACATGGGGGTGGGAGCACG
>NW_009648495.1:529370-530136 GCF_000708025.1 Charadrius vociferus | reverse complement strand
CACTCTTTCATGGCTCTGCCCCGTCCCTTTTACCACGCTCCTTATTATGTGTAATCAGCACACCCTGCAAGCTCCTCTACAGCAGAGTGCAACAAGAAAGCGAACCGTCCCAGCGGTATCCACACGACAGGGCTGCTGGCACTACGCTCGCTTCACAGATATTGTCAAGCTTCACTTTCTGAGGTCAAGCAGCGCAGCAATGAAGCAGAGGCCAAAAGGTGCTACTATACCATATTAACGAGCCCAATTTAGGCCCAAGGGATGGATCATGCCAGCATTTGAGCTGAGCAGTCTCTGCAATCAGCTTCAAATAAAAAAAATTAGGCCACAATAGGTGGTTAGCTGTAGCCTGGGGAATTCTACTGTAGCTCCTCTCTTGCCCTTTTGGATACTGAGAGAGAAGCTCAGGAACCGGGAAGTTCAGCCTGTAATGCTCCAGTCCAACCTGAATGTTTAATCTTATTAGATTGTAATCCGCTTTAATCTGCAGTCTGTACTGGTGAGTCCCCGATGTTAAAGCAAGGATACATGCAACCCATCCCTCTTCATGCAGGTCATGCATCGCCAGCGAGCACCTAGCGAGGGCCCAGAGCAGCCTCCAACTGTGTAGATGCTGGGCTGCTCCTGCCTTCGCCTGCTGACTGCGCCTGATAGAAATTTCTGGAGACAACAGGCTGACACCTCCCTGAAGTCTGGCTGCAGAGGCGCTACAGAATCGGTGATGAGGATTCGTCTAGGCAGTACTTCTGTTCATGTAGCTCAGCAG
>NW_009648495.1:479954-529344 GCF_000708025.1 Charadrius vociferus | reverse complement strand
GGTGTCAGCTTCCCAAGACAACTCAGCAAGCACAGTCCTGAAAAGGAGACTGTGCAGCAGAGAAAGTAACACACCGCGAGGCAGAAGACGCTATTTTCAGTGCTACACAGACCCAACAGCGGGACCCCTGACAGATCATTCTACTTCGAGCTTTCAGTTTACCCATCCATGAAACAGAGGCAGTGATATCTGTGCTTGTAAAAACCTACAGATTCATCAGTCTGGTGAAAGAGACTTAAAAAGACTGTCCACCCTAATTCTCAGAGCAGATATTCTGCACTCGGGAGGTTTTTTTTCTTCCATCCACTTGTGAAGTGGATTAGCCAGCTCACAAAAAGGCCCTTTTAAGTGGCAATAAAGGCATGCCCACAGCAAAGGCACTGGGCAGTGCTAAGTTCTGTGCTAGGAAGCTCATTTCCACAAACACGAGGAGCACAGACGGACGGTTGGGAGGGAAATGAGCCCCTGCTCTGGTTCCTCCCAGGGTTGTGCAGCAAAGTGATCAGCTCCACGGTCCAGGGGTGACAGCCATCATGGTAAGTCAATGAGAGAGGCTCTCCAAACCCATGTGTCCCGTAGGAGTCCGTGTGTCTGTGGAGCCGGCAACTGGAACAAGCAGGGTCTAAGCACCAGCAACTGGAACGGGGACCATGGGGCACAGGAGCCCACATGTCTGGGTCACCAGCAACTGGAACATGCCAGAGTGTGCGTATCAGTGTGTGATCACTAGCGAGTACTGAGCCAGGCAGCTGAGGAGCAGGGTGAGAGGCTGGGGACCCAGGCGTGTGTGTGTCCCTGAGCGAGAGAGCTGGAGGAGCAGGTTACCAGATGGACCAGGGGCTCCAGACAACTGCCGGAGGGACTGTGGGATGACTGAGAGACCCACTTGCACACATGTATTTGTGTGAGGCAACTGGGGAGAGCAAGGATCCAGGGCCAACTACTGGGTGAACTGAATGTCTAAGCCCAGCTACTCAAAAGATGCCGATGGGGGACACTGGGGAGCCAGGGGCAGCTGCTGGACAGAAGACTAGCTCCTGGAGGGATCCACTTTGTATAGATGTAGGTATTTCCCACTAACAGACTTAATCCAATGAGCCAGAGAGGGGAGCAGAATACTGCCCACTGCATTCCTTTTTTTTCAGCCATACTCACCTGGATGGCCGGGACAAGGGTGAAATACCCGATCAAGATGATCCCAAGCTCTGTCGCCATGTTCTTCATGATCGACCAGCTCTCATTGCTCAAGCCTGGAGATAGAACAGGTAAAGACAGATAAAAGGAGACTGGTCACTAGCGGACTGACATGAGCATGGTAAAACCGAACTGGATTTCCCTTCTTTAAAATTAGGTGTCTACAGACAACAGGCAAAAAAGGCACATTCAGGCTAAAATCCATCTGACCTATTTTGAATATCTAAGTCAAAGAATTGGACTGTAGACTCCCAATGTCTTTATTAGTGGGATTATCATTAACTAAAACGGGAGCTGAGGATGACTCTCTCAGCTCACAAAACTCTCCTGATTTAAGCAGTTGGAGGGCACTGCACAGGGCAATACAGGGATTCAGAAGTGTAAAGGACCATTGAATTTTTGAGTCCTGCTTTCAATCTAGCATACAAAACACTTGTATTTTTAAAACTAGGTAGATTCTTCTGGGCATCACTCCAGAACCCCTCTTCCCTGATGTCTAGAAATATTTTTTAAGCTTGTAAACTAGATTTAACCATGGTTTGAGCATACTCAAACTCTTATGCAGGTACAGAGTGTATCTATAATAGAGAAGATAATTTTGTCACAGACTCAGCAGAACTTCCTATGACCTGTGGACTGCATTTATGAGATTCATGACATGAGAGAACAAGGTGCTAAATATCTATAACAGGAGATACAGCTCTCACTTACTAATAAATTTTTAAACTTGTTTAGCCAATGCTTCAGACCACAATCTTAAAAAGCAGTGCCCACAATTACAGGCTTATATTAGTTCTTGGAATTATCAAAACCAGTACAAAACGACTAATAGAATACAATTCTCAATTCACATTCAACACATTCAGTCCTTGTTTCCTTCGCAGACCAGAATTAACATCATTCCCCATCTCCCAGTCCTTGGGTTACCCTAATTTTCTCTCTCTGGACATTTTTCCAGAGCAGGCTGCATACCTTGGGCAATGCGTAGCTTCACTTCCAGGTCAACGGGCGTAGAGACAACTGACTTGGTGAGGACCAACACGTTCTCCAGGCCAATGACTACAACCAAGTATGGAAATATCTCTCTAGAGGAAACAGAACCACAACTGAGAATGAAAACCTTGGTGAAAAAGAAGGGAAAAATGCAAGTTAAGCAGCAAACACACGTCCTAGTGTCACGGCCAGGAAACACTATCCAGTGCTCTCAGCCAAAGCCCTTCTCTATTACTCTATGATGAGGTAAGCGTTCTGTATTTCATCTGCTTTGGACAGATACTAACATTTTTGCAAGGCTGCATGATTTTCTGGAAAATAGCCATTATAGGCCACCACTAAACTAGTCTTAATGCTTCCCAGGGTTGGGACAGTGCCCCTCAAAGAGTCTCTCCAGCATCTAGTACAAAGAAGTGCAAATCAAAAAGACTGACTTCGAACAAGAATGCAATAGATTCAGTAATAATTAGTCAGCGAGAACACATTACAGGAATGGAGTAGGGAACACGTCCCACCATCAACAGTGAAAATCCTGATAAATCACAGCTAAGCATTACATTAAACAAAACTTTTAAAAAAAATTCTCAAGTGAAGAGCATGGCAGTCAAGAAAACACACTGAAATGGATTTGCCCTTCAGAATATACACACACAGAAGAGTAAGACTACCCAAGGTAACCACCATGACTATTCAACTCTTCTTCTCACCCCTGATTTTTTTTCCTCCTTTGAACTACTTGCAGTCCAGATCAGAGAGAAGTTCCTGTTCCGTGCCACAATGTGGTAGATAGTAAATCTCTTCATTTCCCTCCAGCTAAACTTAAGCAAAAATACTAAAGTTTTCATTGTGGAGGGTAATGGATTTGTGCTGTGCCGGTATGTACGGATCCAAAAAGAGAACGTGCGTGCGTGCAGGCGCACACACCCCTTGGCAAATCACTAACAGCCAGGACAGGTAAACAACAGGGTTTCAGAAGAACACCTCCTGCTTTCTGCCACTGCCTGCCATAAGCCCCCAAGGACCATCTTCCCAAACGTTCCTTTCAATTGCCTATGGCCATCTGACGTGGGCTTCAACAACATTTGCACACATATAGCTGTCAGCAGCCTGTACCTTACAAGCTCAGCTGGGGAAAAACACCCATCTGGAACCACTGCTAACTCAGCTATTTCATTCCAATTGATTCCTTGAACAAACGGCAAGCTGAAACAGCAAGAGCTCCACTGAAAGCAAGATTACAAAAAAAACCCCACAAACAAAAAAAAACAAACTCCACGCGCCCATCTCAAAGTATCCTAAGCAAATTTTAGCTCTAACAATTGTGCAACATGTTGGTCCCTTCACCTCCTGTCCAAAAGCCACACAGACAGTGAATTTCCGTACTGAGGGGAAAAAATACAAATATATATATAAGCCTCTCATGGGAAACTTCCTGTTAATGTCAAAGAATCCAAAATCTGGAAAGCACATCTCAGTCCTGCCTGTATCTAAAACATTTTCAGTTCATAACCTGTGTCTCTCCTCTGAGCAGAACTTTAGGACAGGAGACAGATGTGAGAAAAAGCTCTTTGTAATCCTCAGGGACGGAAATCTCTAAATAAATAGAACGCAACAAACATGAGGGAAAGCTCTGCTGCCCTTCACAGCACAGCACCCTCCTGCAGAGCATGTTACGTGCAAGGGTACGCTCTTGCAGAGCCCTGTCCTTACGCACAGTCCTGCAAGATACGCAGGGGGTCTGGCACCATTTCCAGATAAGCTGCAGTAAGCCTTCAAGAAGGCAGTACAAATACAAAGAAGAAAATTCCTAAGTCTCTCATCATCTATGTCCTACTTAAACCATAGCTTCCACTGCAGAAGATAATCAACTAATAGTCCCAGGTTATAAGTTTCAGTAGTCCTTGAAGAGTCAGCAGTTTTCACGTTAAATGACCAGCAGTTTAAAAGCAATGAGACATTAGGTTTTCTTGAAGAGTAATGCGACTTTGTACGGGACAAACGCAAGCTGTTCACGCCCTGCAACTCCAAAACCTAAGGTCATTTGTCTCCACTCAGAGTGAAGCAGGTGGCAAGAGATCCTCATTATATTTTCCGCCATACAGTGCCAAGCACTGAGAAAGAGCTTCCAAGAGGAAGAACAAGGGGAGATGCCATATCGTGCCCATCTACTGAAACATTTATACTTCACTTATCGCGTTGATGCCAGAAGGTGCTGCATCATAGCATGATCCAGCACCCCAGAGAGTCAGCAGAAACACTACTGTTAACTCATAAAGAAACTTCTCTGACTCCATATCCACTTGTGAACAGACACAACCTCTGGTTTATCCAAGGTGTTTAGAGGATGGAAGAATTTATCACACCAGCTTTTCTTATCTAAAATGCAAATGTTTGCGCTAGTTGGTTTAGGCCTTTTTTTAGAGGCAATAAGGAGAAGTAGTTCATCATTTCCAATTGTGATTCCTCTAACCTAGCTGAGATGCCAGCTTGTGGGTTCGTGGCTTGTGCTCCGGACTCATCTAGAGACTCTCCCAGTCCACCAGCTTGCAGGAATCCCACATCCAGTGAACTCCAGGCATTCTCCTCAACTTCACTGTTTATTCTTTCTTAAATCCTGCATAGAACACATCACCTATCTCCACTTGGGTTTTTTTTCCCCTAAAATAAGATTGATATCTACCTCACCTATACTTACTTTACTTCATTCTAAAAGATGATTGATAATGACTAAGGTCCAGTTTATACAGCATAGCTGTAGAAAGCAAACACTGATCTCTAAGCAACAAGCTATATTTTAATACCTTACGAAAAACAGTGAAGGAAAAAGGCTTATCATAAATACAGGTACCATTAAAAACCAGCACACCCACATCTGGAAGGCTCTGCTGTAAACAAAACGGAGAAAAAAGGCTGAAAGTCAGATCAAAGTTTAACCCTAAGCTGGCCAACTCCTAGCACGTTGCCACTGGTATCTAACACACCAAGAACACTCTGTCCCCACGCAGGCATCAGGCAACCACAGGGAAAGTGTTCCACCAGACCCTGGGGAATCAGGAAAAGGTCATTCACCAAAAGTAAAAAAAACCTCAACGTCATCGGAGCCTATCATCACAGAATCCAACGGTCTTCCATCTAATTAGACATCACTTATAAAATACTGCAAGAATTAAGTTTCAAAAAAAAAATTCTAAAAATAGTCTTCCAGCAAAAAAAGGACTGAATTAACTCTTTCTACCCTGTAGGAGGAATAACTAGATTAGTTTAGCCCTTCTGTGTGACAACAGTAACGGTGATAGTATGCAAAGGCCTCGGACATTGCACTAACCAAAACTGTTTCCTTGGATTTCCCCCATGGATCTGCATCCAAAAATTGCCTTTCTTCTTGCATTAAAAAATAAATTCCCAGTGAATCCTATCTGTTTTGTTTAAACAGCTCACGGGATAATGTGGTCTTGATCCATAATTAGGCACCAGAGCAGTAAAAACAGAAACAACAAATATTTCCGTTTCTGAAGTCAATTATTCACAGCTCTTTCAAGCTTCTAGGAGAGGAATTCCTCCATCTAGGTGTGGCTCCTGGTAAACTATCTATTTGAGGAGTTTCCCTCAAGGGTGAGACTTACTTTTCATTGCTCCTGCAGCGCACAGCTGTGAGGAGGAGATGGGAAAAAAAAAAGATGGACATTTCTTTAACTACTTAGAAAAGGGAACTGAAAAATCAAAAGAAAGATTCTGAACCGAACTGCAATTAATGAGAAATGAACAGTGTGTAGAACTCGGGTAGGTGAGGTGCCAGTTAGAGCTTTCTCAAGGGTTTTCAGCTTGATGCAAATATAACGCATGGTAGCAACCACAGCAGAAGTCCCAAACACTAACTAACAGGCACAGGAGCTCCAGTTAAAAGAAGAGCCGACAACTATCAGTGGTTGGTGGAAAGTCACCCAGGCAATCTTCCAGGGCACCAATACCGCAGGTCAGTTCTGCCACCTTTAAAGATTTTTCTGTGTAAAATGTAATGAACCTCCGTCAGCCAGTGAAAAGGTAACAAGCCCTTTTGGATGCTACGACAAGTCACTGCAGGAGGAAGGTATGTGAGAGCCTACTTAGCTGCCAGGAAATCAAGTTATAAATAAGACGTTGTCCCAACGATTCCTTCTGCTTTAGGCAGAAAGAGCCAACTGCTAAGCAATAAGGCATCTCCAGGAAGACTGGGATGCAGTTCATTCCATTTGCTGGCCAGCAGAGGAACACACAACCCTTCATCAGCCCAGGAGGAGATGTGATCACAATTTCACACAGCAGCGTGTAAAATAATATCACGTAAGCTTGTTTGAAAAATACTAGATCTTACAGACTAGGCGTTTAACATCTGTTTTCAAAGGATTTCAACTCCATCTTTATTTTCAACCCCTCTTTACGAAGAGTTTTGGTTCTGGAAACATACCCTCCATTAAGAGTAGGTGTCAAACCAAATAGCGTGCACAGCCCAACAGACATGAGAAGAGAGCTGAGCACCGTCACCACCGCTGCCAGTGCCAGGCCCCATTTCGATTTCACCATGTCGATCTTCCCTGAAAAACAGAATGCAAAGTCTCAGTTACCAAGCAAAAGAAAACGAGATATTGATAAAAAAAAAACAAGAAGGGATCTTCATCCTGACTTATTTCAGCAGTTAGTTCAATACCCTGCAACCCAAAAGTAATGGCAGTTCAGTCTCAGTGTCTCAAATGCAGCTCCCAGACCCTCCCAGTATATAAGAGGTACCGTAACAAGGGTGGGACAGAGGATAATGCATGGCTTGAGCTCACGCTAGTTCCAGTACAGCACAGTTGAGGCATGAAAAAAGGAACTTACATTTGGCTAGTAAGGTCTAAAACCTCCAGCTCAGAACATGTATTTGATCTATCAGACAATGAGTTAATCTTTCTACACTAGAAAAAATGTCATTACTATAGCATTTAAAGCTGCCTAAGACAGAAAACACCTCAGAAGACATCACAAGGAGTAACGCCACCCTGGCTAAGAGGGACATATGAGCAGTAATCAGAAAAACAGGACTACTAATTCTCTACATGACTGTTCAGGGTAAAATTTCAACACAACCTTTCTGAAACAGGAGGGAACTGCAGTGCTACGGACAATAGTCTCTCTTATCTGCAACCAGGAAAAGGGCACCGCACCTCTGATCCCTTACATATATTCAGCTGGCAAGTGTATAGGTGGCTTATCAGCTTGCTCTCCCATCAAGTCTCTCCACCCCACAAACCTACGTGTGGAGAAGTAGATGTAAGCGAAGAGTATAATGTAGGTGGTGACGAGGGGTATCAGCTCAGCAATGCCAATCTCTTCCTTGAAGTGGACATGAACGATGTTCTCCTCTCGCAGCGTGCAGTTAGGGCTGGGATGCAGCAGCTTGAGGCGAGAGCGGAGGCTGCCGAGGAACCTGAGATGAAAAGCAAGCAGGAGGACGTCACCATACCCAACAACCAGCACACAATTCCGAGGAGGAGCTCAGCGGGTACAGAACAAGTAGGAAGAAGCTCGTCAGGCTCACACAGACTTAGAAAGCACAGCTCTCTCTAGGCCTGACTGCTAAGTCTGTTTCACTGTGGCCCAAATTACATTTGTCACATCTGTACTGTGGCAATCTTACAGCCCTTGATTTCTACGCAGTTTCAAAGATAACTGTGAAGACTCAGCAAAACTATTTAAAGCAAAGGCTCATCATCCAAAATCTTGGCCCTGGGGAACAGAACACGCCGTAGTTTCAAACATTGCCTGAATTTTACATAAGTACAGCTTATGAAAGGTGCTACATGACAGTCCTTGAGGGTGAAGGGTTCTTGCACGGGCGGCAGCAGAGCAAGTTTCAACTACTGTGCTGCCAATTCCATCTCAGGCATTCCTTAGGGAATTCTGTGCAGCACCGAGCAGAGCATTTAGTCCTCAGATCCACGCGATTCCAGCCAGCTTTGCCAACACTGCCAAAGGGGTTTCACAGTTGGTACCAGGTGAATTAGTGCTTACTGGAAAGCAAACCACTCTCTGTACCAAGAACTGGGTCAAAACAGACCTACTGGGTTTTGGCTGTAACAATGACAGCTCTGTGTGCAAATGAAGCCATCATCAGCGGAACTCCCATTGGCAGCTTTGGATATTATAGATACTTTTTAAAGAGAAACTGAGAACTGATAGTATTTTATTTCCTTAAAACACTGGAAGTTTTCTCCCAAAAAACAGCACCCTGTTTGTTCCATGTTCAGAAGATCTAAAATACTCTAAACCACAAGAAAATGGAGATTAAAGAAAAACATAACCATAATCAGAGCAGAGAAAACACCAAACTTGCCAAGAATTGAAGAAAGGATCCCTAACATAGAAATATCACAGCTAAAGCTCCTTACCTGGAATCATATCGCTGGAGACCCAGTGTGACGGTGTACGATACCACGCGCTTCCTATTATAGAGATTTACCCCGCTGTACTTCCCAGGGAGTCCAAACAACAGATCTGCAAAAACACAGCATGAACAAAACATTAGGATTAACAACAAAATAAAAAAGATGCGTTCATTGTGAAGACTGCTGAATGAGAACTACTGTTCTTATAGGAAGCACTTTCTCAGTGCTCTGGTGAGACATTATCAATGTCTATAAATACCTGATGCAGGGGAGTAAAGAAGATGCAGTGTTTCTTCTCCGTGGTGCCCAGTGACAGGACAAGAGGCAACGGGCACAAATTAAAACATGGGAAATTCCCTTTAAACACAAGAAAAACCTCCCTGGGGCAAAGTTGTCTGTCCTCATCTTCTTCTTTCCTGACTAGGCAGCCTGTAGCGGGCAAAGTCTGCCCTCTAATCCTAACCCATAAGCTCTCAACTAGCTCATCACCCCTTCCTAAGCAAAGCTCCACGCGTTGCCGCTGCTCTCTCACACAAAGGACAACTCCTCACCCTCCAGGTCTGTCCTTCTGAAGAGCCCATGGCTGCCCACAGCAGCGCTCCAGTATTGCGAGCTACCCCACGCCATCTCTGTGAGCTGGAGGAGGTTGCAAGCCCTCCATCTGCACACATCTCTAATTCCTCCTGTTTGCTCCCCATGCTCCCTGTGTTAATGTTATAGGCACATCAAATGAGCACCCAATTTGTCCTTCAACACAGGAGACAGGGATTATCTTTAAGGATGTAGCCAAAGAAATCCTTGGACACCTGTTTCTGTGCATGTTGGTGTGTGATTTGAACCAGAGGGTCCAGGAAGACTTTGCATTGCAAAGGACTATTTAACTTCTCTTCTGTTAATCTTGTCTGCTAAAAGGCAGACTTAAAAAAATTATGCATCATGATGAACACTACCACTGTTCTCAGGAATTCTCAGGATATTGTGGACCTCTATCTTGTTTGCAAATGAGTGCTCAAAGAGAGAGTCCGTGTGGCCCAAACCACAGCGTGCACACATTCTGGATGCTCAAAAAATAACCTTCAAAACAAACTTACTTTAGGGTTACAAACCCCCTTTTCAGACACGGCTTCCTGACACCTACAAAGTTTCTTTAAAAACAAAGGAACAGCATTTCCTCTGACCTTATGGAAACACTAAACAATCCGATCCCAGCCATGGTCAGAGGTGGATTTTTTAATTAAGAGAGAAAAACACTTTTATGATGTCCAGTGTCAACTCAGGGTATCAGCAAGAAACAATCAGTGAACGCACAAGAGGGAGCAGGGTGAATGTTCATTTATCTGTGACAATGAGACAGTCTTTGAGTAAGACAGACAATAGCATGAGGGGAAAGATAGGTTAGCGCGTACATAGAGTAAGAGGAACAAAAAGACTGGGACACATTACCTTCTATTTTTACAGCTATAGAAAGGAGTCTGACTGAGTGGAATTATTCACTTTCCACAAAAACAGACCTGAGTTGAAATACAGATATGAAATGAGAGATGACATATATTTGGTAGCTTCGTTTCAGATGCTGCGAGTAACAAAATGCCACCCAATTTGCTAATATTGGCAATCTAGATGTTGGAGATACTGAGGACAAAAGAGTGAT
This sequence comes from Charadrius vociferus, assembly GCF_000708025.1. Taxonomy (NCBI): domain Eukaryota; kingdom Metazoa; phylum Chordata; class Aves; order Charadriiformes; family Charadriidae; genus Charadrius; species Charadrius vociferus. Next base: position 519,105 of record NW_009648495.1, on the reverse strand, counting down.
GCAAGCTGTAAGCATTTCTCACAGCTTCTTTGGCGCTTCAGCCTCTTACCTTTGAGAGTAGCTGATGTCTGTAATGTCTTTGGTTCATGCTGGTGGATGGTTTTGATGATATCTGGGTCAGCATTGAATCGCTCTCGGTCATTCTGCCAGAAGTTCCCTGGAGACAGTAACAGACAGCCGTGTTCGGGGAGCAGATTCCGCAGCTTCTTGAGGCCAGGCAGAAGATCTGTTACCTGAAGGCAAACTTCCTCCAAGCTTTTGACACCAGAACTGAAAGGCAAACAAAGGTTTGACACTGCTGTGTATGTTGCAGCTCTCACAGACAAAAGGCAAAGCTGCTGAGATGAACACCCCAAAGACCTGCACCACCATGTCACTGCTCTTGTTCTTAATAACTAAGGATCAACAGCCTCGGGCCATAGACCGGGATCTCACTGTAACACCTGTACAGACTCCAGAACCCCCTTATCATTTCTCTGCGTAGTGTCTGGCCATACAGCTTTCACTCTTCACCCAGCCCAGGTGCCACAATTTTCAGTTCCACATTTAAGATACCTCCAGTCCGTAGAGAAACTGTCTCCCTGGAATTCTTCAAAGACCTTAAACTCTTCTGCATACTTCTTTCCACATATGCAATGGGGCATTCTACAGAAATCTTTATTAGCCTTCCTGAGGAGGATTATTTAATGTGTACAGAGTGCTCTAAAACATACAAAGGATTCAATATTGGCAACTGTGCAAAATATTTTCAGAATTCCTCTGCATTGTATGGAAAAGACAAAGCCTTACAGGTTCAGAAATCAATAGAGGTGTAACTGGTATGAAACGGAACTTGTGTTTGCTCCCAAACTTCATTTTAACACAATTACATAATCCTTATCAACTAGTATTCAAGCTCACAGTAGGATGTGACTGCGAAGGTTTAGTGACAAAACCTGTCAGCACTCAATTTGGCTAGACAAGGAAGAGCTGCCGATCCAAAAGAGAAGGCTTCCCTCAACGTGATACGGGCAACTGGTGGGATTTGTACAGGAAGGGTGTATTTAAAAAGGCGAAGTTAAGATACAAGAGACCAGTCTTCCCTGGCTCCAGTCTTGCAGGTTACAGAGAAGGTGGCTCCAGAAGACAAATCAGTTCGGGTCCTATTGTAAAATGCCTTCTCTATAGGAGCATTTTTTCAATAATGACTGCAAAGAGCAAATATGGGAACCAAGAGATGATGATTTGAGTTACGTCTTTGTGAACACTCCCTCCAGAATTTTATATCCTCTCCCTATATGGCAGGGTACCTAGAAAAGTCCCACCTATCTAAAGAAAATACTAGAAAATACTGTGTTTAGAGGAACAGAAGCTTTCCAAAAGATAATCTAAAGGAACTGATGCAGTGATGCCTCCGATAATAGCTCCAGGAAGAGTCAGACGACTGTTATTTTGTATTTCAGCTTTAGCTAATGCTGAAACGTAACAGTGGTTAACAGTTTATACTGCGGACAAGCATAAGTACATTCTCATTCGTGAAGCAAATGCACACAACCAACGTCCCTACCAGTATGTTGCGGATGCAGAGTGATACCAAAAAATATGAACTGGAGCAAACTACAAATTTCAGTTCACTTCCGACTTTTTACAAATGACGACTGCTCAAAGTTTCAGCAAGCTTACAGCTGAGGGAAATATAATCACCTTGTGTTTCCTATCCAGTTGTCAATATATCTTCAGTTCCTTCTGTATTTTAGTACAAAAGAATGACTTTTTTTCACATAAGAAAACCAGCTGTACTTAACTTGGACACTGACAAAAGCAACTGACAACAAGGAACTTCATAATGGCTTTTAGAATAGAATCATAGAATCACTAAGGTTGGAAGGGACCTTTAAGATCATCAAGTCCAACCATTAACCTAGCCGGACAAAACCACCTCTAAAACATGTCCCTAATCACCACATCTACCCTTTTTTTAACCACCCCCAGGGATGGCAAATTCACTCCCTCCCTGGGCAGCCTCTTCCAATGTTTGATAACCCTTGCAGTGAAAAAATGTTTCCTGATATCCAATCTACACCTCGTCTGACATAACTTGAACCCATTTCCTCTTGTCCTATCACTTGTCACCAGGGAGAAAAGGTCAGCCCCCACCTCTCTACCCCCTCCTTTCAGGTAGTTGTAGAGGGTGATAAGGTCTCCTCTCAGCCTCCTCTTCTCCAGGATAAACACCCCCAGTTCCCTCAGCTGATCCTCATAAGACTTGTCCTCCAGACCCCTCACCAGCTTTGTAGCTCTTCTCTGGACACACTCCAACACCTCAATGTCCTTCTTGTCGTGAGGGGCCCAAAACTGAACACAGCACTCGAGATGGGCTTCTTGGCCCCCTGGTCACATGGCCCACTCATATTCAGCCGGCTGTCGGCCAACAGCCCCAGGTCATTTTCTGCCGGGCAGCTTTGCAGCCAATCTGCCCCAATCCTGTAGCGCTGCACGGGGTTGGTGTGACCCAGGTGCAGGACCCGGCACTTGGCCTGGTTGAACCTCATACCGTTGGCATCAGCCCATCGGTCCAGCCTGGCCAGATCCCTCTGCAGAGCCGTCCTGCCCTCCAGCAGGTCAACACGCCCACCCAGCTTAGTGTCATCCGCGAACTTACTGAGGGTGCATTTGATCCCCTCATCCAGATCATTGATAAAGATATTAAAGAGAACTGGCCGCAGCACCGAGCCCTGGGGGACATTACTTGTGACCTGACACCAACTGGATTTAACTCCATTTACCACCACTCTCTGGGCACGGCCATCCAGCCAGTTTTTTACCCAGCGAAGAGTACACCTGTCCAGGCCATGAGCAGCCACTTTCTCCAGGAGAATGCTGTGGGAAACGGTGTCAAAAGCTTTGCTAAAATCCAAGTAGATAACATCCACAGCTTTTCCCTCATCCACTAAGTGGGTCACCTTATCACAGAAGGAGATCAGGTTGGTCAGCCATGACCTGCCTTTTGTACACCCATGCTGACTGGGCCTGATCACCCTGTTCTCCCGCACGTGCCGTGTAATGGCACTGAGGATGATCTGTTCCACGACCTTCCCAGGCACCGAGGTCAGACTGACCAGCCTGTAGTTCCCTGGATCCTCCTTCCGGCACTTCTTGTGGATGGGTGTCACATTTGCCAAGCTCCAGTCAGCTGGGACCTCCCCGGTTAGCCAGGACTGCTCATAAATGATGCAAAGTGGCCTGGTTAGCACTTACCTTTTGAGGTAATTTCAGAATTTATGACAAAGTTAGACATTTCCTGAAATATCTGAGTCCATCATCAAAATGGGAGCCCCTCTCCCAAGGTTTAGGTCTAAGCGCTTAAGTGTGGTTTTTTTTTTTTTCTCTGATGGCTATGTAAGTTTAATTTTGCTTCCATGCCGCATCACTGTTCACCAAGGGCAACACCAAGGGGAGATAATGAGAAGAACACAGGTCCGGGGAGCAAGTTGTTTCTAACTTGGAATTGGCAACTACATAGCGATTATTATCTAAAGTTACACATATGATAAAGGAAGAGATGAACTGAAAACACTGAAAGAATGTCAGTGCCAAGGCTTTGTGAGTTGATAGGAAATAGCAACATATTTAACAGCATAAATGGCATTTCTAAAAAATTACTCCAGAGAGAGCAGGCAGCTAGCTTGCAAGGAATGGTTTAAAAAAAAAAGGACAAATCATCAGGTAGAGTAGCAAAGTGGACACTCTCAAAAATGAAGCAATGAAGGATGCTGTCAAGGAAGTATGAACAAGCAGTAAATCTTCCCTACCCGTGTGAGTCAGAGGACAAAGAATGAAGAAAGCTCCTGGCTGAAAAGCTAGCAGATGATCAAAGGCTCTAATCTCACCATTTTTCACCACACTTGGCCTCTTCTCAGCATCATTATTCTCACTGAACAAAGACAGACAAATAGGAAAGCATTTCTGTCCTTAGATAAAAACTTAGAATCTGAAGGAAAACTTACTTTAAGAAAAAAAAACAGAGGCAAGTTAACGTGTATGAAATGTATTCTTGGTTTAAAAGAGAAAATATGCCAAACTAATCTGAACAGTCATTTCTTTAAAATGCCCGACTTCTTGGATAGGGAATGCCCAGCAGATCTCATCTACTTGGGCCCCAATAAAGATTTTGATGCAGCACCACGGAGAAAATGCAGAGGAAAGACAGAAGTTAGAACAAAAATTGCGATGTAGTATAGAATTAGGTTAACAGGAAAATGATCAGGGGGCTGCTGAAAGGGGAACCACCGGTATTGCTGAAAATAAAGTAGAATTTCTCAGACAGTTCAGAGGACCAGGATTATTATATATTGTTATTTATAACTTTGGAATAAGATATAGGGACATCCGCCAATGACACACACTAAAGAAACATTAATACAGAAAAGGAACAGAGTATCTGAAATGGATGATGTGAGGGCTGGAATAAATTCAATCACCCTTCTATTAACGGTACAAAGTGCAAGACCATGCACTTGCGGACTAACGAGTTTCTGCTATAAGATGGCATCTCATCAGCTGGAAATGACAGAGAGGGACATGGAGATGTTAATCAATCACTCTATAAGGTGTAAAATTGATGTGACTAGCCATGAAAAAGGGCAATCTCACTATATTTCAGGAAAGGCATTTCCATGGAAAATAACACACAAATGAGACTTCCCTGAGAATATTGTGTACAGTTCTAATCTCCAACGTTCAGCAATGATACACAAACAACAGTGCCAAGAGGAGCAACCAAGATGACAAAGTGAATACAGAGCCGTCTTACCAGAGAATGCCAAGAGTTTCATGTTTAGCTTAACAAACAAGGATTTGGGGTGGGGAGTATGAGCTCTCCCTATAAATATCCGGAAGCAGAGGAAAGCTATTTTTGTACAAAGAGTGTGTCAGGACAAAAACAAGCAGGTATAAACTAGTCCTAAATATAGCCAAAGTGGAAAGTCAGAAGAAGGTTCCTGACCATGTGAAATTCTAGAAGAGCTTCACAATAGGCATGGTGGGGTCAAATGAACTTGCTTTACTACAAAGCCTGCATGCTTGCGGAGGGATTATATGACACTGCTATCTGCTGTAACAGGTATAACCTCACAGGCCCCTTCCAGACCCCTCTGCCTGGGACTCTCTCTGGGAGGTTCCCGACAATTATCAGTGACTAGAGGACAGGCAAGTTCTCTAGCAGAAAAGCTAAACTGCTCTAAGCACAGGATGGATACGATATCACTTGTTAGCAGTGATCTCTCATTGTCTTTTAATTTTGAGACTCTTACAAATTCAAAGCTAATAATTAGACTTACGACGGGCGTGTACAACTGTGGGTCAGCTTGCCTTCTACACAAACCTTAATAAACAGTAATTACCTGTCTCTCAGGGCATGGTTTCTAATCTCCTCCACTAGCTGGAAGACGCGGGAGAGGGGTGAACGAAATACATCGACAGCAAGGAAGTTCTTCTGCCATGGGGAGACGGTAGCTTTCACAAAGATCTGCTGAATGTAGGCCACAGGAGCACCGACATACTGCGGGGAAAACCAGAGGGAGAATGAAAATACACGGTGAGTGGGAAGCTGCTTAGCAGAATTAGACCACAGCTTGGCAACCTTTCAGGAAGGGGTTTGCCAGACTATATTTTCCTTTCCCAAATTAGAGGTGAAACATGACAGTGCTAACCTAGCAAGAACAAAAAGAGTCTGTTTCTCAAAGAGGCAAAATGCCACTGACCATTTTGGCATCAGTCTATTGCGCTGCTTTGTGAGGCAGAGGCTCCCAGCTCCTGGTGAATTTGGTACTGGAATGAAAAGCAGGAGCGGGGAGTCACTGCCTCTCACAGATGCCTCTCACAACACTGCGGTTCCCCCAACCTGTGCTGATTCTGCTATGTGCCATTTAAATCTTCCTGGTCTCTGTGCCCAAGCTGCTGACCCTGCTCTGGGGATTCCACGCTGACATGCCGTGGCAGCCAGAACTTTTGTGCTCTGTTAGCTGAACTAGGCAACAAAGCAGAAAGGAAGATTTAATCAGCCAGCAGCAGCCTGAGTTAACAGCATACTACAAAAAGCTCTCAGTGGCACCAGGGAGCGCAGAAGGCGGCAAGTGATTTCGATCACAGTGAGAAGAGCACGTATGGAAAGAATAGAGAGCTGGAGGCATCAAAAGCATTAAGCCAACGGGTAACTTCTACTTAAGATAGACCCTGGAATGAAAAAGAACAGTGCAGGTTACAAAGGATGATTTTAGAATTGTTTCCTGATTTCCCAGACCAGGATATCAGCCTTCTTGGAAAGCATCAGGGTTCCAGTTTGCTCATGCAAAAGAAAAGTCAGTTCCTTACCCTTAACATAAGGTTGTAAGTCTAGTTTACCTGCATGATACATACCAGTCAATTAAAAAAAAAAAAAAAAAGAAAAAAACAAACAAAACTCCACCAAAACTCACTTTTAGATTATACTCAATTCACCAGGTTCTTCAAGCATCCCTACACTCCTTAGACTGCACTGTAGTAGCTAGCTCCACATACAGCCTTCGGCTGTCCAAATTCAAATGAAAAACTCTTGATTGCGAATTTAAGAAAAAAGCCTATATCTTTGAGGCAAAGCCTAGACTACCTACATCATCAGAATAAAAAAAAAAAACTGCTAGATGAAACATTTCAAAGCCAAAGGAGAAACAATTGCAAGGAGCTGGATAGTCCGTCTTCCACCTCCAGGCCAGACAGACATTCCCACTCTGACAGCTAGTTAGTGACTGAAGGATAAGGTGGTTGATAACCAGAATCCAGATCCCCCCAGAGAGAGGCGGACAACACTAAAACCACCATCATAATTACTGGCAGCGTCTCCACAGACAATTATAGCAGTAAAGGCTGACTAAATCCTATTCTCCCCCTTCAGAGGTGGCCAAGGGCAGGTATGTAAAGCAGTATGCGTCAGCAGGAGGCTTGTCCGGTGGTTCTAGGGAGCATGCCTTCATATGACATTAGGAAACTGGGGCCTGTTATAGCAGAACCCATATTTAAAACCTAATAATGCTTTAAAAAGTGTACTACTTGCCTTAGATATAGTTATCCTTGAAAATGGGCTCTTAAACAGCATTTCAGAGCTTTTAACTCTTCCAAATGCCTAGTATCCATTTTTTTTTCTGATACAGTAAGACTAAGACAAGACAAATACAGCCTAAACTTAGCAGTTATACAAAGCAACATGTCACCAGAAATATTTCCCATTGATTACGGTAAAGCGTATGTAACCCAGCAGGGGTGTTTAACTATCTCATCTCACCCCACGCACACATTCAGCCACCCGCAGCGCAGGACTCACCCAGTCGGGACGCTCGCCGAGGTCCCCCTGCTGCAGACCCGCGTCTGGAGAGGGTGGGGAGTAATCCTTCACGGGGGTGCTGTACTCCACAGGTCCCGTTCCAGGCAGCGGCAGCTTCAGCAGTGGGTAACTATAGTTAAGACATAAGCAAGAAACATTGTGCTTTCTCTTTTTTTTTTTCTTTTTTTTTTTCTAACTAAGCTTTTAGACAGAAGAGCTCAAAAAATGAACGAGTCATGAAAAATGAGCCCACTCCAGCTTAATCCAACCTCTGCAGGACAGGAGACACAGCTACAATACGAGAGGGCTTCAGCTTTCATAGGAACTGTTTCACGTGTTGCCCCAACACAAGAGATAATTGGTCTTTCTCCCTTAGAAAGGAATAACTAAAAGTCCTAGGAGAAAAAGAAGAGAAGTTCTTGCAGGACCTCACCTGGATGACTCTCCATCACCTGAAAGTTAGTAGTGCTAAAAACACTGATTAAGTACAGCCACGTCTCACTTACTTGCAGCCCACACAAAACCGAGACATTCAGTGTACTCAGATAGCTGCTTTCCTGATCCAAACCCCATACTAATCACCCCTTTTTCCTCATTAAAATTTGAACTGTTTCCAATGTTTGTCATTAACTTCATTGGTCCTCAAAGCACTTTTAATAGCAGCAATGAGACACCAAACCAGATACGCAATATTTATCTTTTTGCTACTGCAGTCTTCAGATGATTGTGGCAGCTATCCCACAACAAAGACTTCAAACAATTTGGAAGTTGAGAAACTGAGGTTTCCGAGAGTTTAGAGTATTGGTTTTAGCTCCAGAGGTTCTCAAAAGTCATTACAATTGTATCAGAATTGAACTGGTGGAAAAAGCAAGACTGCTGTAACAGAGGTATCGACCAACAAGCTGGAATTGTCAGCACCAAAATCAACCAGAGCCCCAAGTTTCCTGGGCTTTCTGATGATGTAACTTCTGTCTTTTTGTTGTCTGATGCCTGACACTCTATCAGGCCTTATATTTCTGAGATATTTTCCTGTTTATAGTGGAACTTTTCTTGCAATATTGCCAAGATTAATATAAAGGCCTTGGAACTGTTTTCCTGCAACACTCTGCCCACTTAGTTAGGGATTCGCCTGATTCATCAAAGGCCACAGAGGGAACAAGCAACAGCTAAAGACAAGGCTTCAGACTGAACAACAAAATGCCGAAAAAGAACAATGAAATCAGAAGCAAATCTTGTCAGATTTGCTGTTTTATTAGTCTGACAAAAAATACAACATCTAATTATTATCATTTCATTGTGCAATGAGAGGGAAGAGAAAAAGGAATAACAAAATCATGTCGTAATACATCAGAGGTGAAAATGGCCAACAAAAGCCACAATCTGGAGACGCAGCACAGCCTCTCTTCTCTCACGATCAGCAATCAGTTTCAGTCCTTCTAGACAACAGGTAGCACCCGCTCATCACAAGTGATCTGCTGAAAACAAAAGCCTCGGGGAGATACACACAGCAATTATCCTGCGTTGGACTGAGGCGGAGACAGATATGAATTAAAATAAAAAAATGGAGTTTATGTGATAAACAAAGCAGCACGAGTTGAACAGGTGACCGAGGAAGAATGATTTTTTCACTAAATGATTGTGATGTTGACAACTGAGTGTGTCCAGAAATTTAAGGAAAACACTTTATATTCATACTACATGCTTACCCCGAGGTGGATTTCCCTGTGCAATCACCTGGCAGTTTTTAGGAGTCAGAACAATAATCTTTTATAGAACTTAACTCATTTAGAGGCAGCGAATCTAACCAACCAGCACGTTGCAGGTGTAACAACGGGACACGCTGGCTTTGCCTCACCAGCACCAGTGGAGCAGCTCAGGCTTCAGAAGTGATCTTGTTGCTTCTCTTTTAAAGGTCCCTTCCAACCTCAGTGATTCTATGATTCTCTGGTTGAAGCTTCATCTCTAGGACCAGGCTATTGTCAGATATGCCGAAATGAGCAGCGCCCGGTACCACACCTGATGAGGAAGCCTCCATGTCCAGAAGCTGGGGGAAACGCTGAGAGCAATGCAACTTGATGGTTGGATCTCCACAGTCCGCTGTGAAGATCTGACCACTGCCAGAAGTCACAGCTATGGCACCAAGCAAAGGGTCATGGAAACACTGAGCTCTCCTGGATGCTTGAACATTTCACGAGTACTTTTTCCTAGTTTAGCAAGATTTAGCTAGCCCTACACGCAATCCTACCTTGAAAACTTTTTTCAATTCTTGCTGTCTTTCAAAGCAAAATTGCCCCAAATCATAGAATCATAGAATGGTTTAGGTTGGAAAGGACCTTGAAGACCACTGAGTTCCAATCCCCCCTGCCATAGACAGGGACACCTCCCGCTAGACCAGGTTGTCCAAGGCCACGTCCAGCCTGGCCTTGAACACCTCCAGGGATGGGGCCTCAACAACCTCTCTGGGCAACCTCTTCCAGTGCCTCACCACCCTCAAAGTGAAAAATTTCTTCCTAATGTTTAATCTAAATCTCCCCTCTTCCAGTTTATAGCCATTCCCCCTCGTCCTGTCACTACGTGCCCCAGTAAAAAGTCCTTCCCCAGCTCTCCTGGAGCCCCTTTAGGGACTGGAAGGCGGCAATAAGGTCTCCCCGGAGCCTTCTCTTCTCCAGGCTGAACAGCCCCAACTCTCTCAGCCTCTCCTCACAGGAGAGGTGCTCCAGCCCTCGGATCATCCTCGTGGCTCTCCTCTGCACACGCTCCAGCAGGTCCGTGTCCTTCTTATGTTGGGGACTCCAGAGCTGGATGCAGTACTCCAGGTGGGGTCTCACAAGAGTGGAGTAGAGAATCCTGGCAGAGGTGTAACGGATTTTTTTTTTTTCCACTTTCTGAAGGCCAGCTGGGATGCAAGGATTTTGCCCTCTTACTAGGTGGGGAAAACCATTTTCTGTAGCCAGAGGTGAAAGTCTTTTCAGTGGGTGCAATGAGCTCAACCTACAGAAGGAATAAATTGCTGCCTCCCAAGATGACTGCATCCCTCCCTGCGTCCCACTCACCCCTATCCAGCTAGGGAACAAGCAGCCACCCTCCCTCACCCTACTCATTCAGTACAGCACCCCAAAATTCAGCGTGAGCAGGGGGATTTGGACCAGGTGACTTCCAGAGCCTCACCAGCCTGTGCTAACACAGCTAGTCCAGTGGAGGCCACCAAAATGGTGATGTAGCAGGAGAATATGGGGCAAAAGGAGATATCAGGTGAACTGGACTCATCCAGCCTGGAGGAGACTGAGGAAGAAATCTAAAATGAAGTCTTCAGCTAAGTAGTGGTTACCATGAAGATGATGCCAGGCTTGTCTCAAGGGTGCACAGGAAAGGACACAAGCACAGCAAGGGAAATTCCAATTAGATAGAAGGAAAAAAATCTTCACAATGAGAACAGTCAAACACTGGAAAAGAGTCCAGAGTAGCTGTGGACTCTCCATCACTGGAGATACTCAAAAGCTAATGAGACAGGGCTCCAAGCTGAACTTTGGGGTTAGCCCTGCTTCGAGCAGCGACCTCCAGACATCACAGATCCCCCATGTGGACGGGATCTCTGGACGGCTTCAGTGCAAACTCCTGCTCAAACCAGGGCCAAAAAGCGCAGGTTGCTCAGAGCCACATCCAGTCTGGGTTTGCATATCTTCAAGGACGGAGGTCCCACAGCTTCTCCAGGGACCTATTCTGGCATTTCACCACCCTCATAATGAACGCTTTTTTTCCTTAGATCTATCAGAATTTCCCATCTGTCCATTGCCTCTCATCCTTCCACTGCGTACCTGAGAAGAATCTGCCTCCACCTTCTCTACACCCTCCCAGTAAGTAGTTGTGGGCCAGCAGTAAGATCTCTGCTTAGGGCTGAAGACGCTCAGTCTCCTCAGCCTCTCCTTCTCCATTAGACGCTACAGCTCCCCACTCCGACAGCTCTGCTGGTTGTGTTCCAGTACATCAATGCCTTCCTCATACTGCAGAGCCCCAGACTGGAAGCAGGACTGTGGTTTCACAGGGGCCAAACAGAGGGAGGACTCCCTTCCCCTTAACCTGTTGGCTACACTTGCTAGTGCAGCCCAGGGCATAGTTGGCCTTTTTGCTGCAAGGACACGCTGCCTGAATGACATCCAACTTGTCCTTTGCTGCAAAGCTGCTTTCCAGCCTGTCCTGCTTCAAGGACTTATTCCATCCCAGGTGCAGGGCTCTGCATTTGCTTTTTTGCCTTTGCTGAGCTTCCCAAGGCTCCTGTCAGTCCATCTTCCCAACCTGCCGAAGTGTCTCTGAATGGCAACCGTGCTCTCCACCGTACTGACTGCTCTCCCGCATCTGGCATGATCTATGAACTCGGTGAGCACACATACTGTTCCTTCATCCAGGTCATTAACAGAGATGTTAAATAGACCTCACCCCTGTTCACAGATTAGGGTGTTAACGTGAACTGCTGGCAGAGCTGTGGGAGCAGCAACTCGCAGCAGAACAGCCATGGAAGGTGAAGGACCTGAATCTTCACGGCTGTCTGCAAATCAACAACCTGGCCATAATCCCAGATATTTTGCCAGTATTGAGCGTGTCACACCAAGCAATTCTGGATTCTGTTATTGCCTTTCTGTGCTTGAGGCCACAAAGGAAGGCCTTAACACGCCAGCTTACATACCACAGGACCGGGAAAAAAAAAAAAAGAGTATTCCCATGTTTTAAAAAAACTACCCTCTGGAGATGGTTGTCAGCTGCTCCACCATGTTGGTTCTCAGCCACTAGTATATTTGTATCTGAATAAAACCACTTTGTTGCCAAGAAACGTGCCTGCTGCCAGAGTGGAGTGGAGATGTGCGTCAAGTCCTTGACTATCAAAGGATTTCCTTCTGCCACTGTACCAGCTGTTCACAGTAGCCTTGGCTTTAGCTATGGAAGCTACCTGAGAAGTTGGGAAGGAGGAAAGTTCATCTAAACAATGGCAATTTGTGCAGAGCTTCCAGTGGGCTCAGGGTTACACGAGACCTCAGAGAACAATGCAAGACACGACAGGCTGCTTGATGGCAGCTAACAGGAAGGTAAGCTGGGAATCCCATACGGGTCTTTTTTTTCCTGTTGTTAAAAAAAAAAAAAAAAGTTCAATTTTCTGTAGAGAGGAAGAAGCAAACCACTCCCATCCTGAAGGCCAAGCCACCTCCCAAAATACGGGAAACAGCAACTCACAGCTCTTTAATGGCACTTTTGAATGACCAAGATTTTTGTTTTGTTGAGGTTTATTTTTCATGTTAGGATTTTCAAATTTGCCCAAAAACTTTGAAAGTACATGCAAACACAATGGAGGAAAGAGTAAGTTTGCCCCATCCCTGGAAACATCCAAGGTCAGGTTGGATGCAGCTCTGAGCAAGCTAGTCTAGTGGAAGATGTCCCTGCTCATGGCAGGAAGGTCGGACTAGATGGCCTTTGAAGGTCCCTTCCTGCCCAAACTATTCTATGATCCTATGAAATGGCATTTCTTGGAAAATTCAAGGGCAACAAAATGAGGGGAAAAACAAAAGAGAAACTTTTGATGAAAGAAAAAAAAAATATCTAGAGATGTCTGTGCATTGCTGAGGACTATATCCTACTGCAGCTGTCAGCAAACCAAGACAACCGAGACTCCCATATTCCACCGGCCTCTTCAGGCCTGCCATCAGGGTAGACCTGTCAATATCTAAACTTCAGCATTTCCCTGCAATTTGATTAACTCATGACTATGGAACAGGATTTATGCTGTAGGAAGAGATCTATATGCTCCCTCCAATCCGTATTTTTAACCCAGCCCTACAGTAGGCAAGGAAGAGGGAAGTGGTATCTAACACGGCAGTTACTCAAACTGTTTGCCTCTTGCTCATGTGATCCAAAACAGCGTTAGATTTTCTCCGTCCAGTCCAAAGTTTTCTGCAGGTCACACTGATGGGCTCCTTCAGCTTCCTCAACACTTCCAGGCTACTCAGCCAACAAAAGCCACGTTGCCAAGTAACATCTAATTCTTTTCATTTCCCTATAAGCTAACGAGTCCTAATTCTAATACTTGTTAAAGACAGTGAGGCACAACACTTTTCAGTTGTGGCTTTACTCTCATAGGTTATTCCCTTTATCGGGAGCAAGAGCTTTTGTCTTTAGTGATACTAGCTGCATATTTTGAAAGAGGGTAGGTTTAGATATTAGGAAGAAATTCTTGGCTGCGCGGGTGGTGATCCCCTGGCGCAGGTTGCCCCGAGAAGCTGTGGCTGCCCCATCCCTGGAGGTGTCCAAGGCCAGGTTGGACGGGGCTTGGAGCAACCTGGGCTGGGGGGAGGTGGCCCTGCCCAGGGCAGGAGGGTTGCAACTAGATGGTCTTCAAGCTCCCTTCCAACATAAACCATTCTATGATTCTCTATTTTACTGAGTCTAGAAGAGCTGCAGCAGCTGTGGTATTAGAAGACACTGATGCGCACCCATCAGGAACAAGACTTCCTAGCAGATCATCTGGCACACCAAAAAAAAGCTGGAACCATTTTGATTATAATCCACGTTTTCAGCAGGTATGTTCAGAGAAAAGGCACCACAGGAAATTCACTTTTAAAAGGTTAAAAAGGTTTAAATAGACTGTGTAGTCCATACACACCTATGTTTAGCTCCTACAGTGTTTATCACAACACGATCTAGATAGTGTAGACTGCTCGTGGTATTGTTTTGCAGCAGAGCTCAGAACAAGACTTACTATTGGGACTCTCGTCAAAAGCTCCCTCATCTTGAACCAAACTACAACATGAACACATGTCCCCATAAGGGATGCAGGGACATATATTTGCTTGTATCACGGTGATATTTGAAGATTCATGTTTATGACAGGTTTTGAGAATGTCTGATGGAAGAACACACAAAGTACGCACTCTAGATTATACTTATAAGGTATTTCAGTAAGATGCTAAAACATTAATTCTTGAATTTAATTAGCCTTATACAGGCATGCGGTACCAGCTGATGTACCCAGTGATACCTGAGACAGACTGACAGCAGAGACAAAAGAAGGACAGACTGAGAAAGAACCACCCAGTGATACAGAGAAACTCTCTAGACCTACTTCAGGCATCCTCTTTAGAGCATCTTTTAAGTAAAGAGATACTTAAACAAACCAAGAGCTGCTGCTGAGTTGTCAGAAGCACCCTGGCTTTCCAGACACTGAACACTGCGAGGATTGTGAGATGAGACAGGCCCAGGTCCTTTCCAGTTGCACTTCTTACCAAATGCGAGAACTTTTCCAAGTGACTTACAGGGAAGGGATTTCTAGCACTCAGGTTTCGTTCTCCTCACATATGTTTTTGTTAGAGATTTTATTTCAGCGTCAATGAAAAAGGTGAACACCAGAATGGAAAGGATAAGAGAAAGGAGGATCTAGAACAGATGACAGGACAGCTCAAAAATGTTTTGGTTTTGAGAAGGGTTCTTTTTAGATGCTCACATAACAGGGCACCCTGTCGCCCTTCTGCAAATCCAAAATAAAGGACAAATAGATCATCTGTAAGTTGGTATTGCTGAATTCCAGCAAGAGTATATTTTAGTTACCAAGCATGAGGTAGGTTCAAGCAAAAACGTTCATCCAACTACTTTACATATTTTCAAGACAGCTCAGAGAGCCAAGATGGAGAACTGCCAGGTCAGCCCAAGGCAGCTGGCAACTCAACAGAACTGCAAACCCTACCATTGCATATTCCTCCTTCTCAGAATCAAAGCGGAGATCTCCACCATCCCAGAATAGTCTTCAGCTGGTGAATATGGAGGGAAGTAGAGAGCTGCCAGGCCTTAGGTAACAGGGAAGGTGGTGATATAGTGCCTTAAAACAGCCACAACCTCTATTTTGCACACTGCAGAACAAGCTTTTAGCCTGTTTCCAGCCTAAACTATCACAGAGTTAGAAGAACCTGAAAACCCATTGCTAATGAGAGATATGAAATTTGATTAAAAAGGTTTTGCCAGAGGGTAGAGAAGGACAGATATTTGGCAGCAACAGTTCCCTTTTTAGCCTCGGTGCACAAACAATACCTGTTTCTGAATAAACGATATTTGCTTTGCCCCGTTTCCCACTGACAGGACCCTCAGAAATCTGCACTGCAAACGTAAAGATCCCCCTTGCTCCGCACTGCCAGGTTCCTTTTCTTCTGCGAAGCAGAAGAGAGGTCTGGTTACACAGAACTTGCTTCTAGTTTCATCATGTGGTCCCACAGGAGACCGAATTCTCTGTGGATTTGGAACACGAGGAGCCTGACAGCAACTCAGCTCCTCCGGTTATCACACAAGATACTACAAACCTCTAAGACAGTGAAATGTTCTTTTATAAAGAAATATATGTATGCACACACACACAAAAGGGCTTTGGTTCCAGACAGCTTTACAGTGCTTCAGTCAAATAATGACCACCTGCAAAGACTCACTTTCTGTTTAATTCTCCCAAACCTGCTTCACAGAGTCAACTGTTCGATTTTAAATTCTTACTTTAACTAAAAACTATTCTTCAGAACTACACAGGAATTTCAAATTTACCCTGATTACCAGATTTATAGGTATCACCTGTTTTTCTTGGATTCGAGGAGGAGGAACTACTCTTGTGTCAGATAGCCTTAAGTGGCACATTCTATGAGTGAAAAAAAAAAAAAAAGGAAACCCTCAGGTAACTAGCCATTAACTAACAAGCCCTACGCCCCTCAATTGCTAGTCCAGCAAAAGACCCCTCCCTCTGAAGTGAAGACTAACTTGGATTTTCAGACTTTCTTTAAAGCTATAGAGTAAGAATGAGTTATAGGAATTTTTGCTTTTGCTTTGGATATTAATTTATTAACAAAAACGGATACACTGTGTCTTTAGGCACATTAAAAATGGTGTCTGCACAAATTACTTCCAAGGTTAAAGACAGAATACATTCAAACAACCTACAACAGATACTCTGTGGTGACCGTGCTACCTGATCCTTGAGACCTGACTTTTTTAGACCAGGAGTGACAGCCACATGTTAACTGTTGTCACATTGACTGGGAACCAGAACTGATGCTGGATAAACTGTGGACCGCATCATTTGTTTCAGCTTTTAAAAAAAAAAAAACGTTATCTGAACACAAAGATGGTCATGTTTTACTGAGGTGGGAGGGAGGAAGACAAGAAGAATGGAGTTAATTTCTTCTGCAGTAGAATTTTACAAGCTCTCCTTGATTCTGTGAGCATACAGGTGAGAAAACTCCATTTAACTTCTCTCCCTTTCAAGAATTCAGGATGTAGGATCCACCCATGCTTACTTTAACAACAGGATTTATTTATTAATCATCTTTAAGACTGAAAAAATAGAGAATACTTCCTTTTTGCTCTACCACCTTCTCTCCTTTTTCAACCCTCTTCTTCAGGGAGAGGGACTAACCTTCTCAGCAACATCGAGGATGATCCTGTTGACAAAAGTCAGTATGAAACCACTGGATCACTTGTGTATCTTTCCTCATTAGAAAGACCTTTAGTTCCTGCTACTTAATTGGTCCATCCTTGTTTCAGACACTAATCTGCATTACTACGCAGACAGTGCTGAGGGGCTCTTATCAGTCAGCTGGACAGAAACATTGCCTAAACAACCTTCCACCCTGAAGCTGAACCTGGATTCTTCCCACCTGCTTCCTTCTCCAAATTCCAGCACATTTCCCACTCCTTTTTGCAGTCAGCTGGATGAAATGAATGAGATCTGTCCTAAGAAAATGGAACACTTCTGAAGACCAGAAACTAATTAAATTCCAGCAGTCAATGGGTGCCAAAGACCATTACTCAGAGTCCCCACAACATGACTCAGGAAAAAATGCAGATGTCACACTTTGTGGCCATCAGCGAGTTCTTCCCTGCAGCCAACAAAAGCTTCCACAGGAGGTGGCCATCCAACAGCTCCCACAAGCAACGGTCTGCAGCGGCTCCTGCAGACAGCACCCAACCCACATGATGTCCTGAACATGCCCCACAGCTGCCAGTTTTGCATTCTGAAAGGCTATCATAGAAACATAGAACCATTTAGGTTGGAAAAGACCCTTAAGACCATGGAGTCCACCCGTTACCCCAGCACTGCCCAGCCCACCACTAACCCATGTCCCTCAGCACCACAGCTACATGGCTTTTAAATCCCCCCAGGGATGGCGACTCCACCACTGCCCTGGGCAGCCTGTGCCATTGCTTCACAACCCTCTCCAGGAAGAAACTTTTCCTAATATACAACCTAAACATCCCCTGGGGCAACCTGAGGCCATTTCCTCTTGTCCCATCATCCCATCGACTGTTCCTTGGGAGCAGAGCCCGACCCCCCCTCACTGCACCCCCCTTTCAGGGAGCTGTAGAGAGCGAGAAGGTCTCCCCTCAGCTCCTCTTCTCCAGGCTGAACACCCCCAGGGCCCTCAGCTGCTCCTCAAAAGACGTGTCCCCCTCATCAGCTCCGTTGCTCTTCTCTGGACACGCTCCAACACCTCAATGTCTGTCTTGTCGTGAGGGGCCCAAAACCGAACACAGCACTCGAGGTGGGGCCTCACCAGTGCTGAGGACAGGGGGACCATCACTGCCCCAGTCCGGCTGGCCACACTGTTCCCGATACAGGCCAGGGTGCTGTTGGCCTTCTTGGCCACCTGGGCACACTGCCGGCTCATATTCAGCCGGCTGTCGGCCAACAACCCCAGGTCCTTTTCCATGGGGCAGCTTTCCAGCCACTCTGCCCCAAGCCTGTAGCGTCCATGGGGTTGGTGTGGCCCATGGGCAGGACCCGGCACTTGGCCTGGTTGAATCTCAGATGGATGTGATTTAAAACAACTATACATACAGGTAGCTGTGCTGGGTCAGACCAAGGGTCCATCTGCCCAGCGGCCCATAGAAGATGCCTAGGAAAGACTAAAGAACAGGGCAAACATATAATGAATTAAATGCCCACCACATGACATAGTTCCGGGACTTAACTTCTACCTAAAGTGAGTTAATATATTAGCTAAAAATTCATTTTCCTGAATAATTATTACAATATGTTTTTAGTTTCCTGCCCCACCCCATAGCTAGCCAGCAGTCATTGAGATGACTTGATCACTTCTGTTATTTCATACTATTTTATATATTCATGCATCCTGTTTAAAAAAAAAGAAATTATAGTCCATTCTTTGGCCATGGCACCCTGCCCCTCCAAGAAACTGTACAATTTCACTACATCCGATGAAAAGACTTGCATAGAATAATTCTAGTGCAGTACAGTCAGAAAAGTTACCGAATACCCCACTCCAGGTTTACACAGTTGTAGTCCCTACCTTTTTTTAGGGGATTAGCTTTCAACAGCTATAGTTGCACAAGCCACAGAGCTAACAACTGCGTGCAGCCACACACCACAAATATCAGATTATTCCACACAGAGCAAACAAGGAGGAGGCATCTCTCAAACTTCTAAGGATATTTATCAAGCGCTCACTGTAGAGAGCAGCCTTTGAATTTGAGCGCTTGCAAGAACATGCCCAGATTCTAGTACAAGCCAATGAACCTGAAGTACAATGTACTTGGTAATGTAGCTTCATTAGAAGTGGATATAATAAGTTTTATTTCTTGTTTTAAATGAATGAACAATATGTGGACTGTAACTGCAAAGCTACATAGCCCCAAGAAAGCAGGAGTTACTCTCAAATCACTCGATAGCAAGGATACATGTTCCCTTTAGCACTGTTTCCTTCTTCATCCTGGAAAAAGAGGATGGAAAGAAGGAAGCACAAGGGGGAAGGGGACACTCCTAACACCTTGATAAATCAACATGACTCTTACACTGGAAAAGCTGAAAAGGGAGCTTAAAAACAATTCTCCTAAACCATTCCGCATTGCGCAGCTCCTTTATAAACTTCACAGGCAAGCTAGAAGGCACACAGACAGAACAACAAACAGTTTGGGCCGGAAGGCAGCGCTGGAGGTTGGCTAGGCTAAACCTGCTCGGAGCAGGGTCTGCCACAGCAGCTGGCTCAGGGCCATGTCCAGATGGCTTCTGACTACCTCCACGAATGGAGCCTCCACCACCTCACTGAGATACCTGCTTCAATTGTTAACACCCTTCCAGTAAAAAAGTATTTTCTCATGTATAAGCAGAATCTCCCATGTTTCAGCTTGTGCCCGCTGCCTCACATCCTGTCACTGGGCACACACTGGGTGGTGAGCCTGGATCTGTTCTCTTTACACCCTCTCTTCATATATTTATATATGGTGGTAGGATCACCGGAGCCTTCTCTTCTCTAGGCTGAACGGTCCCAGCTCTCTCACCCTTTCCTTACAGGAGAGATGCTCCAGTCCCTTCATCATCTTCACGGTCCCTTGCTGGACTTGCTCCACTAATTCCACATCCTTCTGTTACTGGGAAGACCAGCGCTGGACCCAGCATTCCAGGTATGGCCTCACCAGTACTGAGCAGAAGGGAAGGATCACCTCGACCTGCTGGCAATGCTCTCCCTAACAGAACACAGGATACTGTGGGTCACCTCTGCCACAGGTGCACATAGGTGCCTCCTGTTCAATTCGGTGTTCACCAGGACCTCCGGGGCTTGTTCTGGAAAGCTCCTTTCCAGAGAGCTGACCCTCAGTCTGTACAGATGCCTGGGGTTACTCTTCCTTTTACATTTCCTTGTGTTGAACTTCATGAGGTTCCTCTCTGCCCACGCAGCCATCTGGTGTATCAGCCGCTCCTTCCAGTTTTCATCCAGCCACTTGATTCAGTTTTCCACTTTCCAGTTCACGAAATATAAAGCTTGTATCATCTGCAAACTTGCTGAGTCTGCAGTCTGCTCCATCATCCAGGTCAACAATGAAGAAGTCAGACCTCAGGCTCAAACTAAGAGGAAGACCTGAAGACCTCAACTCAAAACTAAACTTCCAATAAAAATTTCAGAGCATCCTGCGCACAGATATCCTGTCAGAGCTCAGTGAAACGCTCAGATGCACAAGGACTGCACTCTGGAATAGTTTTGACCTAGTTAGTAATGCCACTTCTCAAGCCAGAATTAACACCTAGTTAACACCAGTTAATACAGAGCAGCTCAGAACTGGAACTGAAACATCCCCAAAAATTCCTTCTGAAGAGGGAGCACTTTACCCACACTGCACTTCCAATTTTTTGCCACGGTACTCTCACTCTCAAAGGGTGCTACAGTATTTTTAAACCCCCGTCTCTCCTAGGGCCCTTACTTGCTTTTCTAATGAGTTACTGAAACTCCTTAAGGAAAATATAGACTATTCACTTATGTTCAATCATGTCTTGGACAAGTTTCTGCAGTCTAAAGGAAACCAGTAACTGCAGAATCCTCAAACACCAACATCACTAAAGACACTTCCACAAATACACAATTACCAGCAGCTAATTTGCCAAAGACAACCTGGTTTGAAGCTTCAGGGACTTAGTAGAAACACCTTAATTCACACTGCTCTAAACATATGACTACAAAGACAGGACAGATACAAGTTCTGACCTAGTGGGCACAAGGTTCCCAAGAATGAGGACAGCTGCTAGTAATCCTGCATCGTATTTCCTCTTGTCCAGGAAGTCCTAAATTTAGGAAAGGGAGTAAGCATGCAGTTTTTGTTTTGAACCCTCCCAAAAAAGCAACATTTGCATGGATAAACATTTTATACTGAAGCAGTTGTCTTGCATTCATGCATTTTCCCCAGCCACAGCACCTGAAAGATAATTGAAAATAGGAGCCTAATACCACTGGAAGCACTGATGAAGCAATTAGCAAGCAAGAGCACTGTGGCATGGTGATTCAGGACTCACAGGGGAACTCTCTTTTGGCTAATGCAGGCCTGATGTGAAAGCAGCATCCAGCAAAGCTGAAGTCAAAAGATAGAGCAAAAAGATAGATAAGATCACAACCATATCAACAAAGATAAACAGGACACAGAATCCACTTGGTTGGACCTTGTAAACGCTTCACATTTCTACAGAACAAGAGATCTGAAAACAAAACTATTATCATTGCCAGTTAGAAGAAGTCATATGAAGCAGTGAAAAGTCAGGAGAGCAACATCTCGACTGCTGCTGACAACCTTGAAGAGTCACAGTCATGTGAAGTGATCTCACAGGTTTTCAGTACATGAAAGTAATCACTTCAATAATCTTTTAACAGTAGATGTGAAAGAAGTCTGTCTTATCCTCAGCGATGCTCGAAGCAAAATTTATGTCTGTATCTATACCAAAACAGGTGGAGCTTTACTACAAGCAGAGGAGTCGAGTACATCATCACACAGGGTTTCTTTTGACCAACACAGACAAGATACTTAGAATTATAAGCCTGAAGACAGAATCTGTATATGCACATGCATGTGTCTGCACAAATCTGAGCACAAGTTTTCTCGACTCCAGCGGTAATAATGCCTCACTGGAAATGAGGAAGAGGCCCATGTAACAATTCCGAGAGTGAAAACGTATTCAGCTGCAACTCATATCCAAATTAGAGTCCATAAGGAGTTGAGGATTTACAAGAACAAACACCACACACATGCCAAGGCAAGGGATGAAAGAGAAGAGTACAAGCTTCAGGGAGAACAGAATAGGCAAGTATGGAGAGAAAGATCACCTTTCCTTCTCCCCATTTTTAATTTATGGCTTTGGAGTCCACTACGAGGTGTTTGGGCATCACTTTTATTTTACTTCTCGCTTTACTTACTTCACTTATTCAATGAATTTTTACTATTAACTTATTAAACCACATGAACATACTTCATCCCTGTTTTTTTTTTCCTGCCCCACACAAAAAGAATACAAAAATCTACATTTAAAAACAAAACAAAACCAAGTACTTCGTGTGACTTACCAGCAGGCCAGAATACAGAGCCCAGTAAAGAGGATGATTGGAATGGGGTAGGAAGCACACAACAGCCCGTGGTTGTAGAACGCCCGCGATATCCTCTCGCGCAGTTTTTCAGTCAGGGTCATCCTCAACTGTCGTCACCTAGCTGCCATCCCGGAATACATCAGGGGGACAGGGAATTCCAGCATGTGCAACACTTCAGCAAAGGCACTGTATCCAGCTAGAAACTGGAAAGAAAGCAAGCTGGTGAGAAACATACATAAATAAAAGGAAAATAAACATTACCAACTTGTTTTAGAAAGACTTCCAGCGTTATACCTACTCAGAAAAGAAAAACAGACACCACACACTGAGCACAGGTTACGAGCCTACAGGCAATTTGATCAAATTACTGGTTTTTGCCGAGGGGAAGGAAGGACAGAAAACACAGGCAGAGAACGAACACCAGCCGAACAGACGTCAGGCGCCACCGCCGTGAGCTGCTGGTCAGAGAAAACACACAGAAACGGAGCTAGGAACCAAACCATCTGAAAGGAAGGAAGAAAAGGAGCTTAGCAGTAAAAGAATTAAGCGGTACTCCGAGGAGATGCCAAAATGCCAATTAGAAAAGAAGGATTGAGGCTAGCTGTCAGCAATGTGGTCTTAAGGGAAGTGCTCTTGGACACCGACTGAAGCACTTTCAGCGCTTTAACTATTAGCAACACACCAGTAACAAGAGAAGAGACCAGAACAGGCTTTACAGCTCAGACAATCTAAAGAAAGCTATTTTTGCATGGGGAATGAGGGAGGGAAGCATAAGGAGCCACAGTTCAGAAGACTAAGCCAGAGTGCGCTACACAGTAAAACAAACTAATGCAGATACTTCTCCTCAAAACGTGTTTTGTCTCGACTGAAAGACTTATGACCAGGCTGTTTGCCAAGTGCAAATTGAATTGCAGATGTCAGAACTGGTGAAATTAAACTTGCAATTTGATTTACAAAAGATAAAAAATGCAATATAAAAAGCCCTAAGAAAAGGTTAAGATAATACATTACAATAAAGCACAAGCCAAATTTCTAGGAAAGATGGAGCAGAAAACGCCTACCCTCTTTTTTTTTTTTTTTTTAATCTCAGGCTAAATGCAAAGATGTGGTTCGCTACAATGTTCTGAGAAGTGAAAGGCTCGAACGCAAGACAGATTTTTGTACAGTTCAAAGCTATGATTATCCAAGATTTTTATATTTTTATCTGAGAGGAAATAAATGTATTTTTCCTGGCTTCTACAGAATAAGACTGGGACTTGAAGAGACCCAAAGCACATGAAATAAGTCATTTTGGTCCACAGGAAAACACCATTAATGATTGCGCTGGAGAATTCAATACAAGACCTAAACCCAGGCAACCCATTAAAACCAGCTGGTCGTTTGACATTTTGAACAACTCACCTTCACCACCTTAAATGGAAAAAATACTAGAGGAGAAGGTCTGATAGGTTCACACCAGTAAGAAACCCATTAAGGGTTTTTATACATATCTGGCTTAGGAATTCTGTAAGCCTCAAATTTTCAGAGGCTGGGGGAGGTATTACAGGAGCTGTTTTGTTTTATATTCTTTCCTAAGTATCCACTTTCAGCTATATGGGAGAGAGCATATGAGGGAAGACAAACCCTAAGTACAGCCATTATGCTTTTAATTTCAGATTAAATTCTATTTAATGCCCACAGGACTATTTTACAATGACCTACCTATTCCCCCCCAGTAATGCAACTAAAAATAATCAGGTTTTTAGCAACAGAAGCACCACTGTATTGGCCTAATGAACAAATGGAAAACCTGGATAAATATTTGTGCTCATACCTTTTAGCAAGGCACTACATCTTTCTGTAAGAATCACTATCACTTTCTTGGTCGCAGGCAATTTCAGTTTGCCTGCAGTTTTTTTTAGGAATGCTACAGGCTTTTGGGAGAGGGGAGGGCTGAGAAGTGTGCTCTCGCTGCCTGGAGACCTTGCAACGCAAGGGATAAGGCTGACAGGCCAGCCAAAACGCTATACATCGCATTCACGTGGAATAGAAAGGTTCTGTCTTACAGTCACGCAGAGAACCTAAAATACGGTACCTCACAATGGAACAGACATATAACATATAGGAGTATGTTTAAAAGTTGTACAGACTACATCAGGAAAAGCACAGTTTTTGACCTTTAGCTTGTTTTGGTCCAATAGCAAATCCAACCTGTTCAAATCAAGTCCAAGGCAAATGTAAAAAAAAAAAAAAAATTAAAAATTGTTTTCAAAGGTGTACTGAAATCACCAGAAACACAGACTTCCTGTTCTAGGTCTCAGGAGTAAATAGAAAAATAAATTAAAATTTAAAATTTTAATGACAAAGCCATCTTTCAGAGCTGTTCATAGAGTGGGAAGTAATGCAGAAAACGTCTACATACATGAGCATACTACTCAAAACAGACCACTCAAAATAATAATAAAAAAATACCATTTGAATATATGGCAGTAACTGAACTGAAAATCCACAGTCTGTTTTAGCAGAATTGGAAAGGAAGTTGCAAACAAGTACAGCGGAACTGAAACATTCAGGGCTTCATCCCACTGGTGATTTTTCTCAGCGTGGGTGTTGCTAGAGCTGGAAAGCATTATGTTGGAGCTCACGTAGACAGATCGTATCCCTTATCTAAGGGCAGAATACAAAAATCAAATATTAAACAGTCCTTAAAAGCAAAGCCAACACTGAGCACACTACAAAACCTCTGTTTTTCAGCACCTGGTCTCCACAGCTGCCCCATGGCAACAGAAGACCTGATCCCTTGTGACAGGATGCAAACTAACCTGACTGCCCAATTAATGTGTTTCAGATCAGCCCCATTTACATTAGTAATAAAGTTTATGAATGCTGCAAGTGCAAGAATTGGAATTCTGAGAAAAGCTTCAAGCACTAGAAGGCAGTTGGACTAGATGACGGTTGTAGGTCCCTTCCGACTGAAATATTCTATTCTATTCAAACCAGTCACAGAAGTCAGGAGGGGGCAAAAAAACCCTAAGTTTAGACTACTCAAAAATTCAAATGGATATACAGAACACAAGCAACATAAAGTATAGGTCAAATGTAAAGAACAACGCTCATGCCTAAGAGACAGCATCACCACAGCAGTGATCAGAACAAGGAAGGCTTAGACGGACACTACATTGGCAAAGCTGGGCCACTGCTGCTTCCCCTGCCACCTTCTATGGGCAGCTGGTCTTTGGCCTGGGACAGACCTCAAGAACCAGTTTCCTCGCACGCTGGGCAAACGCCATCCTGGTTTCATCCCCACAGTTCAAGCACGTGGCATTTCATTCTCCGCTTTTACCTTAAAAATGTAAATAAATGACCATTTCCGATGCACGCGGGTCTCTAAAGCCACAGCTCCTCCCTGTAACTAACCAGCGACCTGGGGTCCACAAACACTTGGTTTTGCAGTCTAAGAAGAAATGCCCAGGCAGATGCGATGCTGTGTAGGGCTGGGTGTCGGGATTGGACCTTCCCTTCCCATCCCTGTTCTGTGAGTAACCTGGGAACAACACATACGTTCTACTTCCGTGGCAGAAATATGCCATGACTGGTTCTTTGACCAGCCTCACCTTCTGACAGCAATTTTGGTTATTAGCATTGCACTGGGAACCATTTCTACTAATTGCAAAGAGGAAAACTTCGTATTTAATTGCTTCTCCTGATGTGAAACATCAGCGTTAATTAAGAAGAAAACGTTAAGCATTCCAAAGCTAATATTTGCTTTTTGGGGTTGCATATTAAATTCTGAAATCTTTATTAGCTTTATGCTACAATAGTACTCATAAAAGTTAAACGCAGGAACTGGTTCTATTCGAAGTCATTTTTGCAAACAAATATTAGCTAATTCAAAATAAACCTTCTGATTTTAGGACAAATGTTAAAGGAGAATCCATTCAGAGTATTTCTTTCCTTTTGCATGACTGCAAATCCAAGACAAAGTTTGACTGGAAACAAGAGGACATCAGGGTGTTTCCTTAACCTTGCAACACTTATGTAGCATTCCTGATTCACTTCGGGCAGAAGAGACAGATACACAATGAAGTTCACAGCCAGATCGTAGGAAATAAAAGCAAACAGCAGGCTCAAAAGAGCATGGTTTGGCTTTTCAAGTCTCTTGATATCCAAACTAAGTCACACATGAAGCAATTGCGTAGACTGTCTAGTCCTTCCTTCCATTTACAGAAGCATAAACCATTATTGCTGCCAGGATTACAGAAACTCAACTATCCACGAGTGTGATTTTGGTTAAGACGCTTTCTCACAAACACACATCCAGTTCCAACGTGTCATTTAGCCGCAGCACTTCCCACAGTCACTATTACCCCGGGGGCGGGCTGGGCTGGGAGAGCAGAAGTCTGGGAAGGACACCCTGCACCCAGGTTATTCATCCATGCCTCCAGAAACAGACCTTTCGGTGCAGCCCTGACAAACATTTCACATGAGATGCAACACAACGCTTAGGCCACAAATTTGTAACAAACTGGAAATTCGGTGCTGCAGAGAGAAAACAGAATTCCGATTATAACACATTCACAATACCTGGATAGCTGCAGAAGAGTGAATTAATCTACTTTGTGAACAGAATGTTTTCCCCCTTCTTGCATTACACAGAGGAGAAAAAGCAATCGCTGAAACAATCCGATTGCCGTAGCCTAATTGGTAATTTGCCGCGAACCACAGCAGATTACATTGTACAATGGACTGAGCACACTTTACAACCAGGGTGTTACAGACATGCGTACATACCACAGCTCAGATGTCCACACATACCACACACAGCTCAGCTGCCGAGAAGGTCCTGAACCAAATCCTGGAAATCTTGATAGCCTGCGGGTAGCTGATGTAGCAGCATGAACCAGGCGAAGGCGAGACACCAGAGCTGGCGTCCTCCGCTGCCGCCAGCATCCCTCGATCTCCTGCCCACAGGACCTGTTCTGCTAACTCCTCCAGGGAGTGTTCACTGCCTGGCTGTTACTCCACATAGGTCAGAAACCCATGGTGCTTCTCGCTGGAATGCCGTTTCCCTCTGAAGCCCCTTCCCTCACCCACAGACACGAAGGGAAATATGACTGAAAGCTGAAATTTTTTCCCAAACCATGTTATACACCACATCTTTGTACTTTTCTGGGTGTCCTGCATCCTCTGCCACACACACACACTTGCAGATGAGTTTCTCAAGTAGCCAAAACTTTTCTCAAACATAATGCTGCAACTTGGGAAGAAGGGCTTCTACCAACTGATCAAGAAAGAGTACAATCATTTATTTGCTATTCATTCCTAATGCAAGACAGACAGAGAGAATATTAAATGCCCACAACACTCTTAAAGCCCCAAGGCCACCTTTTTTTCACGCTGATCCTTACCCTGATTAGAAAGTGTGTTATGTTATATACCATTTAATTCATAATAGACTCCATGCTGATCGCTGTCGTAAGACAAAGCAACTTTTCAACCGGAATTAAGCACCAGCATCAGCACTTAAGAGCACTGTGTCATGCCACCTGCTCCCAGCCTCACCAGCCCTCCCCTCAGTGTACACCAGTACAGCACCTCTTCATCCAAACCCCTCAAAACCCAATTCTGGCTCACCGTAACTTCTAGCTAGCCAGCAGTAGGTCAAGGCTCTTCTATTCCCCACCTTTCCCAGAGCTGAACAGATGATTCACTTTCCCCTTTCAAAGCTTTTCTCTCTTCTATTCCCCACCTTTCCCAGAGCACTTTCCCCTTTCAAAGCTAACGAGGAGCTGATGGTGGAGCATTTTCAAAATACTCAGCTGGCCAATTCTGCACCAGGTAACGCAGCTGGACTGAAGGTGAACCCAGACAATCTGACAGACATGGCAGCACGGCAGAGGCTGGCAGGGACCTCTGGAGATCACACGGCGTGACTTGGGGCAGGTTGGCCAGGGCTATGCCCAGTCAGGTTTTGAGTATCTCCACTGATGGAGACGCCACAGCCTCTCTGCAATCGGTTCCAGTGTTTGACCACAGGGAAAAAGCAGATGCCAAGGTGTTCTCCAGAGGTTAGTACCCCGGCACATTGTATAAAGCCTCTATGCTGAAAGACTTGCTCTGCCGCTTCACACACACAGCAGTGCTCATTAAACACACATCTAATCAGTCTTAATACAACACTTTTGGTAGCCCACTATATGGTTCTACACGCCTCACTAAGGTTAAAGTTTAAGAAATATAGTGCAAGACCTCTACGTACAGACAGCAGCTTCTCATCCCCACCTGCACCAGCACATGAGGTTTGTGATGCTGACACAGAACCAGAACCACCTCCTACATCTCCTACCTAAACGAGCGTAGGACCAACAGAGTCCAGACCAAGCCAATATTAAACTATGCCTCAAATGCACAGAAAGAGCTTGCTTTTCCAAAGTACTATGGATGCTGGAACAGTTATACTTTCTTGGAAAACTCCTACAGTTGCTGTAGATTGCTGGCTCTACTGCAAATTCTTACCAGAAACGAGACTGACCAGCAAAGGAAGAAATGTAGGATTTCTTCTTGCTGGAAAAATAAACCCAAACTAAGAGATGCTGAATGATACCACTTTTCCCAAGACAAAAGCTTTTACCTCACTTAACAACAGTTACATGTTCCAAATTCTTTACATTTCTGCCTAAGAGCATTTTACAGCCTTCACTAAAGGCGTCCCTTTACCACTGATGGGCAGGAAAACACAGTGCTCCCGTATGTAGATAGCAGCAGCTCAGACAACACAAGCCCACTGTAAGCTTAGAGGCAAAATTATCAAATGTATGAAAACTTTGCCCTTAAAAAAAACAGGTTACAGTTTATGATTAAGTATATTCAACATCTCAGTTCTCCATAAAACATTCTTCAATCAGGCCTTAGCGCTAGGTGGTCATAAAAACACATTACTAAGCTAGTGAAGGGTGGGGAAAAAAGTCTTTTTTTTTTTTTTTAAATCACTGTTCTGTAGTTATTTTATGTATTGAAGTGCAAGAAAAATTATTTGCTCCATCTTGTTGCCTATAGCAAAGTCCTATACTTAAACTTTCAACATGAATTTTAACCCAACATTTTCCATCTAAAATGCCAAGCTCGGCAAAGCAGGAACAGACCCGACATGGTCCTTCTGTCCCCCCAAAAACCCCTACCACCAGCTGCAGCATCCCCCCCGAGACCTAACATTTCAAACGCATGACCTGTCTCTGCCGACGTACCTGTTCCCCAGATGAACAACATATCACATCAATGTAGCAGCCCCAGATCACATGCAGAATTTCAGAAGCTTTCCTGCCAAGGCTGCTGAGTATTTGGGGAAGGAAAGGGGAGGAATGAAGGGGACAGAAGAAAGAGTTTATTAAAAATTAGGATTTAGAAAGTCACTCAGTGGCTCTCTACTGTTGCCAACAGAGCAGATCAATTTGACTGCTGTTCCCTCAGCACCTGAGGGCAAGGCGGACGTAAGGTACGGACCATTAGCAATAATCCACCCTCCGAATGTTGCTGCAGTCACTTGCCACGTATCCATCAATCCAGCACAGGCTCCCCGGAGACAGCAGAATCAGCGGAGCAACCTTCTGCCTTCAAAGTTAGCACAAAACAAGTGGAGACAGCAGGATCGATGCTGCTAGAGACAAAATTAGCCAGACTACAAATCTGTACTGTTAAACGAGAAAAATTTTTATCTGGGCTCCAGTTAAGATCTTGAGCCACAGACAAGAGTGTCCATGGAGGACAATTCCTCTTTCATACCCATGTG
The DNA here is from genome assembly GCF_000708025.1 of Charadrius vociferus. Classification (NCBI taxonomy): domain Eukaryota; kingdom Metazoa; phylum Chordata; class Aves; order Charadriiformes; family Charadriidae; genus Charadrius; species Charadrius vociferus. The sequence continues at coordinate 489,131 of NW_009648495.1, read as the reverse complement.
CCACCTCCTTCACATGGCAGCACTTCCACAGCCTGCGGGAACATATTCACACACACAGCTACAGGTATTTCATCCATTCGGGAATGGATCCCGGGCTATGCCCAGGACACACAAAGCAGAAAACCAGGAATGATCACTGATACGGAGTCTGCTGTCTGATTTACAGGTTCTACTCCACATGCAGATGTCTCTCTAACCTCTTTTCAGTCCTCACTACAGCTATGATTTCATGACTATGCCAGAAATTCAGCGCCACAAACATCCCCGCAAAACAAGTGAAATGAAAGAGTTTCCCTGCAGATGCAGAAAACAGCCAGATATTAAGTCACTCACATACCAGCAAAGACAAAACTGATTTTCTAGACCTTTGTTGGACTGTAGAGGTGCTTCGCACATCCTCGAGATGCTATAAGCTATGACCGCTGCAATCCCCTCAGTAAAATGACTGGTGTCAGCTGCTGCAGGAGCTCTCACATCCCAGCATCAGCAAAAGGGAAAAGGAGAAGGAAGAGAGGAACAGCCCTCGGGAACCCAATTCTCCCACTCTTCAACAAGTGTGGATTCTTCTCCAACAAGGGCCAGGGATGAAGTGTTCTTCTGAAGACTTCAGAGGTGGGAAAACGAGAAATATGCTCAAGACACTAACCTCCCTTCATAGAAATGCTACACAATCAGCTCTAACACCAAGTTCCTATTCTCCACTTGCATTCCCATGAGAAGAATAACGGACTTTGTGCTGTGAAAGGATACAGAGGTCACGGGGAACAGAATACTTCCTATGGGAAAATCACGACCAGTGCACCAACCTCCTGGAGGCTGGTGTCTGGAATGGGTTAATCCTCCCACCGCTCTTTCAGAAACAAGGCTCCAGAACAGCCTGTATGTTCTCAGTTGAGTATTCTTCATAGAAGGGCACTTTTCATATTCAAAAAGTAGAAACTCCTCAATAAATCAAATTTCAGGCTGCATTCCCTCCATTCCAGCCACGTGGCCAAAACAGTATTTAAAGTCTGAACGGAGTTTTTAAACCAGATTTCAATATACAAAACATGCATCTAGCCCAGCACAACCAGGCACATGCATCCTCAGCACAAGTGACTTCTGACCTTCCCCTGGTGAGAAACAAGCTAGTTTTCACGTGAACCTTTGTGTTCTCAGTAGTACAATGATGCACTGCAAGGATCAAAGTCTCCAGCATAACCTTCCCTTCCTTCTCTGAAGACACCTCAAAGGTCCTCGCACCAGTTTAATATTTGGACTGCGTGCTCTAAACTTGCTTGACAACTCATTTCCCTCAGTCAACTAAAAAAAATACCTAAAACAAAAAAAACCCAAACAACCCACCAAAAACCAATAAAAGCATGTTTGCCAGGAACTTAAGAGGTTTCAAGATCAAGGAGTTACATACACCTTGATAGAAAATTCTATATAAATTAACAGTAACCATTCAGTTCGGTGTCACCTTTTTGCCCATTTTCCTCCCCCTACAATACTCACTCACGTTTTGAGAGTTTAAAAATCTACAAGTTATCTGAAATAGACCCCATTTTACAAGTGTTATTTCACTCATTTTACAAATTTTTAATCATGTCTTGAAACGCTTGAGTAGCAACAACAGCAGAGAAACACTGCCACAAAGATTCAAAAAGCACTTAAATAATCTCAACATCCCAGATAACGGTTGGACTTGATCTCAAAGGTCTTTTCACACCTAAATGATTCTATAATATGTTACCTGCTACTAAAGAAGGGAACGACATTCAAACCTATTTTCAGGACATCTTTTCAGGACACTTTTTGGACTTTTCTGCCACAAGAGAAGAACCTCAGCTCAACTCCCGCTTAAGAACAGCAATTCCTTGAATGTAGTTTCTATTAAATGTCCTTTTTTGCTTCCTAAAATACTTCCAACAGCATCAGACAACCACTTATTGGTGTGGATGTAATGATAGGATTTGCCGCATGAGGAACCATAAAACACAGAAGTTTGAGATATGTAACAACAATAGAAAGTATCCAAATTTAGAAAAACCCCAGAGCTTCAAAGTTTACTCTTCTTTTTGCATCCAGCCAAAGGAAGCTTATTAAGTATATTGACAGCTTACCAAACACAAGAAAACGTTTCCTAATCTCTTCTTCCTGACCTCTGATCTCTTGCCCAGCCTAGTTCCTGTTGGCAATGACCTGGTGTCCACCATCAATTTAGTACATAGAAAGAAACAGAATCATAGGAGACAGTTCCTCCCTTAAAATATGGGTTTAGCCTGTTTTATCATCACTTATTCCAATTTCAGAAATATTATTAGTATATACCTCACATGGAGCAAGTAATGGAGACACATGATAGAAAACCTGCAAAATTAGTTAGGACAGGGGTTAATCTAAGGAAGAAAAGGCGCAGGACATCCCCAAATTCAATTTCCAATTTTGGCATTAAGCTGCTGAGCATATTTTGGACAAAAGGCTTATGCTCTTTAGACTCATTTCTCCCTAGTTTGTAAACAGAAAGTAAATTGTACTGATTTTATTAAAAAAAATATGTGAAACACAGAGCTAAGAATCACAATTCCAAAGCTGCTACTGTAAATATTAGGAAGATGCACATCAAACTCTTACTTTCTTCAGTTTCACCAGAACGTGCTTTTTTTCTAACGAGCATGCCAAGCAGCGCGTCCATTCTCAGCCAGATAAAGTCTGTAAGCCCTCCGGAAAGCAGTTGCTTTGTTTGACAGAGGATTTCTAGCTAAGGTGGATTTTTTCCACAGTACCAACGTGTCACCTGCAACTGTATTTTAGAAGTACAACCCCAATGTCATATTTTTCCAGACCTCAGGCAACTGAATACTAAACTCCTACTCTAACAAGATAAGAAAGCAAGAGACAAATCAGATTGCAGTGTTTGGCTTTTAATATAATTCTTGATTTTTTACTATAGAATATAGACATTTACTTATACAAATAGAAGTCCACAGTTATAACACTATAATTAAAAACTACCAGGAGCTTTGGAAAGCATATAAACTCTCAAGTGTCACGCAATACACAAACATTTAAACAATGGTATTTAGAATGTCCTTCAAAAAAATACTTTCAAATGCCTCATAAACCTCCTCTACCATCTATTAGCGAAGACCATAGCGAACTGTACAGTGGCAATTCCTTCATTTCACCAAGGAATTTATTGAGTTCAGAACTTGTCACCCAACGCATTTTTCACTGAACTTCTCGATCAACAAGATCAACCCCAATTCATTATTATTCAGTCCACTAAAGGGTCTTCCAACATTATTTTTGCTGCATGGTCAGTTCTGTAGCTAGTAGCCACACTCAGCTCAGGTGTTGTGGCTTTAGCGTGCATCTCCCTGTTGATATCATCATGGCAGGGCACAAAGAACCAGGCTGTAGTGTAATTCCTTAAAAGGTTTAATAGAAATAAAAAAGAACAAAGATTTGAGTTCTCATCTGGTTAGACAGCATTAGGTCTGATTTCCTTCATGTGTGGCACCACCTCAACAGGATCAGACCTAAGCGGTACTTGAATTAACTCTGTATTTAAAACTCCCAACAAGTGAAGCACAGAGAAGCAGGTTTGGACACTGGCCCTGTTTTTACAAGAAAATCTTATTTGACAACTAAAGTTGTATCTTTCCAGGAATAACAGAGTCCCAAATAAAAACCCACTACTTTGCATAACAGCAAAGGGGGATGGGGGAAAGGGAGAGGGGAGGAACTACATTAAAAAGTGTGTTTAAAAAAAACCCTTAAGGGGAATTAGAAGAGGAAAATGTTTGGAGATGACAGAGGATACTTAGAGATATTACACGGGAAGCTCAAAAGGAACACCTATCACATATCAAAACATGTGGTGAAGAGTTGATGTGTCCGAACAAGGAGAGAGGTTCTTGCACACTATGTATGAGAACTCTATACAGCAGGTCAAAAAGGAGTCTGAGGAACTGCTGAGAAGCCGCATAAGAGCTAATAATAAATGCTAATTCAGTTATCATGTGCAGTAAGTCCCCCAGAAAGTCTGTAGGACCAAGAGATGATCAGAACACAGAGCGAACAAAAAAAATCATACAAGAAAAACATATAATAATATATATCATTATATATATATAGTAGGGGAAGCTTCTACCCTAAATCCTCTTAGAAGGGACATCAGGTTGCATTGCAGATCGGCACATTGGTGAAGAGGTTACAGAAGGAGACATTACACCAGCCAGGGTCCCGGACCAGAGGGGATTATTGCAAGAGACCCAGAGGAACTCCAACACCAAACAGCTAAATTAACACGTAACCTTTTGTCCCAGTACAGTTGCTGATGGTAGGAAGTATTCTGCCTGCTTTTCCTAGGAAAATATCTGGAAAACTACAGATCCTTAAGGCAGATATTCTAAATAAATCAGTAGAAAATAGCAAACAGAATTGTTTAGCAAACAGAATTGTTTGATGGAAGGAGAGTTACCACACATTGAGGAAGAGTCTGCTTCACAAGTCTGTGAGACTGACTTCTCCAGAGGAATAAATAAGCACGTAGAGCAGCGATCCAATTTAGAAAGTCTACCTAGACTGCTAAAAATGTGTTCAAGAAAACTCCTTACAGGGGACTTCTGAAAAACTAAGCTGTCATGCGATAAAGGGGGAGGGCCTTCATGTGGATAGAAGTTGATTATAAGAGAGGTTAAAAAAGGATGGGAACAAATGTCTGATTCTTTTAATAGAGGGAGGTAATCAGCCAGTGCCACAGGGAACTGCGCTGTCTGACATACTCACAAGTTACCTGGAAAAAAGGTGCGATGGTAACATAAATAACACTTTCCGTTGTCTGGTATTCACGGTGGCTGAAGAGTTGGCAGAAATAACTCCATACCAAGTGACAGGGCAACAAAATGGCAGGTTAAGTTCAATGCCAATGAAGGGTACACGATGCACATGGGGAAAATAACGTTACATACACAGGAATGCATTCTTGACTGGCTATTGCCACTCCTTGGGTCTTAATTGATAATTCTCTGAAAACATGAACCCAATGGAGTCAAAAAACGTGAACTGTATATTAGGAAACGTTAAAAGTGGAATAGAGAATAAATAGAAATCATTACATTAATATGTAAACCTGTGCTATGGACACACTAAGTGCTATACACAGTTCTGGTCATTCTTCTCTACCTGCGCAACTCAAAAAGGACATGCAGGAGAACTAGAAAAGGTACAGGGAAGTTCAACAAGGATGATCAAAGATATGGAGCGGCTTTCATAAAACAAAAAATATGGGAAGACTTTTCAATCTGGAAAAGATTTTATCAGCAAATGAGTACAACAGACCTCTCTAAAAAGCAGAGATGATCTGAGGAAACTGAAGAGGGGAGGGCTTCCTCTGTCTGTACAGGAATAATTCAGCAGCAAACACAACTACAAAGTGGCAGCTCAAAATAAACACACAGTTAAGCTGTAGAAATCTTTACCCCGGGACATTGTCTATGTCACGTGGGTTAAAAAAGCAAGCGGACAAATTTTTGGAAGAGCGAGCAGCCAAGCACTATTCAGCGCAAAGCCAAGGCATTCCTCTGGCTTAAGAAGCTCCTCAGCCAAAAGCCACTTCTCCTGAACACCGCGCTGGCTGCCAGCATCCAACATATTTGTCTTGTTCATACACTCTTCCCATTTATTAAATACTGCCCACACTCAGAAACCAGACACTAACCTAAACAGGCCGTCAGTCTGACCCAGCAGCTGTCCTTATGCAATGCATCTCACGTGATCACTTTTGGAATAATCCGCTTCTTTTTGTTTATCGATGTAGCTGCTTTACGACAAACGGCTAGGGAATCACTTTCTCCTAAAAATACCAAAAGACTGATGCAACACCCACATGCAGTTACACATCAGAGCTTTACCGTTAAATCCACCTCTCACTTCAACAAGAGTGTGCTGGCCCACCGCAGTGTGCCCCAACTCAGTGGCCAGGCACAAACATGGAGGAATTTGATGAACTTTTCACTCTCTGGCCACTCGGAAAGTTCCTGACTCCGGCTGTAGAGGAATTAATTCCAGGATGCAAACAGTAACCAACAAAGAGCACCTTTGATCTTTTTTAGGATATACCTCATCTATATGAGTGCACTGATCAGGCATCTTAAACACATATTTTAAAATTCCTGAAGTATGGAGAAAAATAATTTCCATAAAAATACTATGGACTCCAAGTGCTAATTACACGTTCTTTACCTTCTTGTCGGTCTTAATCAAGCTCCACTGTAATATAAAGTAGCTGTGCCCACATTTGTACTGCCTCCTGAACACACTGTCATCCGCTTGGCTCTTTCTGTAACAATCACTGCGGTCTGCGAACCATCGCAGCGTTTTATGCAAGACTTCCAAGAGCAGTACACAAACAGCTCAGCCCGCGCAGACCTGCAATATGCTACTCTTTCTACTACGGCTACTGTTTCCACTAATGTAATTTTCTAAACCTCTCTACAAGATCGAATTTAACATCTTAGCCCATGCTTTTTGTTTGCAATATATATAGAATGCTTTTGGACATCATTCATGAAGTGGTAACTTTGTTAGATCCACCCTCAGTGCCACTACTGAAAAGTTTCCAAAGTACTACGTATTACAGACTAGCAATAAAGAGTCAAAACCTCCCAAAAGCAGCCCTCACGCTCCATTAAAGCATGCAAATTGCAAAAAAAAAAAAATAAAAAAAAATATCAAGATAAACACTTCAGCATAACCACGACAGCTTTCTGTGAAGCCCACAAGGCCGGACACACATTTTTGCACTGAAGGGCGCAAAGTTTTTCTTTCATTTCATGTGCTTCGTGCCTCGTTCCATCTGCAGTGAAAGGCAGCAGCCGCAAGGCAGGCTGCTCTTCGCCTGCGCCATCTACCCTGCCCCAGCACTCACCCACTCGTGGTCAGAGACCCACAGCACAGAACAAACCTCGTTATTAATTACTGCTCGCGCGTGAGAGAAGACGAGGCTAGAAGGGGCTTTGAGGGCTCTTAATTCATACACCTCACTCAGAGCATTATGAGTTATGCCTAATTATTCCCAACAGATGTTTATCCAACTTGCTCTTAAGCATTTAGTTGGAGACTCTGCAGCCACCCCAATCAGTACTCCAGTACTAAGCTTTAGGTCGCTTTTTTAAGCATTTTACCTGTGTCCCTCCCCACTATTTAAGCCCGTATTTTTGTGCTGTTCTCAGCGGGCACGGAGAACAGGACAGCCCCAGCAGCAATACTTGTCAGAGTAAATTCCCTGAGTCTCCCCTCAAGTCTTCTCAGGGCACACAACTTCCCCTGATCACGCTTTCCAGAGACCGACTGCTCTGCTTCATCGTATCTCCACTTGGTTCATGTCACTTTCCCAGTGTCATACCACAAGCAGGTCATGGGGTGTCCCAGTGAAGCTTTTACCGGCACTGGGTGGAACGGAAGGATTACGTCAGAACCTGCAGTTTATTTTCTGGTCTATACACCCTAACAAAACTTTTACCTCTCCTCCTCCTTTCCCCACAGGAGATCACTGGTCACCAGTGTGGGTGAAAAAGCTCCTTGAATTCTGTATTATACCTAATCAACTATTCCAATGCCCGCAGCTGGTTATTTTTGCTTGAATACGTAATATTATCACTGTCCTTATTGACCTGTTGCCAATTTTTCAGGCAATGTTTAAGTCATCAAATCCACTTCTTGATTTTTAATCCTGTCATACAGCACATCTGCAGTCCTGCCCAGCTTCCTGTCATTTACAACTTTAATATGCATAGTCTGTGCATACCACAAATAGTGAATGGAAACCCACAGCCCCCAGAGTAACCCTCTCAATACAGCCTTCCGTTTTAACGAGGTCATTACTGGTACTCTCAGTACGTTTATTTAACCAGGTTTATATCCATCACATAGCGGCACCTTCTTAGGTTTTTAGGGCCTTTTTTAAACCTTACCTACTTGAAAATCTTATTAGGAGAAAAATCAAAACCTTACTTAATGCAAGATACACGGAAGCTTTTGTTTCTGCATCTTATCCTAGAAAGAAGTAAACTTGCTTTGCCAGGGAAGTACCCATAGCAAACCAGCACTGGCTGTTACGTGCTCCCTGTAATCTTCCAGGTGCTTACACATCATTTGACTACTTGCTGCAGGATTTTAAGATGACTACTACTCTTCATTCTCTTCTTCCCACTCCTTCACCTACACAAACTGCTCGCTCTTCTCTAGTCTTTCAAAACATCACCTATTTTCCACTTCTCAGAAGACACCTACTAAAGCTTTTAAGGTTTGTGGGTTGTTTTTTGTTTTTTTTTTTTTTTTCTCCAGTCTGTACTTTAAGTGCATAGATGAAAATATCTCACTTAAATGATTGCTTGCAAACCTGCTCTCTTTTTTCTAATCTGTCACTAGCATTAGTTGCTCACCAGCTGACTTTGGACTTCAATAAGAAGCAGCTACAAAAGATACTAAACACTTCAGTTTCAGAGACACTGGACAGTAAGTCTTCCTCTCTGTTCTTTCCTCCATCATCTTCTTACTATTGAGACATTCACAGAATAATTTTTTGTATCCCTTGATGGCCTCTACTAGCCAGGTTTGATCTCTGTCTTAATTCGTCTTACATGGTCTTGCTACTCTTCAAATGAAAAACGGAAACACCCCTGGGTTTGAATAACCCACATATTGCAGGAGTGATGAAAGCAACATTTGCAATTAGCGCTTTAAGTACGTGATTTCTGCTCAGCTCCAGCACTGCTTTTTTGAGACAAAGTTCACCTAACTGAGAAGTACCTACAGCAGTTGTTTACCATCACAACACACCCATTGGAGATTCACTCTTTTTTTCCTCAACAGGTCTGCAGCTGCAATTACTCATTTACCTCATCAAATAAGTACCTGAAACGAGCATGACTACTTTCCTGTTTCTTTATCTGTAGCTGGGGCTCTTTTCCAGCAAAGGACACACTTCCTGGTTCAAAACCCTCCTTCAGGACAGAAATCAAAATTAGTGTTTAATGAACTCTATTAAAAAAAAATAAATATTAATTTAGGCCCACAGATTCTGATTGTATGGACTTCAGTTCTATTTCTCAAATAGATGGTCTTGTCTGTATGTCTGAATAGCACCTTCTACTGCAACTATTTTTTAAGAGATTGTGCCACGATAAA
>NW_009648495.1:475800-479918 GCF_000708025.1 Charadrius vociferus | reverse complement strand
TAAAATTGGACAATGACATTTTTAAAAAGTACCCATAACAGGCAAATATATGCCTCAGAAGGAATGTAGTTCATTTAGCAGCCCACTACACCATTGCTTATGTTTAGGTCAATACTTCAGTCCTGGGTGACACAGATACAGTGAGTTTCTGAAACCCTTCCCAGGTAAACCACACCTACGTAAATACTTCTAGCAGACTTCTGCATTTTCCATGTACTGCTCCACTTCCCCCATACAAAGGTGCAGTCCCTCCACCATGCAGAAAACGGTTCTGGCTCAGACTTTAACAGAGGAAGGGCAGAAGAGTTTTTAAGTATCTTCCTTCTCCTGAAATTTGCATTGTCAGCATAGAGGTTTCAAGCACCTTTTGCATGGCCACCATTTTCATTGCTGGTCCCACAAGCCTTTGAATTTAGCCCAGCAGCTCCCTTTGGTGATCTCTGTTGATGCAACAGTAGTATTATTTTTCTGGTTTACCAAGATCACAGCTTATATCGGGTTATTTGCCTCCTAGAAGAAAATTCCCCCCAAAACCACTCAGAAATAGCTTTTGAGTAAGCCATTCCGTCACATTAAAAATACACCTCTATAATAAAGACCAGCTATCACTGGTAGAAGTTTCTTGACTAACTCTAATTAGAGTTGGATAAAACTAAGTTTAAGCACTACCATTTCCCCAAAAAATATGTTGTGGAAACATATAAAACAATAGTCTTCCCATTTCAGAAGGAGGACTTGGCTTCTGCAGTACCAGCTGGGTACCTTCTGACAGCTGTCAAGCTAAGGGTTTCTAACACTTCTGGGTTTGGCAGAAAAACGGAAGTCTACCTTTGGCTCTCTGGGGAAACACACTTCCTTTTCCACACAGACCCTCTCTACAACTCTGGAACGTTAGAGCTTCAGTGGTATTTTCACTCTGAACTCTTGAACACTGGAAGTTTTGGCTGCGTCCATCATCTCATTAGCAAGGATCCTCTCACAGGCAGGACTCTAACACTGACAGAAATAAAGGAGACAACAAACACAGACAACGAACGCAAGTCTAACCACTTAATCCACGAAACAGAAAGCAAAAATTAAAATATAAAGTTCAGCATGTATTTCCCTGCACTGTTCCCTCAAAAATAAAACCATCAAGGGTTTAATCAGAACAGTTTTCATTATAAAAAGAGTATGCCTGCACTTTAAGATCTTTCAGGCTTGAAAAACGCCCTGAGAAGGCACACGGGAACACAAGCATCTGTAAGGTGACTCACTTGCATGGGATTGATTTTCAACAGGTTCTAGGTTACAGAAGTAAGATTTGACACGCCTGAATAAGCAAACTACCAGGACTCCCAACATCCCATAAGTGAGTTTTTTGTCCACTCTAGCATCACGCAGAATTAAATATTTTTCTTTCTAATAATCACCAATTAGAAACCCAGGATCAGCAAATCACTAAGCTCTTTCTTCCCAACAGTGAAACAATCCCAAAACTACTCTGTTAGAGAACAAGTCTGAAAGTCTGACTCGGACATTGTCTTTTGAAAACAAACCAACTATTATTCCCGTGGCATCTTTATCACAATGGTCCATACAAGATTATTTCAGTTTTTAACTAAAGAAAGGCAACCCTCCTCCCCTCCTCATTCACCACCGCTCTCTCGCTGCAGCTGAAACTCACTCTTTTACTGGCAGAAGCCTTAGAATTTTATTTTCTTCCCAAGGGAACACAGTTACGCAGAAATGATACCGGCCATTCTGAAACACTGGGACTGTGTCTTCACCTGAGGACACAAATTAAAAGATTCACTTGAAAACAACCGCCTTCAAGTCCCTGTTCCTCCTGCTTTTTGATATTTTGGTTGTGAGAAGTAATAGCTCACAGATCTTGAAACAGAAGGCTGCACAAGCACAGAACTACCTCGTTTTCCTTAAGACCTTTCTCTCTCGCCCTTTAACGCACCATGTAAGTTTCAAAGGAATTATAACACAAGATACTACAGCTAAGGAATGCTTGTAAAGCTCACGCTACATCTATCTCTGGTCTCGGTTTTGAGTTCCTCAGGCCAAGTGCCATCAGTTCCTCCTTGCTCGTACAGCGCCCAGCACAGAGAAGCACGCTCCCCATCACCAGGGCTCTGCGCTGCCACAGCACGCTGTCAAATGTCTGTTGTAAAATGGGGGAAACCTGCCTGCAGCTCCCTGGAAAGACAGGCAAGGGAGGTGTGTCAATTCCACTAGCACAGCACAGAACGTCGGCCACAGCGAGACTAGGAAGGAAGATTCCGAGGCCACCAGATCTGCTGAAATCACTGTACTGCTGCTACTTCCCCTTCCACTCATTACTTACTACCTTCTATAGACAGGTAAAACTATTTTTGTTCGTTGAATTGTACCTATTCTAGTTATCAAACTCTTTGGTCATCAGAGAGGAAGAAAAAAAAGAAAAATACTTTTCTATGCATCACCATATGAAGTCTGACGACAAACAGGCCTAGCAATGCTCTGCATAAAAATAACATTGAATAACGCAACAGCTTCAGAGAGAGCTTGACAATTTCATTCATTGCGAGATTCTGACACTTAAAAAATTATTTAAAACGCTCCTGAGAAAAAAAACTGATTCTTGTTTGGTCTTTTGTAATGTTACATTTGAATCACATTTGGAAAAATAAGCAGCACCATACCAAGTTAAGCTTTGTAACTGAAAATACTGAGCAGTATAATTTTGGTGGAAGGACTCAGGGGCTAACAGCATAGCTCTCCACGTACCATACATTCAATGAAAATCCCAGGATATTTTCCTTTCTTTTCAATTCAAGTCAGCTAATCTCCTTTCTGCATTACACAACAGTTCATGTAATCCTAAATTTATCACACTAGTACGCTGTCATAGCAGTTACAGGTTTCACAAAGAGTGAGATCATGCCTCATCTTTGCCCCTTTCATGAAAGGAAACTTAATTTGTCTTTCAACAATCCTGAAAAATAAGCGGACATTGCATTCAGAAAATTCCGGCATTAAGGCAGTAGTTTTTTCCTCAGGATTCTCCCAAATACAAAGCCACAACCACACCACTTCAGAATTCTAACAGTTCCTTGCTTGTTATATTAGAAAATAATCTAAATGTTCTTTCGGTCTCATACAAGGAAGCCGATTCCTAAATATTAACCAAACTCCAAAGACTAGGGTGATTACCCAGAATGAAAGATACTTGTAGCACCGTGCCGTCATCACAGAGCGAAGTCCTCAAAAAATCAAAGCAGCGGAATAGTTCTGAAGTGGTTGGCAACTACCTACCGACGTGCCAAGCAAAGCCACCAAGCAGAGGAGCTTACTCCACATTTCAGTCATGCCCTTTACGTACTCAGTCATTTTTTCTTCTTCCCTATAAAGCATCTTTTCTTCTTTCCTATAAAGCATCTTTTCTTGATTCTGCAGCAGAAATTATTAACGCTTTCCTTCATCTCACCCTCTTTATGGCTTTAGTCCCATCCCACCATTTCTGACCCACCAAAACTTTCTACATCCCTCTTTCAGACACATTTCCTCATGCTTTTCCTCCCTGCTCTCCTCCAGCACGGCAATGCCTCAGGCTGACAAATCCTCCTTTCCTACGGGGTAAACGCTCTCCGTTTTGATCCCAATTCCTTTCGAATCCTCCCGCAGGCAGAGCGGTCGCTACTCCAGGCCTTTAGATCCTCCGCAGGACCCCGACCTTCCCTCCCATCCCCACGAACACCTCCCGCTCCTTCATCCTCAGGTGCCAAACGGGTAAGGCAGTCCCTTCCTCTGCGCATCTCAGGACGCCACGCCACCTCGCTCTTCGCAAATGGAGAAAATTAAATCCTTGCTCATTTCGCTAACACCCGCCCTTCTGCTAATTATCAGAAAACAGCCATAAAACACAACGCAACCCGCACAACACCCTTCCCCACACCCCCAAGAGGGTTTTCACCACCCTCTGCAAGCACACCCCCCCTCCCTCCCCCCCCTCAAACCCGACAGGCACCTGAAGCACACCACAGGGTTGGGGGGAAGGGGGAGAACACCCCAAAATCCCACCCACACGAGTGCCGGGGACACACACCCCCCACGATTGTGGGGCCTCACCTCAGGCTTCCCGCCGGGGA
>NW_009648495.1:474740-475040 GCF_000708025.1 Charadrius vociferus | reverse complement strand
TGGGGACGGCAGGGCCGGGGCAGGCGGGTCCGGGGGCATGGAAGGGGATCACGGGAGACGGGTTGGACCGGGCACCAGCTGCTCTGGGGTTGAGCGGGAGAATGGAACTGGAGGGAGGACCTTACACCGGGAGCCCTGGGGCTTGGTGCAGGGGGATAGAGGAGAAATGGATCCCCAGAGCTCCGGGAAACAGGGTGGGCCATACACCGGAGTCCTGCACACAGAGGGGACAGTGGCACAGGGCTTGGGCTGGGTCGAGAAGGAGTGCGAGAGCCCTGCGGAGCAACAGGGCGAGGTGTA
>NW_009648495.1:473145-474655 GCF_000708025.1 Charadrius vociferus | reverse complement strand
GAATGCCCATGCTGTTCCTGCCCAGGGGCAAATCTCCCTTCTCCCAGTTTGAAGCCATGCAATGCACAAAAAGTTTCTCTTAAGCCTCATTTCTGAGGTGATGGTGCATCTGGCCAGGACGTGGGTGTACTGGAGGTGCTACGGGCTGTCTTACCCAAAATACTGGCCTTTTCCAGGGCCTTTCTCGCAGCCATCGGGCTCTGATGCCTTCTGACAGTCCCTTCTGCTGGCAACCCTGCCCGATACCATCGCATCTGACCCTCGCACCCCTGTCCCACCAGTCCCAGCCTTGGTGGGCCTTTTCCTGGTTGCTGCCTGCCCCGGGAGCCCGGGCTGCTCCCACTGAGGCAGAGGAAACGAAGACCAGAGACCTCGGGCCAAGTCCCACCTGCTTTATCAGTGGAGACACGGCATTGCACAAGCTCTGGCTTGCAAACAAAGAAGAGCTGCACATCGCGGTGGCCCCGAGCACGCAGATGTTGGCTGGCCCTGGGCAAGGCCACCCTGTTCTGTCATCAATCGCATCCCTCCTAATCTCCACTTTCTGCGCTGCCTTCCCGCAGCGTCAGCTCCAGATCAAGGTCTTGGTTCGGTCATGGCCACGCCGGGTGGCCTTGGCTCAGCAGAGCTGCCAGATTAGCCTCCAGCGTTCACGTCCTGATGGCAGATGGACCTCTGGATGTTGGGCAGGGATGGAGGAAACACTAGGCTTGGTCCTCACCATGAACCTGGAGCCACCACAGGTTTCACCTCCTTTCCTCCAGGAAGCATCTCCTAGACGCTGCCTGGCCAAGCCCTCACTGGTGCACGCTGAAGGCATAGAGCAGCTGGTTCGGAAGGACCTTGGATCCCAGGGAAACATCAGGGGACACAGGGACACAAAGGGTCGGGGTGCTGCTCCTCGCGGGGTGCCTTGACTCCGAGCCCAGGTCAGCCTCTGGTTTCTCGCTTGGATGCAGGCATTGGTCAAGGGCAGAAAGAACCAGGCAAAAGCCACCAGAGATGTTTGCACAGTCACCCTGCTAGTTTTGGAGGAGGGAGGCAGCGCGTTGGAGCAGGGATGTTTTGGCATCTCTCCAAGAGGAAGCTAATCATACAGGTATTACTTCAATTATCCACCATTATGTGCCCATTACAGGTGCATTTTAAGCAGCCGTGGTGCCTGCAGCGACCGGAGCCAGCAGCTCCCTTCCCCAAGCCCCTACTGGTCATCTCATCCTCCCTTTGCAGATTGTGACCGGGCATCGTCCCCCGGGCACTGCCACCACACCGGACCAGCAGCAGCGGTGCTGGGCTCTGCCGCTTCCGTGGCTGGCAGCTGAAAAAGGTGTTTTACCCCCGAAAGGCAGTGCAGGCACCAGCCTGAAGCTTCATGTGACATGGGAGGAGACCGAGCCACCAGCTTGCCTCTGCCAGGGCGGGGTATCACAGAATCACAGAATCACAGAATGGTCAGGGTTGGAAGGGACCTCTGGAGATCATCTAGTCCAACCCCCCCGCCAGAGCAGGG
>NW_009648495.1:467398-472913 GCF_000708025.1 Charadrius vociferus | reverse complement strand
GCCCTTTGCTGGACCCTCTCCAGCAGATCCCTGTCTTTCTTGAACTGGGGAGCCCAGAACTGGACACAGTGCTCCAGATGTGGCCTCCCCAGGGCAGAGCAGAGGGGGAGGATGACCTCCCTCCACCTGCTGGCCACACTCTTCTTGATGCCCCCCAGGATGCCATTGGCCTTCTTGGCCACCAGGGCACATTGCTGGCTCACGAGCACCCTGTTGTCCACCAGGACTCCCAGGTCCCTTTCCACAGAGCTGCTCTCCAGCAGGTCAGCTCCCAACCTCTACTGATGCATGTACTTTGCACCCACTGCAGCCGTCCTGGACACCATCAGCTAGCAGGAACCTTCCCGAGGAGACCCTGGCTCTGTGCACAGCTTGGGGGCGCTCGGGACCCCAAGCCATGGTGGTGTCCCCAGCTCTGCCTCCACACAGAGCTTGGACGAGGGTTTGGTCACAGCAAGATCTGGACCTGATTGCTTCCAAGCTGGTTGTCAGGCTGGGCTGGGCACCCCAAGTGCGGCCGATGTACCACGCTCGGGATCCGGCTGCCCACCTGAGCCAAGCACACGGGCAGCCCGGTGCTCACCCACCACGGATAATTTGGGCCCCTGACGCTGTGGGGTCAGGTACCACCTGAGCCTTGGAATTGGGAGGCAGCTGAGCGATGCTGGGCTGGAAACACAACTTGGCGCTCTCCTTGGCAGCACGGAGACCCAGGGGTTATGTCCTGAGATAGCAGGGTGAAGTGATCCTAAAGCACATGCGGGGTCCTGCTCGCCCTCCCGACTTCCCCGGCACTCACCACAATCCCCAGAGCCTGCCCAGTCTCCCTGGGCTGCTACCGATGAGCAGCCACAGCCTCCAAGCCTGCCAGGGCTCCCCAAACTCAAGCCAAAGGGGACCATTCCCAAACGCGTGGCAGGACAGGTCACTGGGACCCGTGTATCTGCATGGAAAAAGCAGAAACAGAGTTGTTACCCCTTCTCTGGAGCTGCAAAGAACCAGGCAGGTCGCTCTTCTCTCACAAGCGGGATGTTACTTCTCTCCCGCTGCAGCCAGAGCATCTCCCAGGAGACCTCCAGGTCTGCTCCCGGGACTGCCCTCACGTCCGTGGGGAGGGAGGGGGACCCAAAGCCGTCTCCTCACCCTGTCTCGGGAGATGCAAATCTCTCTCCCCCGCCAAGAAGTCTGTGGGGAGCGTTTCCCATAGAGAGATCCACGGTTACCTAATGACTGTACCCTTATCTAATTAAAATTAGTGATTAGCCCCCAACGGTGCTTCAATACAGGCAGGTCATATAACCGCGAGTAATGATTTGCAATCAGGAAGCAGCAGTCAAGACAGACTCACGTAAGGGCGTCTGTCCATCGCCCAAAGCCAAGGACGAGCTTGGGAAGCCACACGCTAAACAGACACACACAGGCACGATGGTTTCACGTGAAAAGAGGGAAAGGAACAAAACAAAGCGAGGGATCAGCCAGGCCAGACAGCTTCTAGGTCTTACAGCAGCACAGCGACGCGCTGTACGTGGAGCTATAGATGTTTTAATTCTGTGGAAATTGGGAGTTGAGCAAATCTCTTCTGTGCCAGAGCTGGGAGAAACGTAAGAATTGCAACACGCTCCCGGACCATCCCTGCCTCCACCCGCTCTGTGTCATCTCGTTAAATGCCGGCAGGAGGGTGGGGTGATCCCTTCACCGAAGCAGCGCCTGGCACTGCCATGCCATAACACAGGAAAAGGTGAGGCACGGCCCAGCCCGCCGGGCATCCCCCCTGCTTGTATTTACACGCTCTAAGGGCCATTCTTGCAAGTTTTTGCTCTTCCTCTTGGCCTGCGTACGTTGGGAACGGGGTGGGAGGACAAAGGGATGCAGCAAGCTCCGGGCAGGCTAATCCCCTCGTTGGCATGCAGTTCAACGCGCGTTTAAGCTTCCCTCCTGGGTCAGTTTGCTGCACCGCTCTCCTGGAAGGCGCTGGTGACGCAGCCAGGCTGGTTTGGTGGCACGTCCAGACTAGAGGTTGCCAGCTTCCCCGGCGTCGCTCCGCGTTGCTCTCACAGCGCTCTGCGGTATCACAGGACGGCAGCCGACAGCCCTCTCGCAAAAAAGGTGACATTCTTGTCCTGGATCTTATACTGGTAGATCTGGATGTGATCCTGCTCCGCCGTCAGCTCCAAGGACACTCTCCTAATTATTTTAATCTGCAAAGGGAAAGGAAGAGGAATATCATCCCTTTGGCTGCCCCAGTCACAGCATCCTCATCCTCCACGCCTCCTGCTGTCCCGCAGGGAAAGGAGATCACTGGTTAAAAAAACAACAATCACACAACTGCCTGTAACCAGTGCCTTTGGTGGCAGCCCCTCATGACAGACCATGCAGCAACCAGTCCCCGGTGACCCAGCTGCCCTCCCAGCCCAGATCACTACAAGCCAGGCTGAGATCCCCAACAGGAGAGTTTGGGGAAGTTTCCCAGGAATTTGTAGCGCTAGGACAAGGAGTAATGGTTTTACACTGAGAGAGGAGAGATTTAGACTAGATATTAGAAAGAAATGGTTGCCTGTGAGGGCGATGAGCCCCTGGCGCAGGTTGCCCCGAGAAGCTGTGGCTGCCCCATCCCTGGAGGTGTTCAAGGCCAGGTTGGACAGGGCTTGGAGCAACCTGGGCTGGTGGGAGGTGGCCCTGCCCAGGGCAGGGGGGTGGAACTAGATGAGCTTTAAGGTCCCTTCCCACCCAAACTATTCTATGATTCTACCTAGATATTCCTGATTAGGGGACTGGAACATCTTTCTTATAAGGAAAGGCTGAGGGACTTGGGGCTGTTCAGTCTGGAGGAGAGAAGACTGAGGGGGGATCTTATCAACGCTGATAAATCCTTCAAGGGAGGGTGCCAGGGGGATGGGAACAGTCTTTCCAGTGGTGCCCAGTGACAGGACAAGAGGTAATGGGCCCAAACGTGACCATAGGCAGTTCCATCTGAACCTGAGGAGGGCCTTCTCTGCTGTGAGGGCGGCAGAGCAGTGGCACAGGCTGCCCAGAGAGGTGGGGGAGTCTCCCACTCCGGAGCCATTCCAAACCCGCCTGGACGCCGTCCTGTGCCACTGCTGGAGGTGCCCCTGCTCTGGCACGGGGGGGCACTGGGGGAGCTCCAGAGGGCCCTCCCGACCCTCACCAGTCTGGGATTCCTCTGCCATCACCCTGGGGTGGGAGACAGCCTGCGCTGCAGCTGCTGTATAAACCCCTTCCAGCTTCCAGGGGTGGGGGAGTCCCCAGGCGGCAGGATGTCCCCGAGCACCCCCACAGAAGCAGAGTCACAGCCAGGTGCTCCAGCAGATCCTGGTGACCGCAACAAGGCTGCTTGTTCGTCCTTAGCCGTGCTGCAGACCAGGCTAGTCCTGGGCCAGCAGAGCACGTCTCGCCTACCCTTGGGCCTGCAGGCAGTATTGTATGTGACATTAATGTGTGCCACCTCTCCGTGCTCTCCCGTGCATTACCTGCCCGTGAACATCCTTGCAGAAGCCGGTCGCCAGACCCTCTACCCACAGGATCAGGTCACTGTGATGACACAGGGAATTCACCACCAGTTCATTTTCCTCGTCTTCTGAATCCTCGTTGCTGTGAACCAGCACCACGATGTTTCCCTGGAACGAGAGCACCAGGCAGCGGTGAGACCCTCACCGATTCCTAATCCGCTCAGGGTAAGGAAGGGGAGATAGCAGCAGGAGCTTGCACAGATGCTAACCAAGCAACTTCGACATCCCCCAGCAGGGCAACTGGTTCTGAGCTCCAGTCCACTGGGAAAATAAACAGCAATAAACTCTGAAACAGCTTGCTGTATATGTATTGTGTATACATATACACATACATATACACATACACATACACATATTGTGTATACATATACACATACACACTTATATATGTAATACGCAGGCTAAAAATACATCGAGCCTTTGTTACAAGACAGCTGTCTAGTTAAACCAGTCTGTCAGGCCACGCAAATGACACCTCTCTGAATGAATTCAGAACAGCTAAATAAATACGTGACCGAAAGGCCGCAGCCAGAGCTGCGATGTTCAAACCTTCAGAGCTCTCGCAAGAAGCAAAGCGCTCCCCAACGCAACACCATCTCTATTAAAAATACATCCCAAGAGTCTCTGCCTCAGCCCAGGCAGGTCACCAAGGACTTAAAATAACATGAAATTCCCAATCAATTAAAATGTACTTTAAAGCTTCAGAACATCCTACACAGAAATAGAAATGTGTTAGCACGATTTATCATCTTTTTTTTTTGGCTATTTTTGAGGTAAATATTCTCAGCAAGACGAACGTTCCCTGTCGGCATTTACAGCACAAACACCCTGGCACCATACGAAGTGCAGGATAACAAAACCTGACACCGTCTACTTTTATTTCTCACTCAAGCAGAGAGAGAAGTGGCCAGGGTGGGGGACGCCGCAACGAAAGCAGCAAAGGATGGATGTGACTTTAACGAGTTTTGGCTGCGCTGCTCTCCGAAGTTAGCACATCGCTGGGGAGATCTTTGTAGAAGTGCCGCAAGGTCACACGCCCTTAGAAACCAGACGGTGCCGCACACAGCAACACTGAAGATTGGTGGAAGCAGAGACTCGCATCCCCTCCAAGTGGACCTTCATCTCTGTCCCCTGCGAGACTCATCAGCCTCTCAGAACCTTCCCAACGCGTTTCCTTCCCTGCCCTCCCACACGCACACAAACATGGGTGTGAGTTGAGATCTCTGGAGAGCCAGGAGCTCCGAGAAACGATATTTTACACTTCGGAGCTCGGCTCACCCATCAGGGACAGAGAGCACCCTTCGCTGGGCAGCACCTCCTGGGAAACCAGTTGCGAAGGACCCTACACCAGTACTCCAGGGATTAACACAACTCCTGAGAGCGGGCCTAGAGCAATGATTTGAATTTCTTGGACAGCCAAAGCCTTCCAAAACATCGTCATGCACACATGTAAAAAGAAAAGAAAGCCAGGCTTTGCTCCAGAGGCTCTTTTGTACACGTAGCGTACAGGACGCTGCGTGCGGAAGGAGCAGTACCTTCAGCTGGGAGCACACCGCGACTCTGCAGTAGTGGATGAAGTCCAGCACCGCCACCGGCGTGGCGCCCAGGCTGAGCAGGACGCTGAGGTCGTCCACCAGAAGCACAGGGCCCTTCCAGGAGTCGCCGCCGCCGGGAGTCAGGGAGGTCCGGACAAAGTCAAACAAGGCTTTGAGGTTGGAAGCGCTCTCACTGGAAGAGAAGAAGCAGATCTCAAGGGACTTGGTCCACCCACACATTGTGTCTCCCTCTCCTCACCCACTGACCCAACATGGGGAATGCCAGTCTGCACCCTCCCAGCTGTCCCCACTGCAGTGACAGTCACCAGGTCCTGCACTTCCCTACAGTCACTGCTCCTTCACTCACCTGCATGCAGTAAAACCCTTCTGCCCTGCTCCACGGATCACAGAATGGTTTGGGTGGGAAGGGACCTTTAAAGCTCATCTAGTCCA
>NW_009648495.1:455539-467111 GCF_000708025.1 Charadrius vociferus | reverse complement strand
CTCCCAGCATCTCCGGGGCCTCCTCTGGCCCCGCTCCACCAGGTCCATGTCTCTCCTGTGCTGAGGCCCCCGAGCTGGAGGCGGCACTGCAGGGGGGTCTCCCCAGAGCAGAGCAGAGCGCAGCAGAGGGGCACAATCCCCCCTCGCCCTGCTGGCCACGCTGCTGGGGATGCAGCCCGGCATGCCGGGGGCTCACTGGGCTGCCAGCGCACGTTGCCGGTTCATGGCCAGCTTTTCCTCCCCAGCACCCCCCAGTCCTTCTCGGCAGGGCTGCTCTCCATCCCTCCATCCCCAACCTGTATGGATATCAGGGATTGCCCCAACCCACATGCAGGACATGCCCTTGGCCTTGTTGAACCTCATGAGGTTTGAGTCTCACCAAAGGCTCATCCACCCCAGCACGAGTCTGAAACAGTGGAGAGCCGGGAGCGTACAGGAACAGAGCAAGTACACGTCCGTCTTTGCTCTTTGACCCAGAGGTGGCACCTTCCAGTTTAACAGCCCTCAGTGGATTTTTCCACCAAATCACCAGGGACACGGAGAAAGTGAAGGGGGAATAAAAACGACAGCCAGCACGGTGAAAGCAGCACTGTTCTCTTGCATGAGAATAAAACTCAGAATAATTAAAAAGAGGAACAAAACTGCTGGGATGGAGTTTTACTCAACACAAACACGTTGAGTGCTGAAATAAATTTTCTGTAGACCTACGACACGCTTGGCAATGAGGATAGAGGTGGAAATTGTGCCAAAATGCTGGAGAAGGGGGACAGGATCTGAGCAGCGGGGAGAGACAGGGCAGGACAAGCACAGCAGTGTGCACGGCGCTGACATTTCCCTTCTCTTAGATGTCCAGCTACCAAGTCCTTGGGCCCCGGAGGGGAGCCCAGAAGGAGCCGGGTCCCAGCCGTGGACATCGCTGCTGCTCTCGGTGTTGGCTGCAGCGGTTGGAGACACGAGAGGGGAAACGGTCTGTGCGGGGGGACCTGCTGAGCCCCAGCAGAACCACCGAGCGCTCAGGTTTACCTTATAAACTGGAGAGGACTGGGCTGTGCTGACTGCTCCTCCTCCTCCTCTCCAAACAAGAGGTCAAGGCAGGACTTGAGGCCTTCCAAGAAGACAAGCTGTCCCCGTTCTTTGGCAGCTGTCAGACTGACTCCCTCGAGAGAAGAAAAAGTGATGTTGCAGAGCGAACAGCTTTGGAGCAATGGTGCAAACAGAACCAAGCAGATCGACAGCCGATTTTCATCAGGTCTAACCTAAATGTGCTAATAAAGTCAATGCCTCGGGGACTCTTGCACAGCGGATGTGAGAGGCAGTTCTGTGACACACACTGGTGGACACATTTGCTTTCCTGTATTTTGCCAGGAGGAAAAAATAAATCCACCGATATGGGGGGGGGGGGGTCAAACATCCTGGAATTGCTCCCAGGAAGACAACAGCGTCATTGCATGGGAGAAAAACAGCTTCTTATCCAGAGGCAGGGAGAGGATGGGTATGGACTTCTCCACGCTGCCCCAAGGACCCTGCTGTGAACAATTTCTTCGCCCTCCCTTCTCGGGTGGCAAAAGCATTTGGTTTTCACTATCTCCCAATCATCGCTGTGGCAATAACGACTCCCCGGCACAACCCACGCACCTGAGCGAGGCACGGCCTGGACCTGGAGAACGCCGTGGGCTGGGCACCCCGACGCTTGCACAACGGGCGGGAGAGAGCAGCCTGGCCGGGGCTCCCATGGGAAGCAGCCTCAGCCCCGACTCCCCTTTGGAGAAGGAGGAGGGCCCATGACAAACCTCTTGGGGCCGTGACTCAAACTCACGCTGAGGTTTCCTGCTCTCAGCCCTGCTTCGCCATGAGGCTGACCTCGAGAGCCACGTGCTGGGCATGTCCAGCCCCAACAGAGATGTCTGTTGCAGCAGATGTGCAGAAGACCCCGACTGGAGATCTAGTTCCTGAACTCCTTCCTCATCCTCCTTTCTTTCATCAGCAAGGGCTACTTTTGCCAACCTTTCTATAATTCCTGCGCTTACTGGTGACCGCGTCAGTCCGCCTTTCAGGAGAAAATTTAGTACCTGTTACTGGCATGATCATACAAAGACATCTCATGCACACTAGCTTCAAACCTCGGCCAAACTGTGCATTCCCCGGCAGGAAGAAGTGCAAATTTGTTCGGCTTCGCAGTGTGGGTTGCTTCCCACATTTCACAATGGGACTGCCATTTCTTAAAATGGAACAAAGGAGCATCAACGCCAAGATTCGCAGCGTCTTGGCAGCCTGGAAATAGGGCTGTTGCGCAACGCAGGAGGTAGGTGGACAAGATGGCGAGATAGACGGTTTACAAAGAGTTCAGGAAGGTTTAGCTCAATGCAGTATTGCTCGACTGGCAGAACTGGTGAGGCAGGGGCCAGGAACCAGAAACAAAGATCCTGAGAAAGCGGTTCCCATATCCCCCGGGAGAAGACATCCCTTTGGGATGCTGTGAGATTTTGAACCCTCTGAAGAGGGTGGCAGAGCAGGACTGGTCAGGAACAGAGGCAAGTCCCAGGACAGGAGCAGGAGCCCTTACCTTAAGCCAGGACTGGCTTCTGCCTGAACACTGGAAGAGGCCCACACCAGCAGCACTGGTGCTTTTGACCTGGAACTTTGTAAGCATCACAGAAAATACAGATTTTTGCTTTTTTTTCCCTAAGCAATCTCACTGCGAGCTGCAGGACGCTCGAGCACAGAGTCCGAGTTGTTCAGCAAGGGGAAGGCTCGTAGCAGCTCTTCCCCCAGGACTTCGAGCACCGAAGAGCGCTGTGCTCGGCACTGTCCCAACACCTTCTTTTGAAAAGACCTCAGAGGTTTTCCAAGCGTTTCCCAGTCCTCGTGACGCCCCAAGAGCCATCTCTCTTTGCTCACACGTGAGAGACGCAGCAAAGCGATGTGTCCACTTCCACCTCCTGATTTCTACCCTTTCTTTTCACCCGCTCAACCTTCCTGTTATCCTGACGTGAAAATGTCAGTCCAACATTTTAACCCCTTTTTTTTTCCCCCTCTTTTTTATTTAAAAAATAAAAAGATTGTAAAGCCGCATCTTAAACATCTGATCAATGAGATGATCCCTGCAAGGGGCTGGGCCCAGCTGCATTGTGAGCGTGGCATTTCCACACGAGGACCTCCAGGGAGAAGGTCTGGGTAGATAAGGACGAGGTCCTTTCCAGGAAGATTACCCCTGAGCTCCTGCAAGGCTTATCAGTTGCCACACGTTCAGCGCTAATGAGAGGAAAGACGGATTTCCACTGCTTTCCCTCCCAGCGAGGGGGAGAGATCCATTCATCAGCGCTGCTGCCAGAAAACACTGTCTACAGCAATTAGAAAACAACGGATCGGAGGCAACGTCTTCCATCACGGCCAGGGGATACTTTGACAAGCGGAGGCTCCTCCAAGGCAAAGGATGTCTGACGTGTCCCCACCTCAGATCCAGTTTTTAAATCAGCCCTGAGCTTGCCTTTCTTTTTCCTGGTCTTCCACACATGCTTCTGGGAGGAAAGCAGTCCCACCTGCCACGAAAACTCCGCAAACTCCAAACTCCGGGAAAGAGAGCCACAGGCGAGGCACCAGTCAGCACTTTTGGCCATATCCCTTTTGTTTTCAAGCACTTTCTCAATGAAGAGCATTAACCAGCAAGTGTTGCAGCACGCTCTCGCCTCATCTAATCCACGTTCTCTCCACTCTTTTCCCCTTCTCCCTGGCAAGCCAAGAGCAGTAATTCCTACAAATGAGACTCTTACGGAGCACACGGATCTTTGTTCTCTGTTCTCCCTGCCATACCTCCTGCCGGCCCCGAGCCCAGCAGAGGCTGATGTGGGCTACAGGCGGAGGGATTCAGCTTTTCCAGGTGATATTTACTCACTAAAACCGTGCCAGAAAGCAGGGCAGGAACGGAGAGCTAAGGGATGCCTCTTGGGCAACTGCAAGCACACACGATGGAAAAATTTGTAGCCAAGGACAGAAGAACCTTTATGCAGCAGGCCGGGAGCGGGGAACGGCCGGCAAATACCTGACGTGCCAGAAAGCAGGGCTGGGTTGCACGGCAGTCTCCCAACCCTCATCCCCTCGTGAATTTTTGGAGGCCACAGGACTCGGCACTTGCCGAAATGCTTTGCTACAGCAGTGGCTAAATACGCGATTCATGTCAATAATTCAGAAACTTCTTTTAACTTTGCTTCAGCCATTTCTTCCTGCACACACAAACTCTCTATACTTCAAGAGCAGCAAGGAAAGTGTCCCCTCTTTAAAATACCCAGAAACTTTGTGCTGTGACACCGGGACCTGCCTGGACGACAGAGGGAAGTGCCACAACATGAGAGGAAGGCAGCCAGGGGCAGTATGCTCGTGGGTCAGACCAGGAATTCAATCCCCTCCGTGCCATGATGTTCCTGGGTGAATCCAGCAAGTCCAGTCTAATTTTCCAACTGAGGAACTGGGTCCCAGAAGGACAGCATCTGATGGAGACCTGGACTCACCCCAGTGTGGTCAACCTGCCATAGCAAACCTCTTCTCGTCTCCCAGCTAGCAGCCCGCCCGATGTAACTTCTGGAAGCAGCACAGGAAGCGTCAGGATAGTTTGGAGATGGTGGAAAAAGTGCTCAAAACGGCCAACGGCACCTGCCTGACTGCCACAGACGCTACGCACGTCCCTGCTGCAGAGCCACAGTGCCGCAGAGCACCCAAACAGCCTGCATTACCATCCCTGAAAGCTTTCATTATCTCACAGCACCACGCTCCATTATCGCCGGGAACACATAGACATTATCTCTGGCAATCTGTCATTTATCGATCAAGCCCAGAAATGCTTCTGAAACAGCAGCTCGGGGCGACTGGAGCTGCGAGCTCCGCAATGGAGCACAATTTTTTCTCGTCCGTCCAGGATGCTGCCAGCCAGGCAGCGTGGCAGCCCACCCGCCTGCCAGCAGTGACATCCCTTCAAACCAGAACCGCCGCTCGCCGCTGGCCATTTCATAAGGGAAAGCAAAATATTTGCAAGAGAGGACTAGTAATGGAGCGTGCGAGGCAGCGGGCATTAGCTCATATAGCGAACGCAGCCGTGGTACAAAGTGCGATAATCTGTGATCGGGCAACCGGCCAACATCTCTTCTCTTGTACAACTACCTGCAGGGGAAAGTAGAGGTGACCGGGCGATGTCCTCAGGTCTGTGATCTCAGCGCTGTGGCAGGGAACAGGGGAGCAAGCGAGAGGGAAACCAAATGGGGATAAATATGTTTTTCCTTTAAAACAAAACAACCATCGTACAAATGAGGGTGGGAACACCAACCTGGCAGGCTGCCCTGGTGCCATTAGACTTGCTACGGCCCAGCATGTTCTCTACAAGGTCACAACAAATAACATTAACTGTCCCTTAAATTAAGTGCAGATCCTCATGAAAAGAGCGGGATTTGCAGAAAAGGAAAAGTGTGAAGCCAGTATTGCAGAGCCAGCACAGGCACAAAAATCCAGGGGAGCTTTGTCCTGCAAATAAAAATCACAGAATCATAGAATCACAGAATGGTTTAGGTTGGAAGGGACATTGAAGATCATCCAGTTCCACCCCCCCTGCCATGGGCAGGGACACCTCTCACCAGCCCAGGTTGCCCAAGGCCATGTCCAGCCTGGCCTTGAACACCTCCAGGGATGGGGCCTCACCAACCTCTCTGGGCAACCTCTTCCAGTGCCTCACCACCCTCAAAGTGAAAAACTTCTTCCTAATGTTTAATCTAAACCTGCCCTCTTCCAGTTTATAGCCATTCCCCCTCGTCCTGTCACTCCATGCCCCAGTAAAAAGTCCTTCCCCAGCTCTCCTGGACTCCCTTTAGGGACTGGAAGGCGGCAATAAGATCTCCCCAGAGCCTTCTCTTCTCCAAAGAAGTCACTGCATTTAGCTAACACATAAGGATCTGGTTCTAGACTGGTAAGACCTGGAAACACCGTGGGGAAGCAGCACGTAAGGCAAGCATTACTTCAATTATATACAAATATTCAGTATATCACCAGACATCAGCTGCTAAAGGACCAGATCCCCAAAACATCGCTGTTAAGACTGTGTAACATGACCCTGACTCCAGGACCCTTCCTCCCAGGCCTGCGACCACCCTGTTCCCAGCAGGAACAGGACCATCACAAAGTTATGAAGCTCTTCCAACTGCAGTCTTTCCTAAGTGCATCATCTTCTGCTAGGAATGATTACGCACGGGATATTTAACCTGTGGATGGGATAACATAACACAGGTGGCTACTCACAGGCCAGATTCTTCCAAGCAGTTCCCGGAGAAACTACAGCCTGACCCTCTGCAACTCTCCCGACCAACACAGAGAGCCAGGAGCTCGTCACCGAGGAAGAGGAGGTGGGAAAGGAGCAGCCAGTCGTTTCCTGGAGCGTACGGCACACCTAACTGCAGCATGACACAGCTCAGCGCTCTCCCTGAAACTGGAGTTTGCTACAGCCGTGTAAATGCCACGCGGGCTGGTCTCCAGCAGAGACCTACAGCAGCAAATTTTTAAGCAAGTCTAAGAGTGAAAAAGCCTCGCCAAAAAAAACCCCACCTTTACTGAGCCTGATGTGTTCATTTAGGCAAAGGAGGATTAAAGCAGAGACAAGATCTTACGGGAACTCAGACAGATATAAATAACCGATGTTACGACCTCCAACTCCTCAGAGCTTAGGAGGAATTCACAACAACCAACAGCACGGGCACCTGTGAAGTTATAACGCAAGACTGACTCAGACTTGAAACCAACGGGACAGGGACAGCTCAGCGCTGCGGGCAAATGTAATCGCTTCTCTGAACTCCCCTGGGCAAGCTGTATTGTTCTTCTTATCACCTCTCTTCATGCCAGTAACCTTTCTGTTGAAGCATCAGACAGCGAATCATTTCGATTTGCATTGCACGCGTGCTCCAGCTAATCCTCATGTTCTCTCCCTTCTCAGACTCTCCCACGAGGGAGATGACAACAGCACCTATTAAAAGCACACGCACAAGCTGTGCACCAGGAAATTTTACCACATTAGGAAACACACCAACGAACACAACTCTGCTTTCAGAGCCAGCAAGGATCCCATATTTAACAGCTGAATCTCCTACCTACACCGGTTGCTGTGCCCCGTTTCCTGTCCCACTTAGCAAATTCCCCCCATCAAGATTTCCTCCTCTCCACACCATGAAGGCCAGAACTATTCGGCGCTCGCCAAGGCTGGTGTGCTCAGGAGTGGGGAATCTGCTCTTGCAGGGAAATCGCACGTTGAGTATCTGCCTCTGAGTTAAAGCTCCACTGGGAAGTACTTCGTTCGTTTTATTTAGCTTAGGTCTGAGCTCTCAGACCACTGATCTCCTTTTAAAAGGTAAAAAATGAGTAGTAAATAAAATACAGTTGTTAAGCGAGCACCAAAACTCAACCCACATTTGCTGTGGAGAATACACCGTTATTGCAACGTCGAGTTCTTCAACACCTGGAAGTTTATAAGCAGCAGCACGGCTGGGATTTCCAGCAGAAGCGGAAGAGGGATGACCAACGCAAGCCCTCATCCCTTCAGCCCTGGAACGTCACTTGGACTTCCCAACCGGAGCATTTCACACCTGAGCAGTGTACAAAAAGCTGAGAGATGCAGTTTACACCCAGAGCTCAGACTGATTTGCTGACACTGGGAAAGACCATGTCTACTTTGTTGCTCCGTTTCCTCGTTTCAGGGTACACATAATCCTCGCCTGACTCACCATGGGAAGGAAACCCCTAAGAACACGCTCAGCGCTTGCGGCTCCTCAGACAGCTTGAACTGATGGCTTGGCCCAGAGGCCAAAAGAGGCATACAGGTGTCCTTCTTAGTCTACAGGTGATTCAGCCCAAAGCATTTCATCACAACGTAACCACAGGACAGAAGATAAAGTCACCTCAGGAGCTCCTGTGCCGTACAGCCAGTGCATCCTGCAGGCGTAGAGATGCCCCAGGGACGCAGGCACCATGGCATTTTTCTCCCCAGAGCACTAATGAAACTACATCTGCAACTACTCGGACCTGTAATTCTTAACCTAAGCCAACAGACTTACCAGCTTCTGTGCTACGATGTTATAGTGACTGAAGGACTGGAGCAGGGCCACAAAGCAAACCTTACAGCCAGCTGGGTGGGAAGACAAAAAGCCACGTTATCATTTCAATTTTGCAAGCTGCCATTATCAAAGCACATAAATCACAGCAGTCAGGCTACAAATCTGTCTGGAAAGACCTTGAAGTGAAACAGGTCTAGGCAGCCCCTCACTTGCTCATGGCCGGGCTTTCCATTTTCACCTTTCGACAAGATTTCCACACCAGGGAAAATGTCAGTCAGTTTAAAAAGAGAGGGAAAGAACCAAAAAAAGATGACATAAAAAAAAAGCAGAGGGCCCCTTTTCTGTCTCATGCCACCCTGCCCTGGGATCTCCTGGCACTGTTTGCTCACATTACTGCAAGGAGGCCAACGGCCGACCGTGACACGAACCACTAAAACCACTGATGTGCCAAAAATCCCCGTTTTGGCTCTCGCAGGGCAAGTGACCTTGACTGGAAAAACACACAGAACAAGCAATTTTGACAAAAACGCCTCACTGAAACGTGATTTTGGACAACCCAGCGCGTGACAACCTGGCCTCATGGTCTAGGTATGAAGAAAATGAGTATTTGTTTCTCCCTGCCAGAGGGCAGGACGTGGATTTCAAGTAGAACAAGTCAGTGGCCCCATTTGAGCCTTCACTGACCCCTCAGGAGCTCCCAAAGGTTTTGAACACCAAGCGGGTACTTGGACAACATGGGGGTGCTACAGACGTAGAGTAACTGGTACCCAGCTCCTGGGGTGGAAATGAGAGGGTGACGGCAAGGACACCTGCCTTGAGGTGCATTAATAATCCCAAAGCGCTGCTTTGTGGGGGATACCCACAAGGGACGGCGAGACTTTTCCCAGGCAGATGGGCAGCTCCGTCCCACGTCACCCAGGTCAGCACGTCAGCAGAGCCATGTGGGGACGCAGGCAGCCCCTGAGGCAGTGCATCGGTGGGGCTCTGAACAGTTGTCACTGTTAATAATCCGCTCTCCACGGCTTTTCCTGGAGTTTCACTCCGTTCCATTACGTAAAACAATATATTTTTTTTAAAACGGGGTAAAGCCATAGCTGAGGAAGTGGCAGTTAAGGTGGGGGGGGGGATGCTCTCAGCTCCACCACCTGCACAGCACTCCGAGCTAAGTTTCAAGTCTGATAGGTACCAGATTTGTTGGGCTGGCTGCTTCGCCAGCAGAAAGCTGGAGGAGTCCATGAATCCAGCGTCCACTCTGCAGGGGCTGGTAGGTTACTCACAGGTGAAACTGTGAGCAGAAAAGCAATTAGGCAACTTGCCAGGCTCTTTGTTTGGTTTTTTACTCACTACTAGCTTATCTATTTGTTACTTGTTCCTGATATTTTTAATTGCATTATAAAACACCTAGCTAGTGAAGGAACTACAGGCAACAGCTCATTGTCAGATGCCCATGTGATTTACAACGTTTGCTGCACTAATGACGAAACAAGGTGCACAGAGGTTACGGGATGTGCCCAAGGATATAGAGCAAGTCCCAAGAACAACTCAGGACTGGGATCCATACATGCTGACCCCAAAGCTCAGCGCTAATCCGAGGATGCCTCACACTCGGCAAAATCAGTCTCTGCTCACACAGAAACACTCTACGCTGAAGGAACCTCCAAGGAGCAGGCAAAGGCAAACCCTTGCCTTGAAGAATCCTGATGCTGACACACCTCTGAGGTAGAAGGAGAGGAAATGGTGCACCAGGAAACTGCCATCTGTTCTGGTGTCTCGCAGCAGCGTGAATTTACCCTGAAAAACAAGAAGTAAAAATCACTTAACAGAGGAAGATGAGGGCACAAACTGCTCCCAGTTAAAAGCTCTTGCGCTAGACCAAGACCCCAGCTGGATCCCCAAGCTCTTGTGCCCACCAAGAGCCACCGCCTCACATGGAAACACCCAGCTGCTGCAGAGGACCCCAACGAGCAGCACTGCACTTCCCAGTGACGGCACATCCAGAGCGTACACGTATTCGTGCCCCTGGTGCTGGACACCATCGTCATGGGTGGCCGTGAGCAGTTTCCATCTCCCAGCTCTGTCTTCCTCTTCTCCAGCTCACAGACATCTTCTGTCTACTCCAAGTGGCACAGATGGCAGGGGGACAACAGCCACCCACTCTGTTCCCAGTCCATTCTCCCACTGCCACGGCCAGCGTCGCCTGTGCGCTTAAAATGGCACTACGGCTGCTGCTTCTCCTGTCCCCAAATGGCTCTCCATGCCCCCTGTTCCAGGCTTACCTCAAACAGAGCAGAAAACCTTATCATCAAAATTTGTTTACTGGAGCTGAGCTTTCTGCGCAAAGTATATACCTTGTTTTCATCACGCAGGAAATTAATTCCGTTCATCAGCGCACGCTTGTTATCAGTACCAGTCTCATCAAGGCATTTGTTTCCATTAAAACCTTAGTCAAGATGTTTCTTTAATCAATACAAATCATAGAAGGGCTGCTTTTAATCACAAAGAACTTATCAATGCTTCCCCCCCCATTAAAACCTTAGTCAAGATGTTTCTTTAATCAATACAAATCATAGAAGGGCTGCTTTTAATCACAAAGAAGTTATCAATGCTTCCCCCCCCCCCAAATCTATTAGAAGAAAAAGCCTTTCACAGCAACAAGCAATCTACCCATAGGCAATTCACAAACCATCTATCAGAGTTAACTCCCCAGTGCCTAAAACGTGTTAAAAAGCGGTGCTAATGGAATGGCAAATATTGAACACGTCTGCAGGGAATGCAAAGCAGAAGTCAGGGTAGAGAAGTGCTGCACTGCCTCAGTCAGAGAGCTCTTTCCCACCCAAAAAAAAGGGTTGTGCCTCTGCGGCCGTTACAATAACAGGAGGCACCACCCTAGTGAGCATCTCACCGAGATGTAGCCTCCACTTCTAAGCTTGGAGGAGTCTCTGGATTCAAACAGCACAAGCTCCAAAGTTCAGCGGTCTAGTTTCTGCACAACTCCATCCCCTTCAACTCCCCTCTTCCCCGCAACGGCCCCCTGCAACAGCAGGCTGAATGCCACCCCAAGTCCCTTCCCTCGCCTGCCAGCTCCCGAAAGGCTCTCTTCCTTTGCTCCCACATGCTGCGCAGAACACGGCAGGATCTTATCATTCGGAGCACACATTATTTCACTTCTTCAAACCTTCTAGTTACCAGCCCTTAAATCCTGCCAACCCTCACTTGGCCGTCACGTTGCAGCTGCTTAGATAGCATTCAAAACTCTTCATTTCTGACGCTTAGATGTCCAGCTAGCCAGGGGTGGAAATGTCCAGACCGTGCATCTCCAAAGCACAGCTGGCGGCAGAAAGAGAAAGAAAGGAAGGAAGAAAGAAAGGAAGGAAGGCAACAGTTCCAGGAAACTCCAGCATCCTGCTTCTGGCCACAGAACTGCCCCAAAGCCTTTACCAACCCCAGAGCACAGGACACAAATAGAGGAATCGGGGCTCTACCAGTCGTGTCGA
>NW_009648495.1:452736-455454 GCF_000708025.1 Charadrius vociferus | reverse complement strand
AGCAGGAATCTGCGAGGCTTTCCAAGGTCTGCAAACCCCTGTGGTCATGCTGTCTTCACACAGGCCCTCTTGTACCCATCCCCACAGACCACGTTTATCAGATTGTTTAGTAGCTGGCTGGAAGCAACCAGTTTCCTGGAGGTCCTGAGGACGAGTGCCTTCCCCTTGCTGCCAGTCAAGAGGAATTCTCCTGCTGAGGAGCAGGTAAAACCCGGCCCCACCACCAGGACCTTGTTTGCTGGCATGCGGAAACCCCACGGCCCCTCAGCCACCACCACAGATGCACATCTGATTCTCTTCCCCCTTCTGCACATCCTTCTCCAGCCCAGAAAGACACTGCTGGGGATGAAGCACTTCCAAACGCACGGCCTTTCTTGCAGCACCTTCTCCATCCGCCTGCCCCAGCCCTTTCCCTCCACATTCTGCTTTCACGCTCTTTCCACCTGCAGGCTACAAGGCAGAAGCTGCAGTTACTTGTTAGAAACTGCCAAAATCCCTTGGCAGGGCAGCAGCGGGTGTCACAAGCATTCAGCGGTGACATGTCAGATACAACCACACAGGCAGCAGTTTCATCCACCTACCAGCCCTGCAGTGAAGGCGTTTGTCAGCACTTTGAAAATGGCACAAGCCAACCACGGAGACGCAGAAATTGGGATGGCAGAGACGGGGAAAAGAGATTTGCAAAGGGCTGATGCTTTTTAAGCACAGCGGGACAGAGATTTCCAGCCAGCCTCGGCCAGATATCTCACCACACCCCATAGACTGTGCTTCCCAAGGGGGAGAGCCCAGAGCCGGACTGCACAGCGCTGCACAGCCACCAGTGATGCTCAGCAGCGCAGAGGGGGACTTGAAAAACAAGAATACTCATGATTTGCCACCGGGTTAGTCCGTATCACAGTGTATGAACTCAGTCTTGCAACTCTGGTATCAGGGAACACCGCTCCTTCTGCAGCCAGCCATATTCCAGTGTTACACTACTGCCAGACACCTCAACGAGGAGGGACCTGGAACGTGCGGTGGGAGCTCCAAGTCCCTGGCTGATGGAAGAGGAAGAGCCAACTCAAATCCTAGGCAATTCCTCACACAGAAGAGCCTTCGGTTCAGCTCCTCTGTCAGGTCTTGCTGGGGCTGCCAAGTCAAAATCCAGGATCTTGAGGCCAAATCTCCTTTTGGTTTTGTTCTGCAGAATTTCCTATTTGCATCAAGGTGAGTCCCGGCTCCAAAACCACACTTGTGGATGGCAGCATCGCTGCTCATCCCACAGCCCCACCATCAAACCCACCCTGGAGCACAGGCTCCGCTCTGCCAACACTCGAACTCCACCAAGGGCTTCTCACACAGTATTTCACCTGTGTCAAAAACCCAGTCATCAACCAACAGGTACCACGGGGACTTGGGAATTTGCGCAGCCTCAGCTTATCAGAGAATCACGGAATCATGTGGGTGGGAAGGGACCTTTAAAGGCCATCTAGTCCAACCCCCATGCCCTGGGCAGGGCCACCTCCCACCAGCCCAGGTTGCTCCAAGCCCCATCCAACCTGGCCTTCAACACCTCCAGGGATGGGGCAGCCACAGCTTCTCGGGGCAACCTGCCCCAGGGGATCACCACCCACACAGGAGAGAAGTTCTTCCTCAGATCTCATCTCAATCTCCCCTCTGTCAGTGTCAAACCATTCCCCCTCGTCCCACGGCTCCTCTCCCTGATCCAGAGTCCCTCCCCAGCTCTCCCGGAGCCCCTTCAGGCACTGGAAGGGGCTCTGAGCTCTCCCCTTTTTGGCCTTCTCTTCTCCAGGCTGACCCCCCCCAACTCTCCCAGCCTGTCCTCCCAGCAGAGGGGCTCCAGCCCTCCCAGCATCTCCGGGGCCTCCTCTGGCCCCGCTCCACCAGGTCCATGTCTCTCCTGTGCTGAGGCCCCCGAGCTGGAGGCGGCACTGCAGGGGGGTCTCCCCAGAGCAGAGCAGAGCGCAGCAGAGGGGCACAATCCCCCCTCGCCCTGCTGGCCACGCTGCTGGGCTGCCGGCGCACGTTGACAGCTCATCATGTCACTCTGTCCTTTACGGAGTGACACCGTTACCACCAAACCTTAGCCAACACCTCTACCAGGTTTGCTTCAAGCCTTGAGGGCCTAAGCTGTATCCAGCAGTGCTCTCCTGGTGTTTCTTCCCCTGCAGAGCAGCCCTGCCCCACTCTGGGCAGGATGACAATTCCCTCACTGACATTTTCCAGCCCAGGGAGAAAGCTGCCCTACTCATATCGTAAGGTCTACAAGGAGAGAAGAGAAACTCGATTTACATCATCACCCCAAAATTGTTTTTATTATCTAAGCTAGTATCTATCAGGAAAACCACAAAGTAGTATGTAACACACGCGTATTTTATTACATTTTTACCTGAAGCACTTCACGGTTCTTATACAGGATCATGCTGCTTAGTTACAAAGTGATTTCATTAGCACGAAAACGGCATGGACGAGCTGAATTAATTTAGTCGCCTAAAGGCAGAGAAACCTCTAGGATACACCACAGGGCCCGCAGGAGCGCTGGGGAGCACGTTTTACCCCCACTTTTGCTATGATTCACGACCCGGCAACGCCCACGCACAGACACACCGGGACCTGAGGGCCGCGGGGACAGGGCCCTGCCCCTCCCTAACCGCGGGGAGCCAGGGCCGGGCGAAGGGAAGGGCCGGGAGGCCGTTAACCGCTCCGGCAGAGGCCCTG
>NW_009648495.1:439472-452323 GCF_000708025.1 Charadrius vociferus | reverse complement strand
CAGGCAGCCCCGGGGGCGGTGGGGGGAGCAGTGTCGCCGGTCACCCTCACCCTGATGCCCACCAGGTCCTTCTCTGGCAGGGGGGGGCTTCGGCTGGGCACCCCCCAGCCCCTCACGGTGCTTTGGGTTCATCCCGCTGCAGGGCTTGGCCTTTCCCGTGGTTGAGGTCCATGAGACTCCTGTCAGCCCCATCCCTCCATCCTGCGCAGGGCCCCTCCGTGGCTGTACCCCAATCCCAATCCCTCCACCCTCCATCCCAATCGTTAATGAAGGTGTTAATGGGATCGGATCCCAGTACCGACCACCAGCTGGACCTGCAGGCACTGGTCACCACCCTGATCCCTGGCCCAGAGGTCCCCCCCCTTTGCCATCTGCGGGCCTCTGGGTTCATACGGCCGATACAATATGCCATGTGGGATATTTGGGAGGGGTCTATTATTCCCTTAATATTTCCTATTATGTTATTAGCACATTTGAGTGCCGCTGAGCAGTAATTTGGCACTCTCAAAGGACAAGCTGCAGTAGTTCCCAGCTAGCAGCTGAGTAGCAACAGCAAATTTTCAGCCTGTAACCACAAACAGCCAGATTATTTAGTGTTATTTTTGTCTGCGTGCCTGAGTTTGCATTTTTTTTGGCACTGAGTTCACCTTTCCCTTTCATTGCCCCATCTAAGCTTTGGTAACTTTTGATTTTTCATAATGTAGACAAGGATTGCCCGGCTGAGGGGAGATGTGCCCGAGCCCTGGATGTGCCAAGGGGCCGGGAGAGAAGATGCGCCAGCCTTGCACTGTCTCGTCTGCTGTGAGCATTAGGGGGCATCCAACGATGCTAATAAGTGGCAAGCACTGAGCAAGAGAGAGGAGACTCCTGCGTAGTTTAGCGTGGGGCCCTTCGGAACCACAAATTATCACTGCTGAAAGTTTATGTGGGTTTAGGAGGTTGAATCAATGGGAGAAGGGGACAAGTCAGTGGAAGAGAGATCTCCTGAGGGCCACCACCGGCTCGGGAAGTTCCTGAGCTGCAAGGGGCCTGGGAGGAGAGCTGTGGGAACACACAAAGTGTTTGCCTTGGCCTCGGGTCTTCCCTCGCCTTCTGGTTAGGATGACTGTTGTAGAAAAGACGGTGGGCTGTATGGATATTTGGTTGAGCCATTGCAGCTGTTCTTCTCTCTTTATTTCCTATATTCCTATGTGTATTATCTGTAAAATTTATCATCCCGTCCCCCATCCCTTCTTCTGAGTGTTTAGGAATATGCTGGATAAGCCAGGCCCCAGCCCAGTCCCTGAGATATCCCGTCTGTAATCTCTCTTCATTGCAGAAACCGATCATTTATGTCAGCCCATTGCTTCCTGTCTTTTAACCAGTTTTTTAGCTGTGAAAGGACTTCCTCTCTTACCCTTTGATGGCTTCATTTCTGTAAAAGCTTTAGCTGAAAGCTTCTTTAAAAGTCCAAATCACTTTGCTTTTGTTTTCCTACCCTTTCACAGAGCTGGGAACCTGGGTCTGGTCTCAGGGAGTCCAGTAACCAGCTAAGTCCCTGCTCTGTGTTGATGCAGCCAGAGCCTTAATTCCTTCGCCGCTCTTTGAAATAGTCTGGCTCTGGCTCCTGGCCTCCTAGTTCACATGGTTTGTCTGCAGAGCCCCATTCTGCGGCACAGACGACAGCAAAGGGAATTCACAGACAGAGAAGAACCTGGACATGTTCCTACCTGGGAGCTCTCGATAGGGCTGCATTTGTATGCTAGCGAATATGCCATTTTCAGACCACCTTTTGTCTGCACTGTCACATTTCTCTCTCTGTAGCACTTTCCTTCCAGCTCCGTCAGGAGCCGCAGAGCCCTAAATGCCTTGTAAATGAAATGTAAAATCCTCTTTTTTTTTTTTTTTTCTCTTTGCAGTGGGAAGGGGACCAAAACCGCATGCAAAGTACAGCTGCATCTCTCAAAACACCTCTTGTCCTTCTTAATATATTCTTTCTCACATTTCATGACTTGTTACTGCGCGAAGGCAGTGAGAATTTTGCTGTTAAAACTGTTGCCCCTTCCCTCCCATCTGCTTCATGCTTATTTGCAGTATTTACAATGCAGCAAACCTTGTAAGTATTGCATAGAGGAGCCATATGGCATCCATAGGTAACAATGCTGCTTACAATTAAGCTCCTCTGCTATGTCAGACCAGTGGGCAAAAAGCAATTCATGACCAAGAGTAGAAAAAAAACCCCACAACTGAACAAATC
The DNA here is from genome assembly GCF_000708025.1 of Charadrius vociferus. Lineage (NCBI taxonomy): Eukaryota > Metazoa > Chordata > Aves > Charadriiformes > Charadriidae > Charadrius > Charadrius vociferus. The sequence goes on along the minus strand of NW_009648495.1, from coordinate 450,087 downwards.
AAAACAATTAATCTTGTGGTGTTTGAGGTAATTCCCAAAAGCCTGGCAGGGAAGGTTAACTAAACCCACCGGGTTTCTTGATGTGAGTGTGTGGAAAAGGATTTTTAGGGAGCAGGCACTTAGATTTACCTCCTTTGATTATCCGTTTCTGGCGACAGAGATGCCTGCGTTACTTATTGCCGAGCTACCCAGGATATTCCCGTCCCTTTGGATTTTAATGCACAAATCAAATTACACCACAGCAAAAGGAGTGTACCAAAGTGGGAGGGTTTTCTTGCCTTCAAATAACCCCGTTGTTGCTGATATAATGCTAAATGCTTTAGTAATGCTTTGAGTCATAAAAGATCGTTAGTGCTTTGAGGCCAGAGAAGGTTAATAAGAGAGCAGATGTTGGGCCGAGTCAATGGCCGGGTAAGAAAAGGAATGGGCAAGTTGTCCCTTTAACTCAGCTTGTGTTCGGGGGATAAATTCAGCCTGCTCAATGCTCGGGCCTTGACATGGCAAAAAGCAGCTGGACGGAATAATGGATGAGCTGAACCAGGTGCCGAATTTCTCTGAAGAAATGCAAGAGCCAGACTTTGAAAAGAATTTCTAAGCCAGCGGGTCCCTGCCCGTGACAGCCAGTGGAGAGAGGGAGCGTGAAGCCCAGCACGAGAGGCAGGGCTGTTCTCCGGGGGCGGCTGCTGCCTGCTCCTGCCGTTGTCACCGTTCCTCAGACGTGCCACCCTGCCGTAACCTCGGTCCTCACCCCTCTGCCATTAACAGCAGCTTTTTTCTATAGGCAAACTAGGGGAAAACTGGTTTCTTTTTATCACGCTAGCAATGCGGACATCTGACTTATTTTTTTCCAGCTTGTCTACGCTTTGCAAATGAGCAGCAAACACCAGAGCTGGTAATGTACAACTCCTGGTATCAAACATCGTTGCCTGCGGGTGTGTTTGGACCGGCTCATCCCGCTTTTGGCAGCTAGCCCATCTCCCCTGTGCGCACTGGAAGTCGCGGTTAGGTATTACACCGGCCGGCACAGGACCTCACCGTCTTCCTTGGGGACTGGCTCCAAAAAACATGGTAAAATGGCCAAGTAGCACCCAGGGTGCCAGAGTGAGGAGTGTTGGCTTCCATGTTCCTGTCTCCTTTAGTGTGGCATTGGTTGGAAAAATCACTACTGATGAAACAGAGTCCTGCAGGTGTTTACAAAGCTTCTACTCTGTGATTCCCTGAGACCACGGATCACAGAATTGTTAGGCTGCAGGGACAAAGCACCAGGGAGGAGACGGAGAAAATAAATATGAACTTCGATGCCTGAGGATGCGGTAAAACAACTGGGACACCTGAGCTACCTTTACCCCTACAAAAGAAAAACAAAGAAGAGCATCAGTGCATACATCTCCCTCTTTTACCTTCTCCTTACGCTGGTTGCATGAAGCCAGGAAGCCGGTTACAGGCTTCAGGGTGGGTTAGTCTCTTGTCTGGGTTTTTGTTGTCCTGGAAGATTTTATGGGGGACTGATATGACTCAGGCAGAAGAAATACAAGGTAAACAGAGAAAACAGATAGGAAGGGCAATGATTTTTATTCTTTCCTTTTTCAAATCTTATTTTTTGCCTATTTGTATACGTATCTACATATATATCCCTCTGTGTATGTAGCAACTGTTTAAAATGGAGGAGAAAATGATTAAGAATTACCATTCTGTCAGCGCCCACTGAAGATGACACTCATAAACCTGTTTTGCGGAGGCAACGACCCTGGCAGAGGGCTGGAAGAGGTGGCCTGACATTTCTGAGAAAAAAGCAGAAGCATCGCAGGATCACTGAGCATAAGACTGGAGGGACCTGGAGAGGTCGTGTAGATAGAGCAACACCTGCCGCCGGGCAAAATCAGCTCAACTTAAACCTTTCCTGACAGATGTTTGTCCTACCTGTTCTTAGAAACCCCCAGCAACAATGACTCTGCACCCTCTCTTGGCATTTCTTTCCGGCGCCTCGTTATCCCCACTTTATACACTTGCTGCTAATGTCGAATGTAAGTATCCTTTGCTACATTTAACAGTGGTTTGTTTGCTGATTGCCGGTGGCTCTGAAGAATAATTCACTGCATTCATAAAGCAAGGGGCGGGGGGAAGAGAGTTTTGATTCAATTGTCAGGTCACCTTTAAAATTCCCTTTGCCATTTGGAAGCAAAATGCCTGCTGGCTCTCCACAAGGGGTCTCCTCCAGGCCTTTTCCAGCAGAGACTGAAAATTCCCCGGGAAACGTGCTGAAACCAGCAGGGATCCGGCAGCAAAGTCGTCTCAGCGGGGAACCGCCAAGATCCTGAGGATGGCTGCGAGCGAAATGGGATCAAAGCAGGCAGAGAAAACGCGGTCCTTCTCCTCTCCCAAGATGCAGGTGTTTGGCTCTCTAAAGGCAGCGCGCTCTGCCAGATCCTCTGCCCTTCCCAGCCACCATCATCCCCTCATCCTTCACACTTCTGATCCTCTGCTGACTCTGCTCCTCATTTTGCCCCAACCTGCTTTTTTTTCTGGCCTCTCTGATCCCTCCTTCTGCAGCACTCCCATCTCGTCCTCCCAACTCTTGCTCACGGAACTCTCCCGCGGCTCCTTTTTTCCTGCCCTCTCCTTTTTCTGCCAATCTCACATACAACAACCTCTCAGCAGCCTGAGGACAACACAGACGACTTCAGAGATCCGCTTCTCCCCTCCACATCTGTACCTCTGACCTTGGTCACCACGCAGAAGTCAGAGCTCTAAAGCTGCAGAGGAATCTCCCCATCTCCCAAATCCTTCCTGAAATCTCCTCTTTTCCAACGACTGCACAAAACCCCAGCGACTTTGGCTCGTCTTGTGCTAAACCCCACTGTCTGCCGTGCCAGCCAGTATTGTCTCACTGTTTCTTTGTGCTCTTCTACCCAACAGATTGTCTCCATCTGCTGTCTCTTGCCTCGCAGTTAAGTTGTGAGCTCTCTAAAGCAAGAGCTGTATTTTCACGCTGCGTTTTTGTAGCACCGAGCAAAAGGAGATCTTCCTTCAAGACCGAGACTCCTAGGCGCTTCTGCAGGATGAGTTCTACTTCATTTAATAAGTGCAAATATTATACATCGATCTGAGCAATATTCCTGAATCAAGAAATATTGGGGAGTGACGGAAGCGAAAAGTTGGGTGTGGTGTCCAGCAGACAGAGAAGCCGGACTAGCTCAGCCTCCAGCCCCACCTCTGCCCTTGTGAAGAAGGTGGTGTGCTGGAAAACACAGAATCACAGAAACTGGAGCTGAGAGGGACTCAGGGGATCAGCAATCCCACAGCCTCACCGTCGGGGAGAGTCAGCAATTCTTGTCACACAGAGACGCAGCTAACCTGCTCTTGGTGACCTCTACAAGGAGAGCTGCCCACCCTCCCCCGGCAGGCTGTCCTTGTGGTGCTTTCTCCTTACAGCTAGAAAATACTGCCTGATGTCTCTCTGAACTGTCTCTTCCGGCAACTGAAGTTCATCATTTGAAGTTCACCTTTTTTATTTTTGGGTTCTTTTGACGTGCCACTGCAGACCCTGGTTATTCCCGGCCTTTTTGAAGTCGCCGTTTACACCCTTGGAGTCTGTTCTCATGTCCCCCTTGGTCTTCAGTTCTCCGCACTGCCCACCCCACAGAGGCTGTCTGTTCTGGACCTCTCATCTTTCTTCTTGCTTCACCTGAACCTTTGGGCAGAGCAGTGGCACAGGCTGCCCAGAGAGGTGGGGGAGTCTCCCACTCTGGAGACATTCCAAACCCGCCTGGACACCGTCCTGTGCCACTGCTGGAGGTGCCCCTGCTCTGGCAGGGGGTGGCACTGGGGGAGCTCCAGAGGGCCCTTTCAACCCTCACCAGTCTGGGATTCTGTGAGTCTTCCATGGGCCACATCTTTCCTGATGTGGCGTTCCTCTAACTGGACCCAGTCTTGTAAAACCTTATCCAACCCTTATGCTACCTAAAAGATCTGAGGTGGCTTTAACTGGCCATAGCATTAAGTTCAGGAAATACCTAACCAATCCGTAAACGCTATTTAGTATTCTGATTTATTGCAATTAATGCTCTTTTGGTGGAGACCACAATATCTTATTTATTGTGGTAGGCATCTTATTTATTGTGGTAGGCATCTGCTTGCAGTCGGCATTTTTAAAGACTGGTTTTAAAAAAACCCAACTTGAATTCTCAGCCTCCTTTGTCAGCAGCCTTCCTTCTTCACTGGGTCTGGACCAACGCTCCCTTGCTCGTTCTCCTCCTGCTGATGCAGTCTTTTCTTCTTCCTCTCAATGATGCTCGCTGTTTCCATCTCAATTTGTGCCTTGGCCCTTCTGATGTTTCCCCACATGCTTATGCCACTCTTATAACTGTCCTTAGTAATTTGACCTAGTTCCCACTTTCTGTAAACTTTTTATTTCTTGAGCCTGAGGTCAGCGAAGCCCTTGGCGACGTAGCCAAGCTGCTTCCTACTACGTTTCCTATTGGGATGGCTTGTATGTGTGTTGTTTGCGTCGTTTCTTTGAAGAACTGCCAGTTTCCTTAACTCCTTTCACCTTTGAACGTGCCTCCCATGAGATCTTACTTACCAGTTCTCCAACTGTCTCAGGGTCCCTTGTCTTTATTTCCCTTTTCTTCCACATCCCTTCAGGAAGGTTCTCAACTTGATCACTCCGCACTCAGTCTTGGCCAACTTGCCCCCTGCCTTTACGTTTCAAATCAGTCTCCGGTGGCTGATCGCCATCGCTGCCTGCGCCCTGCTCTCTCCCTCTCCCAGCAGAACCAGTTAACCCAGCCCGGTGTGTGGGCCAGCATGGCACAAAGTGGTGACAAACGGGGGCTGCCGCAGTTACAGCCGTCCCCGGCGCTTCGCTAGCACCAGCCCAGCTGTTCTTTGCCACACTGAGCATTTTACAGTTTATGAAGCTAAGAGGATTTTGCTTTTCTCCTCTCTTTAAATCCAACAGAGTCAGTTTAATACTGGATTCGTTCCCTGTTGCAATGAGGCTGAGAATAATGGAGTAATTGGTATTCCCCGTCACTAAATACTGAGTTCCTGATGCTTTCTGGCTATGCACATACCAGTTAAGGGCTCCTACAAGCCAGGAGACAGCCCAGTGATGGCAGGAGACCTGGGTGTTGGCTCCTGCAACCTCCCCACAGTGACCTACAGGAGGTGTCTCCTCCCAAATATACCTCACCACCCGCCTTTGGGTCACTGGGAAGCATCCCAAGCTCCCCATGCAGTGGTCCTATGCTGGGAGTTATAGAATCATAGAATCGCAGAAGGGTTTGGGTGGGAAGGGACCTTTAAAGACCATCTAGTCCAACGCCCTGCCATGGGAAGGGACATCTTCAACTAGATCAGGTTGCTCAAAGCCCTGTCCAACCTGGCCTGGAATGTTTCCAGGGATGGGGCATCTACCAGTTCTCTGGGCAACCTGGGCCAGGGTTTCACCACCCTTAGCATAAAAAATTTCTTCCTAATATCCAATCTAAATCTTCCCTCTTTTCGTTTAGAGCCATTACCCCTTGTCCTATCGCAACAGGCCCCGCTAAAAAGTAACTCCCCATCTTTCTTATAAGCCCCCTTTAAGTTGGGTTGGCAGAGCAGCTCCTGGGGATGGTCCAGGTGGGTCAGGAGGGTTTGGGAATGGTCCCTCAAGCCTGACCCTCCTTTCCTTGGTCCTGGGAGGCTGGAGGTGGGACAACAAGGGTGGGATTCATCTCACCACATGTAGGTGTGTATGACCAGAGCACGTCTGGGCTGCAGCTATGGTCAAAGGGAGCCAGACCATACCGTGGTGGAGGATGTGGATGAGTTAAGCACTGACCAAGGGGAAAGGAGGTGACCAGCCTCACCTTCCAAATGTTCTTCAAAGGCAAGGGGAGATGCTGGGGCTGCAGGGCCAGCTCTCAGACAAGGAAATGGTGATCAGAAGGCTGGAGCACCACTCCTATGAGGAGAGGCTGAGAGAGTTGGGGTTGTTCAGCCTGGAGAAGAGAAGGCTCCAGGTAGACCTTATAGCCCCTTCCAGTCCCTAAAGGGGCTCCAGGAGAGCTGGGGAAGGACTTTTTACTGGGGCGTGGAGTGACAGGACGAGGGGGAATGGCTTCAAACTGGAAGAGGGCAGGTTTAGATGAAACATTAGGAAGAAGTTTTTCACTCTGACGGTGGTGAGGCACTGGAACAGGTTGCCCTGAGAAGCTGTGGCTGCCCCATCCCTGGAGGTGTTCAAGGCCAGGGTGGACGGGGCTTGGAGCAACCTGGGCTGGTGGGAGGTGTTCCTGCCCAGGGCAGGGGGTTGGAACGAGATGGTCTTCAATGTCCCTTCCAACCTAAACCATTCTATGATTCTGTGAAATGGCCTCGGAGGTGTTTAAAATGGCACACAGGGGGAAGACGCGTCATTGCCACGTGGGCATGGTCCAGTGAGGCAGAAGGACATGGGTTTGTGGTGGGGTGGGAGCACCCGGTGCTGCACATGGAGCAAAGCGGGTGCCTCTGCCAGCGTGGTGGGTGCCAGCACCCCACAATGCCAGCCACACTTGGGGTGTGTAAACCCAAGCCTGCAAAGAGACAGTGCTGGAGAGGACACAGGCACAGAGCTCCCACCCCACCAACTCCAGGTATCAAACAAATTCCCAACCTCCACTCCCAGGGGAAGCTCATGGCAGCTCAGGGAGGGATGGCCAAACCCTGGGCCACAACGGCGCAGCGTCCCCCACCGAGGGCGTCGAGCACGGCTCCGGGGGCACGGAGCCCACCACTGCCCCGACCCCTTCTCCCCTCCTTCTCTCTCCCGGCCAGGGCTCAGCCGGCGACTCGGGACTCCGGCTGTTTTGTTTCAGGCAGCCGGAGCTCGTCAAAAGGAAGAAAGGCTCCTTGTCTCGGGGTCGCGGCTCTAATCCTGTTATGTGTCTGCGAGAGAAAAGAGGACGACGGAGCGAGGAGGACAGACCCGGTGTCGATGCCAATTCCCGTCCCTTCGCACCCCGCGTCCCGTGCCAGCCCTTGCCCGGCCACAAAAGCCCGCCTCCCCTCCCGGCAAACTAACCAAGCATTTAAATTTAATAGCTGTCCGCTACCTCGCTGTTTCAAAGCGATTAGGCGTTTGATTAAAGCCCATGTGTTGCTTTGCTGGCTGGGAGGCAAATTCCTCCACAGGGCCCATGAAATCAGCTCCGGTGACCAGCCATGGCAAACGGCGGATGCTCTTCGCCATTCCCCCCCCTCCCCGCTTTCCCCGTGTCAGACGAGGCGCTGATGGGGAGCCCAGCCCCTCCGTCCTGTCCCCTCCATCCTGATGGTGCACCCACGCGTGCAAACTGTGCTCCTCCCTCCTTCGGTGCTCCGGCAAAGCCAGAGCAGGAGGAGACCCCGCGGGCTGGGGACGTGCCGTCGCCCAGGGGGGGACCCCGAGGGGCACGGCGAGGGATGCTGACCCCAGAGCGAGATGGGGCTCCAGAGCTCACGGCCAGCTGGAGCAAGATGGGGAACGGAGGTTGTGTCTTCATGCGGGAAACGGGAGCGCACCGGGTAGGTGAGTGGGGTGCGAAGCAGGGGGCAGAGCAAGGAGGGGAATTATGGAGGTCAGACCAAGACCCCAGAGCGGAGGGACACGGGGAAAAATACCCCCCACGCTCTCTAACATGTGTATTATGAACAGGAGCATCCTTAGACCTGCTTAAATCCTTGTGACCCAATTTTGCCCTGAATCCCGATAAGTCCCTACAGCCCGTGTGGGTGAGCAGCTGCAGCCGAGAGTGCCGGGCTAAAGGATGACACCCGTCCCCTCGACTCTTCCTCGGGTCCTCCCCTCACTGCTCTTAAGTGAGGTGGTAACTCTGAGGAGTTACCACCCCGGCTTTGTGGAGAGGCTGGTCCCCACTGCCCACCTGGGCCATGTGCTGGGCTCCCCTGAAAGGGCAAAAAATGGGTGGCAAAGGACAAGTAAGCCCAGTTGCCACCTTGCCCACCTGGGAGGTTCCCAGGGTGGGCACCTCCATGTCGAGCCAGGGCAGATACGTGAGGGATGGGCTGTGCCAGGATGGATGGACTGTCCCGTGCCACCCTCACCTCCAAGGTGGGCACCATGTATGATGGAGGGGCTGTGCCGTGCCACCCTCACCTCCAAGGTGGGCACCATCCATGATGGATGGACTGTTCCATGCCACCCTCACCTCCAAGGTGGGCACCATCCATGATGGATGGGCTGTGCCATGCCACCCTCACCTCCAAGGCGGGCACCATCCATGATGGATGGGCTGTGCCGTGCCACCCTCACCTCCAAGGTGGGCCCCATCCATGATGGAGGGGCTGTGCCATGCCACCCTCACCTCCAAGGTGGGCACCATCTGTGACGGAGGGGCTGTGCCGTACCGCTCTCACCTCCAAGGTGGGCACCATCCATGATGGATGGGCTGTGCCGTGCCACCCTCACCTCTGGGCAGAAGGACCACAGCAGGGACCACTGCTTCCCCAAATCACCCAAAGCTGAAGGCTGCCCCATCTCCAGGTGGGTGACCTGCCTGCTGCTGCCCAGCAAAACAGGCATGATGTTTCTCTGTCTGGTCAAGAGACCAGCATTATTCCAGCTTCTTCATCCCTGCAAAGGAGATTTTCTTCTCTCCCCAGGCAGCATCCAGCTGGATCCTCAGGCGCCATCGGGAAGGATCCTGGCAAGGAGTGGAGAGTTTCCAGAGGCCACCATACAGCTGCATGTTCACTGGTTGGACTCGCTCCTCCGCTGCCCCATCCCACCCCACATCTCCCTGCATCCAGCCCTGCCAACTCCCTCCAGGGGCAACTGGAGACGTGGGGTGGCCTCCCCCATCCCCACAGTGCCCCTTCCCTCCTCTTTCCCGCAGCCCCACAGGCATTTTTCACCCACAACCCCATGTCATTCCCAATCTCCCCCAACATCCCCTTCCTTATGCGTGCCCGTAACAATTTCTTCTTCTCTTCTCCTACGCAAGCACGGGTCCTTCTCCCTCCTGTCATAGCGATGCTCATCCCGCTCCGGCTCCCTTTCCTTCCCGCCTGGTCCCATGGGAAGCTCGCACCCAGCATCTGCCCATGCCGGGGACAGCCTGCCTTTCCATGAGGCTTTCTCGAGCATCAGCATCTCCTCTCCGCTCAGCCGGGCTCCTGTTCCCCCAACACATCGCTCCCCTCCCCAGCCTTGGCCCCAGCTGTCTTTTGTTGCTGTGTCCGTGCTGCCCCGGTACTTTATCCATGATTTTACCTGTCGTACAGCTCCATGCTGGAAGGGCAACAGCAAAAACCGAAGCCACGCTGGTGCCGGCCAACTGCTCCCTCCGCTTTGCGTGACTCCCCAAGATCATCTGCTGGCTCCCACCACCACCCCTCATTTTTTAATCTGCCCGAGTGAGCTGAGACGTAGTTATTCAGCAGCTCATGGAAAACATCGGCAACTTCTAAAACACGCTGAGCTGTGGCTTTAGCTCCTACCTGCCCTGGGGAGATCGCCGGCTGCATCCCTCATGCGTGGCACGCTTAATATTGTATGTTGATTAATTGCTTCGTTTCCTCTCTCCCGAGGAGCCATGAGTTTTGGCTCATGGGTGAATCCATCTCCCGAAGATGAAATGGGCTCCTGCGGGAAGCGAGACGGAGCTGCGGCCGGAGGGGAGGGCGGGGAGAGTGTTGGGGTTCCCCAGGGAGAGAAACCCCCCCTCCACCTTGGGCCCAGGACGGGACGATGGCAACACGGGGTGGGGGGCTGCTTCTGATTTACACTGGCAGAAGCCGGGACAGCATCGCCAAAGCTGCCAGGGGTTGTGCTGGATGGAAACGAGGAGCTGGGAGGTGACAACCCCGGGGCGTTTCGGCTGCAGACCCCAAAATCCCCCTGACATCCCATCGAAAGGAGGCTGTTTGGGGAGAAGGTGGCCAGGAGCATGCTGTCAGTGATGGCTACACCCCCAAAGCGGGGGGACCCCCACGATGGGGACAGGGATGGAGCAGGGTGCAACCCAGGAACCTCAGCCAAACATCCCGGGGTGTCCCAGCTGCACCCCAGTGGCTCCGGGATGGCAGCACCCCATGGGGTCCCCGCTCCGGTGGGATGCGGTGCACTCCTGGACTAGCAGAGCCGGGGAGGTGCCCCAGGAGGGCAAGGAGGGGGGACCGGGTACCCACCACCCCCCCCTCCCAGGGTGATGCTCAGATGGGACGCTGGGGGAGCAGGGACGAAGGACCTGGTCTGTCAGAGTCGGGAGATCGCAGGCACCGGCAAGAGGCTTAACTTTAAAAAAAAAAAAATGTTTTATTTCAAGATCTTCCTTTTTTTTTTTTGTTTTTACTTGTATTTCAAAAAAAGTGGGGTAAAAGTACAAAAAAAGTCAGTTGCGGAACAGCAAAGGTTTAGAAATCACAGCGCTGAACTAACCCAAGCGATAGACACGGAGCACAAACCAAACACCCCCACGACACGACGCAGCCAAAGACCATTTACGGCCTTTGGCTTTGTATTATTATTATTATTATTAATTAAATTTTTGTTTTCCTCTGTACAAAACACACCAAAGCATGCCACGGAGCGGGGAGAAAAAAAGAAAAAAAAAAAAACCAACAAAAAAAAACCCCAAAAGAGATA
>NW_009648495.1:438357-438598 GCF_000708025.1 Charadrius vociferus | reverse complement strand
GCCGGGAGCATCTTCTCCCCTCCCGGGGATGGGCTGCGCCCCGAGTTTGTCCCGCATCCGTGGGGAGAGCGACGCCGCTGGCACCAGGGCTGAGCTCTGGCTCTGTTGGGTAACGTCTGTGCCCAGATGGTCCTGACGTCGCCGTCGGTGCTGGTGGGGCAGGATGAGCCCTGGTATGGGGTGCTGCGAGGGCGAGATGGGCCGTGGCGGTGAGGCACCCGCTGGCATTGTAACAGGTACG
>NW_009648495.1:435381-437027 GCF_000708025.1 Charadrius vociferus | reverse complement strand
TTGGGGGTAAATTCCCCCAGGTCTAGGGGATTGGGGTCTAAATACCCCCAGATATGGGGATTTGGGGGCTAAATGTCCCCAGGGATGGAGGTTTGGGGCTAAATGCCCCAGATCCGGGGGCTTGGAGGCTAAATGTCTGCCAGGATGGAGGTGTGGGGCTACATTCCCCCAAGTCTGGGGATGTAGGGACTAAATATCCCCAACTCTGGGGGTTTTGGGCTACGTACTCCCAGCTCTGAGGATCTGGGGGGCTAAACATCTCCAGATCTGGAGGGTTGGGGGTAAATTCCCCCAGGTCTAGGGGGTTGGGGTCTAAATACCCCCAGATATGGGGATTTGGGGGCTAAATGTCCCCAGGGATGGAGGTTTGGGGCTAAATGCCCCAGATCCGGGGGCTTGGAGGCTAAATGTCTGCCAGGATGGAGGTGTGGGGCTACATTCCCCCAAGTCTGGGGAAAGGGCCCCAGCGGGGCGTTTGTCGGGGGGGGGGGGGGTGCTAAATGCTCCCAGGTCGGGGGGTTTGGGGCGAAATGCCCCCAGTTCTGGGGGGGCGCAGGCAGGGGAGCGGTGAGGGCAGCCCGGGGCAGGGCTGGAGAGGGAGACCTATGGGCTGGCACGGAAGAGCTTGGCTGCTAATTACATTTGGCACTTCCAAACACTAATTAACAGCTCATTAGGGACCCAGGCTGGGAGGGCTTTCTCCTCCTCCTCGGCTCCAGGGAGGTGGGCAGCGATTGCTGGGGTGGGTGACCCCAACTTTCCCCTCTCGCCCCCCAGTCCTGTCCCTGGGGACACAGTGGGGACCATCTCCGGTGGCCCCTGGGCAACGTGGCATGTCCAGCTGGTGGCCCCAGCTTCCAGTACAGCAGATTAACTGGTGCCAGTCAGGAGCAGCTTTAAAGGATTAACTAGAGCAGCAACCACAAGCCACGTCCCGCCTCCGGGAGCTTTCCCACCCACTGTCACCTGGTCCCCATTAGCACTGGGGGTCTCGGTGACACGGAGTGGGGACAGGACTACATCCAGCCCCGGTGCCACCACCAGGAGCTGAGACCACCCAAACCTCTGCGGCTATCAAGGTGCCACCCTGGATCGGTTGGGGACAGTTTTGGGGGTGCCAGCCCTGTCCCCGATGCCACTCACTTGGTCTTGCGCAGTTTGCTGTTCTCCGTCTTGAGCAGGTAGAGCTTCTTGGCGAAGAAGACGGTGAGCATGAAGAGCAGCAGCACCACCAGGGCGGCCGAGCCCACGGCCACGCACATCACCTGGAAGTCGGTGACGATAGCCTCGCAGCGCGTGCCCTTGTGCCACGTGTAATCCTGTGTGTTGCACCTGCAAGGGGACACGGTTAGGGACCCCCACCCCAAAAACATGTCCCCGTCCCACAGAGCATCCTCGGGGGACACCACATCTGTCGGCAGGGAGATTACGCGTATCGGATGGGGGATGAGATTAATAGGACCCCGAGGAATGTGGACCCCCCCAACACTGGGGCTAAGTGAGATGGGGGACAGTGGGGGATGCCGGGAGCGGGGTCGGGGTGATCCTCGTCCCCCCCGTGCAGCCGGGCTCGATGCCAGCCACACAGCGTGTGCCGAGCCGTACGGCACAGCCGGCATCGGCTCTCCCCCCGGGCAATCTGCCCG
>NW_009648495.1:429267-429521 GCF_000708025.1 Charadrius vociferus | reverse complement strand
TCCGCGCGGCCCCCCCCCAAAGCTGCGTCTGGGGGGACACGACACGATAGACATCCCTCCCCCACCAGCAGCATCCCTCGCTGCCCCCCCCCAAACTGGTCCTGCATGGGAGGGGGGGATCCCTGCACCAGGATGCCCCTGCAACCCTCCCCCCCTCCCATCAACACCAGGATTCCTCACTGATCCCCCCCAAATCTGCTGCAGGAGGGGGGACACGACGGACATTCACCCCCCCCAACACGGGGATCCTCCGC
>NW_009648495.1:422768-427960 GCF_000708025.1 Charadrius vociferus | reverse complement strand
GGCCGTGGGTGTGCCGCGGGCACAGAGGGCCCCCCAGGACCCCCCAGGCTCAGGTTCTGCCTTTGCGCTGCCTGAAGCCACGGGGGGGAACAGAGCCGGGGCAGCACCTAAATCCTGCGGGGGACACCGCCAGCCCCAGGGGACACCCAGCCCATGGCCACCCGGAATCCCACCGCTGCAGGGGGACGCGTGGCTGTGTTGGGGACAGGCACATATGTGGGGACACCCTGAGCTGCACCGGGGGGTGTCTGCCTGGACCCGTGCGTGGCAGAGGGGCTTTGCTGTCCCCTGCACCGCTTGCCCTGTGGCCACCTCGTCCTCCCGTGGCCGGTGTAAGCTCCCGGCTGACCGAGGCTTTCCAAGGTCACCGCCGTGGAATGTGCCGGCCATGGCTGCTCCCGCATCCCGCACGGGGAAAGGATGCTCACCCGCGCCCCCCCCCCACCATCCACCAAGCGCCCCTCGCCCCCACCACCCCACCCCACGCAGAGGGGCAGCCGTGGGGCATATGTGCAGGGGGTGCTGGTTTTTGGGGGGGGACGACGGACAGTGGGACTGGGGGTCCCCTCTCCCCCCCAGCAGCCTCCGCGCCTGGCCAGGCTCCCCGCGCTGGGAACAAGCCCCGCTCTGTCCCCGCTCAAAGGGGGATTGAAGGGGCTGCAGCTGCTTAATATTCCCCACGCTTCCACCCCTGGATGCGTTTCCAAGGGGACCGGCCGAGGGGCCGCCGGGATGGGTAAGGGGGGACATGGCTGTGACAACCCGGGAAAAGGGTTGGGAAGAGGCATGGGGGTCCCACACGTTGCCCGGGGCAGGGAGTCCCTCCGCCGGGTCCCCACTGTCACAGCAAGAGGCTGAGGGAAGGCGGGTGGGATCCAGGGGACGGGGACGGCGCAGGGGGTGCCAGGCAGGGCAGGGTGATGGAGTCCGGGCAGGGTGGCAGCACCCATCCCGCACCCAAAGCACCGGGGCAGGGTGGTGGTTGGTAGCAGCGATAGCTCGAAATGTTCACTCTCAGGTGGTTGGTGCTTGTTAAACCCATGGGAGATTCCAGCACCCGCTGTAACTCCCGGGTGCAGGAAGCTCGTGGGACTGGCAGAGACCCCTGGGGACCACCTGGGCCAACCCTTGCTCACCCAGGGTCACCTGGAAGAGGTTGCCCAAGACCATGTCTGGTCAGGTCTTGGACATCTCCATGGATGGAGACTCCACCAGCCCTCGGGGCAGCCCGTGTTGGTGTCCCAGAACACCGGTTCCTCCTCTCCGGTGGGGTTGTGTGGCTCTGGCCCACGTCACCTCGCCCAGGAGCATCCCCCCCTCCTGGCCCTGCCACCGAGGGGACACCCTCTTCCCACACGTGGGCCACCAGCCGTGGTCAACCAGCTGCTCGCTGGTGTCCCCTCGGAGTATGGACACCCCGGGGGTGCTGAGCACCGCGGGGAGGAGGGACGTTGCCCTGACTGCCACAGCATCCATGGGGGACAAGGGGGTGTCAGCACTGCCCACCCCGTCCCCCCAGTCCCGGGGGACGGTGACCATCACATTTCCCTGCAGACTGCCTTCACAGGAGAAGAGCCCCAACTCCCCACATGCTTTCGCCCCTCTCAGTGCCGGCTCCGCACCCATCCCCGCACTGGTGGTTCCGGATGAGGCCCCCCCAGCACCCAAACTGGGTGGGCAACGGGGGGCCCAAGGGTCTCATCCCGCTCCGTGGGCAAAGCTCAGCTCCCCTCATCGGTGGGCGATGCCGTGCACCAGGCAGGGACATCCAGCTGGGGGACGAATTTCGGAGCCTCCCCGCCTCCCACACCCCCAGGTGAAGCGTGGCAGAGCCTTAACGCATCGGGCTCCGTCACTGCGCTTAAATTTAGGACCCGACAAGGCAGCAGAGCCCAACGCAGGCGTCGGAGCTGTCTCACCCGTCTGCTTTCCCCACAAACCTGCCTCAGGGTGGTCTTCGTTCGAGGCAGAAGCGGCAGCAAAAGAGTGGATGAGGGGCAGCAGGACAGACAGACGGACAGACAGAGACGGTTCTTCGGTCTCGCAGGAGAAATCCAGCGGCAGCGCCCTCCTCTCGGGCAGAACTGGTTGCTGCCGACAGGCGTGCGTTTTCCTGGAGGAGTTACAATATTTAAGGTGAATTAAAAGACTATGGAATGCAGCCTGCCCCGTTTGGGGCATTTCTGGAGGAAATCAGTGTGAGGTCTGTCCGTCCTGTGAGCGGGTCACACGTGGCAGAGGAGGGATCTCACCCCACATCCCTTCTCTGCCCGGTTCAGCGCTGGGAGCTGAGATTGCCCCGGGGTCCCCCAAAACCCTTCCTCCTCCCGTCCCCGAGAGCGGGTGGGGGTCCATCTGCTCTGGCACTCAGGTGACATGTTGGATGAGGATCCGCGACCCCATGGGGACAGAGAGAGGCTGGATGGAGGCGCAGGACCGGGCTCCCGACCCTCATCTTCACGGGATCCTTCCTCTTATCTGAGCAGGGGGGAATCACCCCCTCCCTGTGCTCGTAGGACGATGTCCCCACATGTCCCATGCCATGCTGCGTCCGGACCCCTGGGACAACGGGGGGGGAATCGATGGTGGGGCAGGAGGGGCTGGGGCCAGCACTTCTCCACCAGCTTTTGTTTCTCCCATTGTCTCTCCCTGTGCCACCTGCTTGACATGCAGAGATGCTCAAACCACCCATTTTCCCATTATTTTTTTTTTTTTAAAAAACAGCTATTGGAAAGGTGTAAAGACATCACAACTTCAGAAAACGCTGAATTGAGCAGACAGGGTTTGAGGTCGGTGTTTTCCGCCCCAGCTCGGGCACCGCCGGCCTTGGACGCGTGAGCTCTTCCCTCTCTAAATCCTTCCGACGGTGAGGCCGAGCCCAGGGGGAAGCTCAGGAGAGGGTTTTGCCAGGCAGCGGTTTGCCCTTGATTGGGGGTGGCACTACACGGGGCACGGCCCCGAGGTGATGAGCCCCGATGTGACACCGATAGCTGGAGGAAGCCACCGCTGCCGCCTGCTTCAGCTGCGAGATTTAAAAAAGAAAAAAAAAACCCAATCTTCATCCTCCTCCGTGCTCTGCCCGGCCCCGCTGCCTCCAACACCCCTCCGAAACAGGCAAACCATCTCTGGGGGGAACAAACTCACCCACCACCTATCAGTCACCCACCGAACTGCTCCCGACGCCGAGTTGATCTGAAAATTGCCGTAATTCAGCCTCCTCGACGCAGGAGCTGTGTTTAGGACTGCACGAGCAGCTCGGGGAGGGATGGCGGCAGCACCGGGAAAAGAGGGATCTGCAGCTTCTGCGTGTCCTTGGGGTGTTGGAGCCCTCCAGGCCCTCTCCTACCTCTGGCCAGAGGGACAACCAAGCTGGTATCTTCCAAAAAACCCCCTCCTGGCCTGCTCCCTGGTGCGTTTGGCTCCAGGACCGGGTGTCGCAGAGGCAGAGCCGGGCTCGGGGAGGAGGCAGAGCCCCATCATCGGAGCAGCCACCGGCTCTGCTGGAGGGGCAGAGCCCCCGGCTCCCGCTCTCCCCGCAGCGGCCGTTTTTGAGCCACGGTCCTCTGCGGCTGCAGAGGGAAAGGGTGGGAGAGGTTTAATACTCACACACTGCAGCTCTGAGCTGCAAAGACCAGGGGAAGAAAAAAAAAAAAAAATCGAGTAAAACAGACCCGAGGTGCTTTGGGGAGAAGAGCCGGCAGAGAGCTGCATCCCGAGGACCGAGCATCACGTCCCGAGGACCGAGCATCACATCCCGAAGAGCATCCAGGACCGAGGACCGAGCATCCCGGATTGAGGACCGAGCGCAGCACCCGCCAGTTGTGTTCAACACCTTTTGTGTTTGCGAATGTTCTCAGAGTCCGAGAGGAGCGACAAAACCATCACAGACCGGGGTAAGTCAGCTGCAAGCAATAGCACCTTTCCCACCTCCCCTACCCAGCTTAAGAAACCGGTTTAATACTTGCGATTTTGCAAAGAGGGCATTAAACACACTTCAGAAATGCTTTTTATCTTCAAAGTTTTGCTTTTATTAGCGCTGGAAACCAGGATGAAGCAAAGCAGCTATTTCACGGTTAAGGACAAGGAGTGAAGACACCACTTCACCCAACAGAAAATGGAGCAAAAAAAAAAAGCTCGGGAGGGCAGAAGAGCTGAGCCCCGGCGGTGCACGGAGTGGTGAACACACACCTCAGCCCTCTCACAACAGGTCACGGGTATTTAAGGACCTGCAGGACTTGGGCTCGGTTTCAGCTGGAAGAGAGAAGCCAAAATTATAGCAGCAGAGAGAACCAGAAATCAGCTCTGCGCTGAGCATCCTCTAAGGACAGAGCCCATCTCCGTTCCAGTGGGTCTTCTGCAACATCCTGGTCCCCAGTGCTGGGGGGGAAAGAGGGATTTCCATGGAATGGATCCTGCGGGGATCTGGTGGCTCTTGCAACAGCACACGGACAAGTGCTCGGTGAGATGTCCCTCAGGGTTCCCCAGCCGGGACTGGGCTGAACCTGCGGTGTGGAAGTGGCTGGTCCAGGTCTTTGTCCACCAGATCACGCACTGCTCCTCCCCACGGCGCTGGGTCGGCTCAGCAGCGCGGAGCTGGGTGGGCAACCTCAGCGCTGACGGCATGGGCACCACCAGCACTGCCAACACCCCAGTGCTAGAAAGGCTGCTGGTTTTGAAGGACACCAGGTTGTTTTTATCACATTTCAACTTGGAAGGACAGAAAACGAGGGATTTTCATAGAATCATTTAAGGTGGAAGAAACCTTTAAGATCATCAAGTCCAACCATTAACCCAGCACTGGAGCCCACCACTAACCCATGTCCCTCAGTGTCCACGTGGCTTTTAAATCCCCCCGGGGATGGTGACTCCACCTCCATGTGCGGTGTGATGGCACTCAAGACGATCTGCTTGGGAAATTTGGGGGAAAAAAACCCCAACCTTCCCAATCCTCACCCCTCGCTTTCTCATTGCGGCCTCCGGGGGACACCCCGCTGCTCCCGGGGCTGCTGAAAAGGGTGTCCCCCCCCGGCAGCGGCAGGAGGTCCAAAAGAAAGGGGCAATTCCCATGCCGGCGCGGGAGCCGGCATAGACAAAGAGCGACGCTGTTCCTAGAGAGCCGGGCAAGGGACCGGCCCCCGCGCAGCCAAGCCGTTGGCAGGTCACCCGCATCAGCACTGACACCCATTGTCCGG
>NW_009648495.1:421857-422716 GCF_000708025.1 Charadrius vociferus | reverse complement strand
AGCGCTGTTGTCCGGGCCCCCCCCCCCCCGTCGGGGTTATTCCCAGCTGCATCGTATTCGGTGTTAAAATACCGTCCGAGTTTGAAAAGGAGTTTTCAGCCTCACCAAGTCCTTCGTTTGAAAGGGAGAAAAGCGCAGGAATTGAAATAACGGCGGCAGAGGAAGAGGCGCACTCGCATATTTAGGCACCCCAAACTCTTAAGATTCCCCAACATGTGGTTTCGGCTTTAAGTCAGCCAGAATGAACAAAAAAAAACAAAAAAAAAACCCCAAAACAAAAGCAGCTTTTCAGGAACCACATGGTGGAGCTGGTATCGCCAGACAGGACACAGCCGCTACGGGGAGTTTTAGGATATTATTAGGAAGTGGAGACAAGCGCAGGCAGGGGGTGTGAACGCCCGCTCCTGCTCCACCGCCCCATCGCGCCGCCCGCCAACAAGGCAACCGTGCCAAGAAACTGCGCACCGGCTCTCCCACCGCCGGCACTATGGAATTACTCAGATAAAGATGGAACTCCCCCCGCAGTGTGCATTAGGAGGAGGGGCAGCGCATTTTTTTGGACAAGGCAGAAGGGCTCAGCACCGAGCAGGTAAACTTCCACTTACCTGGGCAGAGAAGGGATGGAGAGCAGCCCTGAGGAGAAGGACCTGGGGGTGTTGGCTGATGAGAAGCTCACCATGAGCCGGCAATGCGTGATCGCAGCCCAGCGCCCCCGGCACACCCCGGGCTGAATCCCCAGCAGCGTGGCCAGCAGGGCGAGGGGGGATTGTGCCCCTCTGCTGCGCTCTGCTCTGCTCTGGGGAGACCCCCCTGCAGTGCCGCCTCCAGCTCGGGGGCCTCAGCACAGGAGAGACATGGA
>NW_009648495.1:408331-421593 GCF_000708025.1 Charadrius vociferus | reverse complement strand
GCTTGGAGCAACCTGGGCTGGGGGGAGGTGTCCCTGCCCAGGGCAGGGGGGTGGAACTAGATGGTCTTTATGGTCCCTTCCCACCTAAACCGTTCTGTGATATGGTACGACTGACATCTTCGTCTCAGAAGACCCCACTGCGGTTTTGGAGTGGACACTGAGCCAGTTTAGAAGAGCTACAGTTTAGAGTCCCATCCTCCACTTGCCTTCAAGCTTCCTGCACTCCCACCCTTGCAGCTGTGAACAGGGATGGAGTCGTTCTCCAACTACACACCACTCCGTGCCCCATCAGCCTGAGCGACCCCGGTCCTTCGGCACTGGCTCCCACCCCATCACTAGCACGGGCTGTGGGGGATCCATACATCAAAAGCGCTGTCCCAACCCGCACCCAGAACTCCACTCAACTGCACTCTCAATTACTGTCACGACAACAGCCTCAGCCATCTCAGAATCATAGAACAGTTCAGGTTGGAAGGGACCTTTGAAAGCCATCTAGTCCAACCCCCTGCCATGAGGAAGGACATCTTCAACTACATCAGGTTGAATCAGATCATCAATTAGATCACCTTCTGCGACTGCAAAGATTTAAAGGCCCATAATAAAAAAAAAAAACTGTTCAAGAATTGACACTGTGATCTACCGCATTCTTTGCGTTCCTTGGACAAAGGGTCTTCAAGACAAGACGAGCAAAAATGGCAATCGCTGACCGTGCCGCAGGATGAGAAGCGCGTAATCGCAAGGGACAAGTCTCTCTGGACACTCCAAGACATCTGGAGTGCAAAGGCACAAAGAGCTCCTTACCTTTCCTACCCGGCCCTACGCCGCAGGAGCACTATGGAGCCCACCAAGGGAGCATCCAGCAGGAGACCCCAGCCCAAGGGACCTCCCACGCCAGCGAAGAATGAATCCGCAACCAGGGATGGGGTGTCCTGGACTTGGGGGAACATCTCCACCCCTGTGCTTTTCCTTCTTCTGCTTCTGGGAATTCGGGACTGCGGGCATAACACTTGTAGGGTGCAGGGGCAAAAGCGCCGTGAGGACGCTTCTTCGGAGGAAAAGGCTCTTACTTGGAGAAGGAGCAGAAGCTTATTTAGAATATAATCCAGATTGGATTCCCGGTTTCAGTTTAATCAAAAAGGCAAACTATCCCGGCGGCCTCCGGAGCCCTGCGGGAGAGGACAAAAGATCTGAAGAGTCATCTGAATTAAACAATTAACAGCGAAGCTGGTACGGGAATAGAGGAACGGTGGGACCCTGCTAGGTCGGCGTGCCCAGTCCTCCTCTATTAAAACCTGCCACTTCAGAGCACTTCTTTCAAGTGCGCGATTCAACCGGGGCCGCGAGCCCGAGCAACCGTCCAAGTGGGCGCAGCGAGACAGCGGGAAAGCAGGAATCAAACAGAAATAATCCTATTAGGCCTCGAACGCCGTCTTACTTCGTTCGCGTTCATTAAGCTCTTAAAATCTGAAATGCCATTTTCCAAAGCGGGGGACCACGGAGCGCATTGTGAAGGGCCTTCGCTTACCTGCGTTTACCTTTGGGGTCTCCCACCTTGCCGAGTAACGAGCTCAGGCTCTGTATTAACTCCATTGTAGTTACGATGCAGCCCGTAGACCCCTAGCGTGTTAATCAATCTCGGCTCATCCACGACACGCAGGGAAGGAAAGGAGACTCCAAACAAAGTGGCACAAGCTTTGTACAAAAACCACATTTTTTTTTTCTTTATTTCACAAAATTGGGTGGCTGTGTTGCAGGAATAAAACCGGCCCTATACATAGGATCAGATGAAAAAGTCAGCACATGTCTTATTTATACAGATACACAACAGTGTCAAGAATTCAGGTACTCTGTAGGATCATCACTAGTACAGTAAAAAATAGTCTCCACCTGGATCCTTTATATGTGAAGTTGATCACGCTAAAAACAACCTGAGGTTATTCTAAACTGGACTACGGTCTGAACCAGAAAATCCCATGCTCACCCCAAAGACCCCGGAGGGAAAGGGAACGGTGGGGATGAATTTCCTTTGTAGGAGGTGGGAGGCAGGCAGGCCCTGACCGTTCTCTGCTAGGCACTGTGGATTCTCAGAGCTCGACGGTGGAAAGCATCGTTCCTACGCGCTGGAAGTAACAAGGCTGCAGAGCATTGTCTGAGCACGCAGCGGGTGTGCGGGAAGCCCAGAAACAACGGTTACTCCACACTCACGCGCTCTCAGGACCCGGGAAGTTCAACCGTTAACATCGATGAGTCAATCACCTGAGTGCTCGTCAAAGCAAATCTTTTTTTTTTTTAATTTTTTTTTTTTTTTTTTTAATGGTGTAACTGGTTCTGAGGGTTTCAGATTGTTTGGGAGATCTCTCTCCGGTCAAGCCTTAGACCACCACCTTGCGCTCGGTCGCTGAAAGCCACCCTTTAAATCAGCGAGCAGTCTTCAGACCTTTGGCAAGGAAACCCCGTCAAACCCTCTTACGCCGGGAAGAAGGCAGAGAACCCAAACCACAGCTGGCAAAGGATTTTTTTGCAGTCACTACCAAAGAGCAGACAAGCACTTTTGGCAGTCTGGAGGTCTGCAGCACTGCGCTGGTGGGTCTCACTCAACGAGCGCTCCTAGATTTGCCGGCTGAAGGCGTTCCCTTACCCGCAACCCCACAGAGCACGGAAGGTCAGCGAGCGGAAGGCGATGCGTGGGTTGTCCCGAAGATGCGTACCACGGTCGCTGACTCTGCCCACCCCGGCTGTCCGCAGGAGGTAGTTCTGGCATTCGCACCCCAGCCACCCCAACCCAATCCCGTACGCTAGCACTTCTTCGCTATCTACTTTTTTTTTTGTTTTGTTTTGTTTTGTTCATTTTAAAAAGTAAAAAGTATACGTTCCAAAAAGAGGGACTAAAAATCATGGTTTTATTCCTCAGTTGGCTACTGTACCAAACTACTCAGAGGGAAGGTTCACCTACCACCTTCAAAGGCAAAAGAAAGGTAAAAACTGGAGCAAGAAAACTCCTACCATTGAGTGGTTTTATTCCAATTGATTCACTCCCGGCTTCGTTCGCACCGGATCAATATTTTCTTTAATAAGTTAGCGAGGCAGCCCCAGGACTCGGCTACTGTCCCTAATGATCAGCTATCTGCACTGACCACGGCTGGCCTTTCTGCACGTACAGCACGCCCTCATTTTCCTTCTCTGCTCAAAACACTGGTTTGGCATCTGATCTTGATGCTTTGATCTACCTGGAGAACCCGAAACGTTAAATCACAGGTCGGGTGGGCACGCGCTACCTCCTAAAGCTCGGTTAATGCCTCCACCTTAAAAGCTTGATTATTTATTATTTATTTTATTTTTTTTACCCTTCCCAGGAGAACCCAAAGCTCAAAGCACCAAGATGAAAGAAACCAGAAGTCGAGCGCCCTCTGAAAGGTAAGCAGACCAAAGAGTAAAGGACTTCCCACCAGCAACACGGAGGCACTACCGGCATCTTTGATTTAAAGCTTTCCCAAAGGAATGCCACGTACTGCCAGGCTACGAGCGGCGGGGAAAGGGGGGAAAAGACGCTGCGTGTATGTGCTTGTATACGTGTATGTATATGCACACATACACGACCGGGAACAGAAGGTAACTGAGGAATTCATTTTTGGTCACCACTATGTTGCTGTAGAAGTTCCTTCTTCCTCGACTGCTTAGGGAGCGGCTGAGGCCGGGGGAGCTCCTGCCGGAGGTGGGGTCACCCCTTCCGCTGGCGGAGGCGGCTGCACAGGAGGGGGATCTACAAAAAACCAACAGAGAAACAGTGAGCAGGACAGCAGGAGGGGCTGAACGCGGGAAAGGAACCCGACGCAAACACCCAGATGTCTACAAGCTACGGGAGACGCGGTTGTCCGAGGGGAAAGCAGCAAGGACTGGCGCCAGAAATGGCCACGGCTGCGGCTTCTCCATCTTTTAAGCTTCACGTGAAGCTCCACTGCACGTTTTATCGTGCTTTTCAACCGCTAAGCACCGCGTGGACTCCGTGAAAGAGCAAAAAAAAAATTCCCTGTTTTTACAGAAAAGATGACAGGCATGCAGCTCAGTAGCTGGCAAAGTTCACGTCAAGCAACTTTCAGAGCTGGAATTAGCATTTCTCATCTCCCAGCGCAGCGCTCAAGCCTTTAGATTACGGCTCTTTTCTATTTAAAATAGATGGAACAATACACTTTATATAAACAGAGCCTGCACTTAAGCTCCGAGCAGTGTATGTAGGTTAAAGTAGAGGAATCCACAGATGCAGCAAGTAGGAGGAAAGAAACGAAGGATACAAAAGGCCAGCTTTCATGCACAGGGAGGAGATGTTAATGGAACATGACTGACTTGTTTCCGCGGGGAGAAAAAAAAAAAAAAAAAAAAAAAGAAATTAAGATAAGGGAAGAGAGCAAGCAGGAATACAACCTGACATAAGATATTCCCAGTGGTGGCGGCTTAGAAAAAAGGGAAGGAAAACTAAGGAAAGTGAGAGCACCAGAAGAATAAGGAGCGAATGTCTGAATAAAAATAGCATCAGAATGGAGTTTTTCATGCTTATGACACCAATGAGTCAGTACTCCTCAGCAACTCCCTTCGGCTGAAGCCAAAATGGGACGGCTTCTCCCAGTTATTTCTTGGGAGAGGTACCACGAGCGATCACAACTCCTGCCCATGATGACAGTTATGCTGAATAACATTTCTGGGGTTAAGACCGCTGCGCTGAAGCGGACCAGCAGTTTGTCCCAGGCTGCAACTAACAGAGACCAATTTATTGAGGAATTCATGACGGAGCATCCTGCACCAGCCACGCCAGCTCTCCTTCTGCTCTCTGGGTTCAGCCACGTTCTCACTCTCATTCAAGTAACACCCACACAGCGGCTACTGACTTCAGCTGCTTTTTTTTTTGGCTGGCATAAATCAGCTTCATTTTCAGAGGTGTATATATACCACCTAAGGAACATTCCCAATATACCTTTTGCTTCTTCTTAATTAGGACTTCCTCTTTTTAATTTCAGAGTGCTAAGTTTCCAGTAACGTATTGTTGAACTGAATTATATTCTGATCTCCATCATTTAATGAGATCGCTATACGTTAATTCCTGAACTTCTACCGTGTAATTCTTCCAGACTAAGTCAAGAGAGGTTTTTGATGATGACCACAGAGCCTTAGTGTCATTATAAATAAAATAAGAGATGTTATAAATAAAATAAAGGACAATGGAGTACGTTTGGATGCCTAGAGGGGAGATGAGCACTTAAAGCTTCAAGCACACCTCTGGCACCAGTCTTTGGCCGCCAACGTGCACGGATCCTATTATTCCTGCAGCAGACAAAGGGATTTCAACTACAATGACTTTTCCAGCGACAAGGCAAGCGAGAGAAAAGCCCCACCAGGTGTATTCAAAACGTTTTCTGCTGGAGATCCACTTACACATGCCATTTGGAGCTGCTAGAGGAACACGAGGTCCAATTAGATTTCCTGACATCGGTGACATGCCAGGCGGGGGGGGACCACCGCCGGCTGGATGGATGTTGGCCGACACACTTGGCATCATCCGGCCTGGCATGGGCTGTCCAGGTATCATCGAACCGGGCCCCGGCATCTGACCTGCAAGAGCAGTGAAAAGACAGGATCGTGAGACTCGTGTGACATACGGAAGCGATTGGAAGAGGAAAACAGAGCCTGGCTGTTCTCTGAGCAGTGAGAAAAGAGTCTCGTGAAGGAGAGCCAACACCGCAAATGCTCCAAACACCAAAGGAAATGCCTTTTCATCCCTCCCACGTCAACACGCTCCCTTCAGGAAGAACCACGGAGCACTTATCTCTCAAAACCATCAGCACAAGAGGCAAGCGGAAGGTAACGCTCGCAGTCAAACCCCAATGTTTTAAGTGAACCCCAACTAAAAAAGGCGTTTGATAGCAATGGAAATGAAGGCACGGGAAACACACTGCACTAAAATCGCAAGGCATCAAAGTAAGAGCACTTGATGAAAAAAAGCAACCACAAAGCCTAATGGATGAATTTAATGGGAGAACTGAAATCATACAGCTAAAGATTGGACTGTAAAAAAATTTCGACTGTAAAACCCCCTATTCTGATGTGAGGGAGGGTTCCAAGAAGTCTTCCTCGTTTATCAGCTCTATAGGAGAACTTTACGTTTCGGCTGTATAAAGGAACTGTTACAATCATGCAGCTTCGGACATCTACAACTTGCTGATTGATGCTTTAAAACCTCATTTGAGGAGATTATTTTGCATAATCCAATTACATTTACTTTTACACACTTAGATGAAGGTACAGTATTTCAGTTAGCAAAGCAGCTATTAGGCACGGATTGTAAAGGCTTCCTTCAGCAGAGCTCATTCCACCCCAAACCCCAGGCAATTATGTGAAATAAAGCGTGAGGACAGAACTCTCCCAACACAAAAAAGGCTCTGAACATACATAAAAAGCAGCACAACCACACCGGCGGTTAAAGCCAAGCAAGTGGGAGCTCTGGATTTGGGACCGAGTCAATACTTCGGCACAAACACTACTCATTCTTACTTAAGCTCAGCTTCGGAACAAGAGTAATACTTTATCTCACTCTGGTGAGACCCCACCTAGAATACTGCATCCAGCTCTGGAGTCCCCAACATAAGGAGGACGTGGACCTGCTGGAGCGTGTCCAGAGGAGAGCCACGAGGATGATCCGAGGGCTGGAGCACCTCTCCCATGAGGAGAGGCTGAGAGAGTTGGGGCTGTTCAGCCTGGAGAAGAGAAGGCTCCGGGGAGACCTTATTGCCGCCTTCCAGTCCCTAAAGGGGCTCCAGGAGAGCTGGGGAGGGACTTTTTACTGGGGCATGGAGTGACAGGACGAGGGGGAATGGCTTCAAACTGGAAGAGGGCAGGTTTAGATTAAACATTAGGAAGAAGTCTTTCACTTTGAGGGTGGTGAGGCACTGGAAGAGGTTGCCCAGAGAGGTTGGTGAGGCCCCATCCCTGGAGGTGTTCAAGGCCAGGCTGGAGGTGGCCTTGGGCAACCTGGGCTGGTGAGAGGTGTCCCTGTCTATGGCAGGGAGGTTGGAACTCGATGATCTTCAAGGTCCTTTCCAACCTAAACCATTCTATTATCTCGGATGTAAGGAAATTGCACCAGCTCACAAGCTACTGCCTGAAACAGGGGGTTACAACCCTTTGCAGTCATCCTCTGGCGACAGGTAGGACCACACAGGGCCACCAGCAAGTCCGCACAGCCACAGCGGACAGGAGACAAAGCAGCGGCAGAGAGAGCTCAAAGAGGAAACACGCCCGAATGCTTGGGAATGAATGATGTAGAAGAATAATGATCTGCACTGTAAAACAACCCTGTGATCACCAGCAAATCCCGCTCTTTGGGAACCGTCACTACCTAATGCCCGTAGACACCTCTGCCTGAGGGCCACGTCTCACGCTCTCACAGAGGTGAAGTCCACCAGCCATCCCAAACCCTTCTCCGTCACTGCCCTTCTGCAAAAAGCTAGAGGGACCACAGAAGAGAGCTCCAACCATGAAGGACCAACTACCGAACAACAGTTAAAAAAAAGAAAATACACAATACAAACGGATGAACTCGCTCCACTTCCCTGATGTTTGGTGCCTTCGCTAACCACCCAAGTCTGCCCTGCTCAGCCGTGGCCCTCCAGAAGATGCTCATCTTGGATATCTAAAGCACCTGGTAGCTTGTCTGGCCCTTGGTTGCGGGTCTCTGCCTGCAGTTCCATGGCACTTTACATCAATAATCCGCTCTTGGAGACAGCCAGGCTATCCTTGCAACAAGGCAAGGCAGGCTGAGGGTGTAAGGGAGTACTCGCTTCTGAAACCAGAGCCGCTGACAGTCCCAGCACAGAAGAATCCAACACACCACAGCCCAGTGGCTTCATCCAGCCCTGGAGATGAGTGGTAGAGGTGCTGAGCCACCTTAAATGCACAGGGACTCTGAAGGATCAGACCATGAAAACCTAATATTGGAGCTCTTGGTCATGAAAGCAAGTCATGTGCCAGTATGACCCTGCGTGATGACAGGAGCAAGACTAGGAGACCTACAAGCAGCAGATACAAAGCTCTACGGAAACCACCAGATTTCTCAAACATTTACAAAGGAAAAGAACTCTGAAAATATATGCCTGGATACACTCCATCACTGATCAGTGGCCTGCAGCGCACATCGTGGCATTCCTATCACCATATATATTAAAGAGCATCATCATCAGCCAACCAGAAAAGCTGTGTACATTTGAGCCTTTAATCCCCTCCTTTGGCCTCACTATTAACAAAATATTTTCTGCTTCGGTGATGGTGAACAGGTGGTTTTGAAGAAGCCTCTTGGAATCCTTACGCCTCCAGTCAACAACGTAAAGAAAGAAAAGGTGGGACATTTCCTAAAATTACATGGCATGCCTTTGCGGGTAACTCAAGGTGACCAAGCCCCATGCACAACAAGAGCTCCAGTGTCTGGTTGCCCTTTGGCAGGCAAGTTGAGCTTCACGTTCCTCAGCGTGGCCCATTCGCCTTCCCCTCCTCAGCAGCAAGCGGGCTGCAAAAAGACAGAAGTGTTGTCTCTGTCGCAGTATAACTCGGGTTGGAAGGGACCTTGGGAGGTCTCTGGTCCAACCTCCACTCAAAGCAGGGTCAGCTCTGAGGTCAGACCAGGTTGCTCAGGGCTTTGTCAAGACCTGACTGATCTCTGAAAGCGCCAGAAATGGAGACAGCATCACCTCTCTACGCAACCTGTTTCAGTGCTTGACCTCCTTATATCCAGTCAAAACCTCCCATACTCTGGCTTATGTCTCTCTTACTCCCACCACGCACCACTGAAAAGCCCGTCCCTGTCTTCTTGATGACCTCCTCTAAGTATCATAGAATCACAGATGGGTTTGGGTGGGAAGGGACCTTAAAGACCGACTAATTTCAACCCCCTGCCCTGGGCAGGAACACCTCCCACCAGCCCAGGTTGCTCCAAGCCCCGTCCAACCTGGCCTTCAACACCTCCAGGGATGGGGCAGCCACAGCTTCTCGGGGCAACCTGCCCCAGGGGCTCACCACCTTCACAGCCAAGAAGTTCTTCCTAATACCTCATCTAAATCTCCCCTCTTTCAGTTTAAAACCATTACCCCTTGTCCTATCCCTGTTGTAGGGCTGCCGGTAGGTGCCTCCAAAGCCTTGTCCTCTCCAGGCTGAAGCAGCTCAGTTCCCTCAGCCTCTCCATGGAGAAAGCGCTCAGGCCCTTGGACCGTCTCTGGTGGCCTCACTCCAGCTTATCCATGTCTTTCTTGTACTGGGGGACCCAGTCTTCCAAATGTGGTCTAACAACTGCTGAGCAGATAATCACATCCCTCAATGTGCTCTCTGTGCTCCTGTTCGTACAGCCTGGGACGCTGCTGGTCTCCGTCGGCTCACGCTCAACTTGCTGCCCACCAGGACCCACAGGGTCCTTTCCGCAAAGCTGCTGCGCGGGGTTAGTCCTCCCAGGTACGGGACTTGGCATTTGTCCTTGATGGAATTTCACAAGGCTTCTGCCAGCCCGTTCCTCCAGCCTGCCTCAGCCCTCCCGAATGGCAGCCCTGCCCTCAAGCGTATCAAGGGATAAAACGCAGATAACCGAAGATTTAAGCAGACGCGGCATGAATTTTACTGCCGCTGGCATCTCGTGTGCATCTGTTTTGGTCCAGCTCACTCCGAGATGAGGAGCGGGCAGAAAGGGCACGGCAGGCAACATGAGAACGCTGTCACCGAAAGCAACAGCCCCGCACAGGCTGAGACTTAAAGATGTGGTGAGCTATCGATATTAGAAGTGGGTTGAGAGACAACACGCTGTTGGGTTTGCAAACTGACCCAAACCAGACCGTTTGCAGACTCTCTGTAATCAGTTCGGTGCCAGCGCCGAGCTCTAGGAAAGGTCAGCTTGGAGCTTCAACCACGAGCGCAGCGGGCAGCCAAGAAGCAAGCAGCTCCTCTCCAGCCTTCAAGGCAGAAACCACTCTGGGGTATGTACGAACTCGGCGCGGACAGATCGGCTCAGAAGCACAGCCTGTCGTTGGACGCAGCTGCACAGGGGCAGCTGGTCGAGCTCCAGGAGTCGGGATTTTCCCCGATTTTCAGGAGACAGATGCGGGAACTTCTGACAACGTTACGTGATGAACGTTACAACATTCTACCCAACATTACATGATGACCTGCGGCACTACAGTCACAGCAGCTTGAATCGCAGTTGCTGGAAGTTCTGGGTGAAATATTTCTTAAAAAAAAACCCAAAACCAAACAAGATGAAAATAAATCCTGTATCACCAGCAATCTCCATCTATGCAGAAAAGGGCCACTTCAGTAACTGATATCCTCTTCTCTTCACTTAAGAAATGTTCTGATGACTTCAACTCCAAGTAGTTACTTTCCAGGAAAAACGTATATTCTTCTGCTCCGTTTACCTGTGCCAGAAGTCCTCCAAGCGCAGCTCGTATCTTCAGTGGCTGCTTTCGCAAATACAGCCTATTCCTTAGAGCCCAGAACAGAAGAGCACTGCAGGCTGGTTTTTCTTCATAGGCAAGGAGGGAATTTGAGCATCTGCCTCGCCGCACTGACAGGCTCAGTCTGAAGCCTTCCAGTAGACTCAAAATAATGCTGAATAGGGGACTCAGCGTAGAGACTGAGGTGTGTAATTAATGCCCATCAGGGTACTTGGGAGAAAGTCTGTATGGCGGAAGGGATGACAGCTTGTTACGTGTCTAAGATCATCAGAGGTACGGGAAAAGCAAATAAGTAGCCTTTATTTCCTCAAATACAGAATTAAAGGTGGCCACCGAAATTCTTACGCTGCAGGTTTAAAAACCCGCTTTCACAGAACTCTGTTACACCGTGGAACTCACTAACAAATTTGCAGAGAGTAGGTCTGTCGGTGGGTACGAACGCAACAGCTCGAAGCAGCCCCTAAGCACCAAAATGCTGCAGGAGTACGACCGTGGAAGGCTCAGTCTACACTTACCCCGTTTCTTACAGTCTTCACAAAGCATTTGCTATCAGATCACAAAGAGCGATGCGAACCTCTGGGCTGACCCAGTATACACACACGCACAACCTACTGGTGAAAAGTCAAGTTTGCTGGGGAACAGAGGCACGGAGCCGGCAGACATCGGAAACCGCGTCTGGATCTAGCTGAGCTCACGCGAGCGTGTGAACGCTGCTTCCTCCCACTCCTCCCACGCTTCGACTCCAGCGTCGGACTCCGAAAGGGCATTGTACAAGAGTAACGGCCGCTTGGTACATCAAGACAACATTATTATGCTGTTAAGAACACCGGCTTTGAGCAGCTCTTTTATTTTTAATGAACTCCTGTCTTTTCAACACACGCAAAAAAGGAAACAATTGCAGCTCCAAGCACGAAGAAGCAGAGTTAGACCAGCAGAAGCAGACACACGGCAACTCCAACTGCTGGGGGCGGACGGGTGGCAGAGGCTGAACCGTGCCGGAACGAGAAACTGGACATAAAACACAGCCCAAAGACGTAGAGGGCTTTGCAGCAAAAGAAGATATTCAGAGAATCATAGCATTGTCAAGGTTGGAAGAGACCCTTGGGATCATCGAGTCCAACCATACCCTACTCTACAAAGTTCTCCCCTACACCATATCCCCCAACACCACATCTAAACGGCTCTTTAGCCACGGGGGGATACTATTCACTTGCAAAATTAAGGTTGATCAGGGAATAAAAATGTAAAAACTGGAAGAACACAGCTGTGTTTCCAAAGAGCGGGAAAGCTGGGAACTGAGAAATCCCCAGCCTGGGAGCTTCCGCTTGACAGGAGCCTCAACCTCTCCAGGCGTAATTTGGCCATCTTCCTTCTCGCACCACGTGCCTACAAGATCCTCTCCGCACTAATGAAGTGATTAATATTGAAAAACCTCTTCTGAAACACCTGAAGCTGCATCAGACTTACTACACACCGCGTGGCTTCACGCCAGGTCTTAAGCTCTAACACCGGGCGAGTATTTCTTCAGCGAGAGAAAGGCTGTCAGACCTGCAGGAAGGGCAAAGGTTCAAGGACAACCTTTTATATTCAAATCAACCACAGTTAAGCCAAAATCACCACTAAACAGAAATTAAATCAACTATTTTTTAAAAAAACAACTTTTTTTTTTTCAAAACAAACAAAAAAAAGGTGTTTCTTCATAAATTCAAAGTGTGTCATAACTCCAAAGCTCATTGGGAAGCGCTCTCCTACCCGGACCAAGGAGTCCGTAGAGCTTTTTTTCCTCTCTTAAAAGCTCAGGAGATTTAAAACTAAGCGGCACTGCAGTTTTTCTGAAGACGTCCATAAGCTGAGAAGCTCCTCTGTGTTCGAGTCCAGGGTGAGCTGCCCATTTTTTGCCTTCCTGACACGGGATGCAACAATTTTATCTTAAAATTAGCTTAGAGTACTCGCAGAGGAACAATCCTATCACATAGCAGAACTCTAAAAAGCTGAAAGCTGAGCAGTAACCAAGCGATACCCCACCAAACTGGGGTTAACCAAGGGGAAATTACTACCACCACTATAGCAAAAATGAAGTCCTATTTCTATAGAGATCCTATGGGTTGTGTTGTGGGTTTTGTTTTTTTTTTTCCATTTTACAAGAGATACTGCTTCAAGACAGCGGCTCAAGCATAAAATGTGGAAGTGTGACCTACATAAGGGGGAGAGCTTAAAAACAGCAGACGCAGGAAGAGATAAAGCCAAAAGGTTCAATAAAATGAGATTTAGCAGACTAAAAAAAAATAAAAAAATAAAATCCTTTTACACGTTAGAGATTGTAGACATTTTCTAATGCGTGTTCTGAAGCATTCCGCTATTAGCGAACCGCCAACCGCAGATTCACATTACAGTGAAACGGCTGAGGAACAATTTTTAAAGGATCTCCCAAGGTATTTATCTCTATTAAATAAGCCTCTGCCTCTATTAAATCAGCTACTTGAGGGGCACTGGAGTGGTAAACAGTTTTAGTATTTTTGTTTCACCGTAGCAGCCGACGGAGCGTGATGCACAAAGCTTGGAGGCGATTCAAACCCTCCTGCACACCTCTCCCTATTTACCACGCAAAGAGAAAAATCTGCCAACGCAGCCGGCGCTACGTGAAGGGAGTCCCTCCTTCGGCGGCCAGGATTTCGGAGAGGGGAAAAGCAGGCTGAGCTCCCACGTTCCTCCAGTCTCCGTAGGGGACGTGCCTTGCTGCAATCTCGCTCTCCTACTACCGAATGAATTGTCTCGCAGTCCCGGTAT
>NW_009648495.1:400257-408318 GCF_000708025.1 Charadrius vociferus | reverse complement strand
CCTGCGAACTCCTGATAGCTTCAGCGCAGAGCAGCTCTGCAGCACCGCAAGATGAGCTCCTTCCCACCGGGAAGGGTTTTCAGGAGACTGGGAAATGTGTGCTTCAACCTCCCCGACACGTCCTTTCCTTCGGCACGTCCTCTCCCCGCGCGCACTGCAGCAGACAATCCCATAGCCAAGAACTGTGAATAATTAACCACAATAACTCATTTAGCATCGCCTCTCGGGGGAGAGGCAGAATTTCCACTTCACTTGCATATTGCATTTCTGTCACTCCCCTCTGGCGCGATTCACCCGGCGCTGACGACGGAGGCATCGGCGCGCTGAAGTCAGACACCTCCGAACGCCGAGGAGCGCCCTGCCGGGCCCGCGGGGCCCCGACAGCCGCAACACCTCTCGGCTGAGGGCTCACCACGATGTTTCTATAACGAAGCACGTATGATGGAAGACACTTTGCCGAGAAACTGCGTAGCGTGTCACACCAGCAAGGACAACCGCTCCGCAGAGCGGCACCGGTAACCTTCAAATATTAATGCATCTTCAATAATACATTCCTGTAAGGAGTCAGGAGCTGCTCAAACTTACTGGAGGAGCTCTGCAGATGTTAAGACAACAGCGCAGTGCGAGTCACTAAAATACCATCCAGCATCCTCAGAGGAACCCCTGGTTGACTCTTTATTTCCTATTCCAACCCATAATGCTTCTTGTCCAGCCAGGTTTTCATACAGTCAAGAACATACCAGAGAGCTCTCAACATGGCTTTAATGTTTCTTTATTACCAACCGCCGAAACGCCGCGCAAACCCACAACCACACACGCATTACGGCACCGCGGATGAACACCGCGCGCCCATTTACCACCCGGACGACTTTGCTTTCCTTTTATCTGACTGCTGCCTGCACATCCCCCGCCAGCAAACTCATTACATACGACGGGTAAAAAGGAAGCGCTGACAGGTCTTAAAAAAATATTTACCAAAAGGAAGCGAACTCAAAATCCTTATTTGTACCAAGAAATCCTGGAATTGCCATCAGTCCAATAGGAAAATAAATAGCATCCAGTAGCTCAATTTAAACCCACAAGTTTTAAATAATGAAGTGTGCAACACACACTTGAAAAACCACAAGCCCAAGAGTACTTACTCAGCTTTTCTTTTTAATATTTCAACCATTGACAGAAAATTATGCAAAACAGACTGGGGGAAAAGGTTATTAAAGTTACTCCTCCAGCTGTCATGGAGAGCGTATCCTCAGCTCCTTCTTTCATTTCTGCTTTGGGTCAGAAATTATTTACCAGCTGAAAATCCCCCTTGAAGGGAAGAGTCAATGACAGCCATTAATACCCACCTATCTATCTATCTATCTCTCTTCCTCCAAGAATTTCAAGAAGTTTCTCGCATTACACACCACAAGTATCACTTGTACAGGGCATTTCGGATTTCACAGATAACCAGGAATAGTGCACGAAGAAATCAATAACGTGCTTCAAATGATACAGCCGGCAGCAAGGCTGGTAACACAGGAAGAAATTGGGAATCTTATTTTCCGTTCTAATTACAAGGTACAGCTTTTCACAGTGAAATTGGAATGCAATTTTATTTTTCTATTACAAAAGTTTTCATTCCAGGGGAAGAGTGAGAACAAAATAAGATCAGTCAAAATGAAATTAGAGTAAAAAAAAAAATAAACCTGGGAAAGGAACTAGTCACGGGACTTGTCTGAAATCAGTGCCCGAGAACAGCAACATACTTCTGGTCATCCAGTTGACCAAAATCTCATCCCAGTCAGGCACCAAAGGACCAACTGAAGGCAGCCAAACTCAAACCACAGGTTTGCATGGGAGAAGCAGGGATCAAGTTAAACCGTACGTCACAGCAAACTGGTAACAGAGGTCTATGACAACTTTTTAAACTCCAAGCTTTTTAACCACCAAGCCACACTGCTCGCTACGACGAGCAACCAGTTAACCCCAGGAAGAAAACCCATAGGAGAAACAGCAAAAACCCCTAAGAAGCCTCTCTGGCTGCGCGTTCTACACTGTCCGCTGTGCAATTTTTGGTTTACGTGGCATTCACCAACAGCTCTCCTCTCTGGAGGAGCTCTCCTGGCTCATCTTGGTTTCCCTCTCACCGAACCTGCCCATGCGCGCTGGCCTTGGACCAGTTTCAGCTCTTCAGCACGTCCCAGCGAGTTCTATGGTCCAGCAGAACCAGATGTGGCCACACCGATGGAAAGCAGCTCACTGCAGAGACCGACCCTCGCCCGGAGATGTTCACCAGCTGCGTCCAGACCGACCCTCGCCCGGAGATGTTCCCCAGCTGCGTCCAGACCGACCCTCGCCCGGAGATGTTCCCCAGCTGCGTCCAGACCGACCCTCGCCCGGAGATGTTCCCCAGCTGCGTCCAGACCGACCCTCGCCCGGAGATGTTCCCCAGCTGCGTCCAGACCGACCCTCGCCCGGAGATGTTCCCCAGCTGCGTCCAGACCGACCCTCGCCCGGAGATGTTCCCCAGCTGCGTCCAGACCGACCCTCGCCCGGAGATGTTCCCCAGCTGCGTCCAGACCGACCCTCGCCCGGAGATGTTCCCCAGCTGCGTCCAGACCGACCCTCGCCCGGAGATGTTCCCCAGCTGCGTCCAGACCGACCCTCGCCCGGAGATGTTCCCCAGCTGCGTCCAGACCGACCCTCGCCCGGAGATGTTCCCCAGCTGCGTCCAGACCGACCCTCGCCCGGAGATGTTCCCCAGCTGCGTCCAGACCGACCCTCGCCCGGAGATGTTCCCCAGCTGCGTCCAGACCGACCCTCGCCCGGAGATGTTCCCCAGCTGCGTCCAGACCGACCCTCGCCCGGAGATGTTCACCAGTTGCGTCCAGAAACTGACCCCTAAGCTAAAGAACGTTTTTCAGGAAAGAGCTTTAGCATTAACTTTTAAGGAAGAGATCTGGCTTAACTACTGCTGCCTCTGAATCCAGAAGAGCCATAAGCAGGAGTTTGTTTTCTTTTTTCTCTTCCATTTATAAATGCCTTTTCAGATCCTTTCACCACTGTGTTTCCTACCATCTCTTCAGCTTTTGTCAATCACTTTAAAGACATCTGACTTCACATTTTGTTCACGGTCTACTGAACCAACAGTTACACTTTTAGTCACTATTAAGGTCAGAAACCTGTTTGAAAACATCAGTGAGAACCAAGGTAAAGTCTGGAGCGAAACCCACGCAGCCGAACAGGAAATTGTGCAGGGTATTTCCATCTCCAGCCTCCCCTCGGGGCTGCGTTTTGGAAAGTTGCCCACTGGTGCTTCTCAGTTACCGCTAAGTTGTTTTGGGATTTTTCTCTAAGGCAAACTGAATGGGTCAGTTCTTCGAGCAGAGCTGTCAGACAGAGCAGCAGGAAGAGACTCGTCGAAGTCTCCAATAACATCTTTATACCCGAATGAAGAATGACGCCGCGGTATTCATCACTGAGGTTTCTTGAAATTGGCCACCTCAGGGACAGCAGTTGTTATTGGAGAGAAGCTGAGAACTCGGGTAAGGAAACTGCTCCTCCATACAAAAGCACGTCAAGCTCTGCACCGGGAAGCTCTACGCCAACAGCTCTGAAGCCAGAGGTTCATCTACAGGACTAAGAGCAGCAAAAAAGAGCTTTCAGATTTCTTCTGAAAGCGTACCTCGGCGCTCTCCGGCAGGGTGACATTCACCTACCCACACCCTCCAAATTTTGGCATCCCCACCAAGACCGCAGGAGCCCCACGGGCAGGCACACAGTGAAGGAACTTACAGATGTGGGGTCCTAAAGGTGAAGTTCACTAGTTTGTTTCAAAGGATTCCAAATTAGCAACCGAGCAGCAAAAAACTCTACTGATCTACGTATGTACAGGTCTATCACAAAAGTACCGGACTACTAACGCTCCAAGACTTACAAGTCCAATAAATACACCGTAATTGCTCTAAAAATGTGAAAGTAAGGAAAATACGTAGGATACAATAGAAGTTCTGTAGTATTTATGACGGATTCAACATGACCAATGAAGGGATTGGTTTTTAATGTACCTACTACATGGGAGGGTGTACACAAAACGCAACTGCTGCCTGCTTCAGACATCAGTGAGATTCCGGAGACTGCTGCACGCAACAGAGATACTTCCAGCGGAGATTCACCCTGCGATGATGGGCTGATTTGTCAAGGAAAGTCAAACTCTGGGCATCTTAAACTACCTACAGAGAATATCAGGTCAATTTGGGAGTCACTGTCCCTGGGGACCAAAGGGTCCCTAAGTTACTACTCACCACCCCACCCCCGAACTGTCTCAGAGTTTAAGTGTTGAACTCACTCGAGGAAACAGTGAACTTCTCCATTCTCCCTCTTTGCCCTCAAGTTATACAAAACCCCACTGTGAAGCTGAAGAGCTTTGGCACTTGTGGACTTCCCAAGCATTTCCAACAAACTTCCACGGAAGAGCCTCAGGAAAAGAGACTGTTTTGCTTTCTAGGCAAGACCAGTCAGGGTACGGTGGAAGCAGCGGAGGGCTTTGCCTTCAAACTCTCAAAGGGCCTCTGAATTCTCACCTTCACAAAAATATCAGACCAGCAAACTGTCAGACGAGGTAAAAAGCAAGATCCCAGTCCTGTATCTGTACGGCATGAGACAGCACCAGATGCTTCGCTGTCGCGGGAGCCAGAAGCGCTGCGCCTCATCCATCAGTTTCCCACCCTCTAACAGGAGGGGGTGGTGGCGCTGGAAAAGTCAATCTATTGACTAACTTTAATCAAATTTGAAAAAGAAACGTACTGACTAATTAACACAGTACCACAGTCCCCACAATACACACTGAAAGGGATCACCGGGGATACAGAGGGCCTGGATGATTACGATGGGGCTGAAGTAATAACGTATTATGTGAACCACGGATGTGAATATATTAGAAATCAAGTTTTATTAGTCCCCTAGTGAATACAACAATGCATTTAATCTTGTTACGTCTGCAGTCTCAATCACAGCGTGGAAGTAAGAGCTAGTCTAATGATATGCAATGATTCCCCTCTTTAATCTGTTTTCAATTTGCCATTTTTCCATTTCACAGAACGTCTCTCAATTCTACTGCTAAGTCAATAGACCCGAGATGTCAATACAGCGTAGAACAACCAAACTGAGCACATCTGAATCTAAAAAAAATAAACCATATTTTATCACGCTCCCAGTTCGATTTCAGCAAAAACCAAACCAGCTCCCAAAACAACGTCAGCATTTTTTGTCCACATGAGCACAGTGAAGCCAGGCATTCACTGACTCTGACCCCTTAACGAGACAGTTAACTCGAGCATCTAGATCACAAGACAACTAACTCTCACCTTCCTCTCCAATGAGCATTACTCCACATCTGTTGATTAAATCAAGTTTTATTACTGTGGAGATTCACGCAGTTGGATTAGATGCCTCACATTTTCATGGTCATCTGCAAATCCCGCTGGTTTATTATCCACTTCTGCTCTTTTCCAAACCATACACGTAACACAGGTCTTCTCCCAAGCTGGAAACTCAAGCCCCTGCAGGCTTTCTGTTGCCACGTCCTATTTTCAATCACGATACCCCAACCATTTTCAGCTTCTTCAGCAGCAGCCTATACAAGACCTTCCGAAATACTTGCAGCTAATAACCAATCAGTTCTTCTTTTAGAATGGGTTTTGGTCAAGCAGTTGACAATCGACAAAAAGCTATTCTGCTTCGCTGCGGTTTAGTCAGACCATCGGGTTACTCCATGCCAGGCGGTGCTATTCTATTTTAAATTATCATTTCAACAACATTTAGCAAATATAGTAAAGCCGTCAATTCTAACTCCCATAAAATCTTCACAGCAGAAGTACAATATTTGGTAGTCCCAATCCCTTTTAACAGTAAAATGGTTTAAAGGGGAGACTGCAAATACTGTTAGCAACTTAGTTACTTAACAGTAGGGCTGTTAGTTGTGCCGTTAAGCACAAATAGTGATTCTGAATAAACAGCAGTAATATTTTTTATGCCCAGTGGCTGTTCCTCCTCCTGAGGTGAGGCAGTGTCCCATCACCACCTGGTTTTTCCACCCTTTGGTATTAGGAATATCTCCACCCTTGGGGATATCCAAACCTCAAGAGGAGAAGTCCTGTGCCATGTCATCCAGCTGGCCTTGAACTGGAGAATTTGAGGGAAAGATTATTTTTGAAGGAGCATCTCTGCTCAGCTCACTGGGAATAAAAAAAGTCTAAGGAAATATAAACAAGCTAAAAACATTCCACAAGTGATACTTAGGGGCAGCAGCTCAATTTGTTTACTTTAGAGCTTGACATCTCCAGGGATGGAGACTCCACAGCCGTGCTGGGCAATCTGCTCCAGGGTTTGATGACTCTCACAGGGGGAAAAAAAAAAAAAAAAAGTATTTTCCTGTGTCCAGATGGAATTTCATGTATTTTAATTTGTGCCCAATGCCTCTTGCCCTGTCACTGGTGCTCTTTCACTGCCTCCCTTTGGGTATTCATGCACATTGATAAGGTACCTCCTCCTCAAGCTCCATCCGCACATCTGGTACGGGGCCAAATCTATAAAATGAAGCTGCAGTACAAACAGAGCTCATCTTTCCAGCAAACTGTGTTTCTGTTTTATAAGGAGTGCCATTATTATAGAACGGGTTGGGTTGGAAGGGACCATAAAGATCATCTAGTCCACCCCCCTGCCCTGGGCAGGGACACCTCCCACCAGCCCAGGTTGCTCCAAGCCCCGTCCAACCTGGCCTTGAACACCTCCAGGGATGGGGCAGCCACAGCTTCTCGGGAGAACCTGCCCCAGGGGATCACCACCCTCACAGTGAAGAATTTCTTCCTAAATACCTAACCTAAATCTCCCCTCTGTCAGTGTAAAACCGTTCCCCCTCGTCCCACGGCTCCCCTCCCCGATCCAGAGTCCCTCCCCAGCTCTCCTGGAGCCCCTTCAGGCACTGGAAGGGGCTCTGAGCTCTCCCCTTTTTGGCCTTCTCTTCTCCAGGCTGACCCCCCCCAACTCTCCCAGCCTGTCCTCCCAGCAGAGGGGCTCCAGCCCTCCCAGCATCTCCGGGGCCTCCTCTGGCCCCGCTCCACCAGGTCCATGTCTCTCCTGTGCTGAGGCCCCCGAGCTGGAGGCGGCACTGCAGGGGGGTCTCCCCAGAGCAGAGCAGAGCGCAGCAGAGGGGCACAATCCCCCCTCGCCCTGCTGGCCACGCTGCTGGGGATGCAGCCCGGCATGCCGGGGGCTCGCCGGGCTGCGATCACGCATTGCCGGCTCACGGTGAGCTTCTCATCAACCAACACCCCCAAGTTCTCTTCTCCTCCTCGTTATAAAACACTATGTAAACAGACCACCCATTGCACCACCTGCAATTTTACACGGCAGTACCTCTCCGTCAGATTTTAATCCATTCTAAACCGTGAGTAACGTAAAGGGATTTTCTCTTTCCAACTCTTACCTGGCTGTGGTGGGTGAGGTGGTGGCATTTGGTGGTGCATCATAGGGTACGGCGGGGGCTGCTGATGCGGCAGTAAGCCTGGATGTGCTGGTGCCCCAAGGGGGTTCATCCCAGGCCCACCGGAGTGCTGGTGAGACTGCTGTGGGTTTTGACTGTGCTGCTGCTCCATTTGCTGACGAGCCCTTAATTCAGCGTATTTCAGCTGTTCCATGTGAAAATTCTGACGTTCTGTCAGCAACTGCTGTCTCTGCTGCTCTAACTGTATCAAAAATAGAGGGGGGGGGGAGGCAAAGCGAAGTTAAGAACTACACATTTAAAACACCATTTCTGCAGATCAGACTCCTGTCCTATTGACACACATCTGCCCGATTTGCAACAGTTGGTAAAGGGTCCAGGCCATTTTCCAGCTGGAAAGATGAACTCATGTTGTTTTGTCCTAAAGAATCTCTCCGTAATACAACCAACACATTACTCAGCGATTACTGTGCAGATCATCCAGCCTTAACACAATTCTAGAAGAAACCGTATATTTTTCTCACAATCCTCTGCACGTTGGAATGAGAGAAACGGGAAACTCGAGAGATTTTCTAGGG
>NW_009648495.1:398900-400235 GCF_000708025.1 Charadrius vociferus | reverse complement strand
CGTGCAATAGCACAAGCTCAGTGACTACAGGCAGGATCCTACTCTGTACCTTTATTTTAAGTGTAGGACCTGGACATGGAGATAGCCAGACAGCAATGATTTGCATTATTAAGAAATGTATTATTTAAAAAAAAAAAATCTTGTAATTTCGGCAAATGAACATAAAATAGGTCCTTTGTTTAATTATGAAGCCATTTAGAGAGTAAACAAGCCCGAAATGAAAAGAGAAACCACAAAAAAATATTTCTTACTATTTATATGAGTGGTCACGGTCCTGGTTAAGGAAGTGAATGTCATTTGATTTGTTTAAGAAATCGTAACGCATTTCTACACCTCTTACTCTCAAGCAATTCAACATGTGGATCTGTGCGACTAGTTTACAAATATTTAACGAGGATTTTAAGATACTCCATAATTTATCTGAAAAGCAGGTTGCCAAGGAGACTTCCACCTAGCAGAAGTTCTCCAAAAATCCCAAAGCCCCATCAGGACTTTGTGTTCGCCGTCTCAGTGCTGACAAAGCACGGATGAAAACAGAATACTACAGAGCACACATTCACCAACAGAACCAGATGGAGACAGAGCCTCATGAATAATACATACTCCTTGTTGGGGGCTGGCTTTCTGCACGCAGGGACTACAATGGGATTATTCATGCTGCCGTGACTCCTTTTTCCTTGCCCAATCTGATACGTTAGCGGGAAGAACTTGATGAAATGAAGAGACACGTACACCAATGGTGTAATTGTGCATGTGTGGAAACAGATTCCGTAGGTGGCAGGCAGTTCAGAGAAGAATTACAGCAAATGACCCGAAACAAAGGCTTAGGCACGAAGTATGGCTACACCGTGCTTTTTATAGTCTTTCTATACTCTGTTATATTCCCGCTTTGCTCTCTTCACGGTACCCTATCCTGCTACATTTTCAAAAAAAAGAGTTTTCACAAGCATCCCCAAACAGCATTCAGTGTCGGAGAACACACCTTGTACTGAAGGGAAACCACCAAAAACTTCTCTTCTACACATTCTCTCCCCTCAGAATGCGAAAAGACAGTTGGACAGAGGAAAAAGGCGAATAAACACAAGTTATAACACAAGTTGGTCTTACAA
This sequence comes from Charadrius vociferus, assembly GCF_000708025.1. Lineage (NCBI taxonomy): Eukaryota > Metazoa > Chordata > Aves > Charadriiformes > Charadriidae > Charadrius > Charadrius vociferus. Next base: position 399,126 of record NW_009648495.1, on the reverse strand, counting down.
CTGACGCAGAACCCAAAACACCTTGTTCTGTACTAGGTTCTTGCATTTGCTGTAACCAGTTCAGAAGCGGGTTTACGGACACAACCTGCCGTCGTAGCCCCACATTAGCATTAAGACAACTGGTAGTAAGACATTTTCCAGTGGGCAGTCTATCAGTAGTTTGCGTTTACTCTTCAACTCCCCAAACTCAGTTATACCGGCAGCGGACGTCACGGCAAGGCGAGGG
>NW_009648495.1:381236-398882 GCF_000708025.1 Charadrius vociferus | reverse complement strand
GAGAAGACCAGCATGCATCAGCCTGCCAGACAATCTCCCTACACAACCCCATTCATGAAATCAGCCACATTTTTAGGTACGTAGTCACAAATATTACACTCTTCCAATTTGCAACAGCACGTTTGGGCATTGTTGCAAAGTGATTCCCAATGAGAAAGGACATTACAAGCACTTAATGGATACTCAATGCAATAACCATCATTGTACTACAATTTAATCTTCAGCAAGTAACTCCTCCCTAAACAGAAATGGGTAAAGAAAGTATTCATCCGCTATTATAAATTCTGGATCAACAGGGCTCCTACCAACAGGATCCCTGCTTAGAGGCAGAGTTGGCAGTACTGAAATCACTTCAGCTTAAACACTGAAGTAAACGTGTTTTGCCTAAAATCTGAACGCCCTCCAAGCTGCAACTCAGATTTCTTTCACCACTTAGAATCACCTCACCTTTACTATAAGAAAAAGCCAGTGCAGCAAATAAGGACATATGCATAGTGTGCAATGGCACCTAAGGAATTTTTTTTTTTTTTTTGCTTTAATTATTCCACTAAATATCCACAACGACAGGTGAAAAGACCGAATTTAACCACCAGAAAGCCGAGGGAAAAATTTGTATGCACATTTTTAAAAAGGAAAATGTCATATGCCTCAAAATGGAAAAAAAAAAAACCCACTGTCACTAATAGAATATATCCCCCAAAGAAAGAAATCTACAGAGAACCTTTTCAAAATAGTTAGGTCCATTTCTTGAGCTGCCAATCAGTGTCAGAAGCAAACACCACACTGAAATGGTTGTGGATGCTGAGCAATCTAGAAATTCTTGCTGACGTTCTGCTACAACAAAAGACCACAGTTTGTCAAACTCTATCAATGTGATTAATGCCAAAGTGAGGATGTAAATTCCATTAAATTCACATGGTAGGGCAAATGTGAAACCCCCTAGAATTATGAATCAATATCCTCAACACATCTAGAGTAATTGTCTATTGACAAAAAATGAGCAAGCTACACAACAGAAAAAAAACCCCAACCTGTCTGCTCTCTGATAAAAATGAAGTTTTGGGTGATCTTTACAGTACCTGGAGAGAAACGGCTACTCTGAAAGCCTGCTGCACTACATATGAAAGAACACTCAGTAACTGATGCGTAATGCAGCCACTGACGGGCAGAGACAGCATCTCTTCCACGTTATACCCTGATTTTAGGGATACACAAGTCTCCAGTAAGGTGTGAGTAACAGTGCTACGATATAAATCCAGCCCTGCTTGGGATGCGTCGTATATGCGCTCCCTTAGCGTCACCACCTTCTCCAGCTGGCTAGACCTCAATCGGGACCTGCGCCCCGGCTTACCGCCTCACTAGACCGAGCACAGAAACTAGCAACCTCTTGCTTGGCTTGCCCAGCTCCTCCTCCTCAGTCGCACTTTAGATGTGTTAGTTCAGCTTTGTTCTATTTTGATACTTTTCTGGTGCCTCTGAGCAACCACCTTTCCCCATCTCCTGCCATCACTGCCTCCTTCCCTTCCCTCGCAGCGGCTGTTCCCCTCTCCAGCTCAGGCAAATCCCACACCATCACGAGACGAGAAGCTGTTACTCCCCAGTATCCTTCTGCCACTGCGTCTCACTTTGAGGACTTTCCCAAGAGATACGGGGAATGCCCTCCAAAAACCTGAACGACAGGCTTAAACCCAAATCTCCGGTCTAAATTGGGCGAGGAAGGAGAGGCAGACAGAGCTGGTTTCCCTTCCCTTTGGGAAGTAAGGTTTCCATCCATTTCACTCTCTTTACATGGAAAAGCCATTCGTACATCAGATATCATTTACGCAATAAGGTCTACATAGAGGCTCAGGACCAATTCCACATTCACGCTTAGATGACTGGAGTAAGGATCAGGAAGCAAATCCAGGATATCACCAGTTTGCCGCTGATGGTAAAGGGAAGATCTGGATAGAGGAGAAAGCTCAAACACTACTGTAGGGGATAATGGTGAATTCCAGCTGAGGCAGAGACCTGCATAAAGGTGAGAAACAGCTGAAGTTGCTAGTTTCCCAGCTGGCAGCATACATAGATCTTGGCAGTGACGAATTAAATCCAGACTCTCAGATTAGTACCCTCCTACTTACTGCCTCTTTCTCTCTGTCCATAATGGTTTCCAGCTCCTCAAAATGGCGAAGTTTTATCTCCAGCTTCTTCATCTGTGTTTCCACCAGAAGGGCCACCAGGGACTTGATCTTTCTTTCTTCCACTGCCGCTAGGTGCTGAGGATAAAACACAGGTTTTCGCTTTAGATGGATCTCACAAAATAAAGTATTTTAAGGGAAAAAATAAGCCCACTACGCCTGCACCTCGCTTTAGCCATCCTATTCTACTTCTGGACGCAAAACAGGGCATTACATTATCAGTCTTATGCTGGGAACCAGAAGCCCTTGGAAGATGGTTAAGCTTTTAATCAAATAAATAGGTGGTAAGTTTTCATGCAAGAGGTGTTGTGGATGCTCAGTACTCATAAGCGACCCAGCTTTGCCTCGAAGCCTCCCGAGCGCTGCGCAACAGAGAGCGCTTTCAGTGGAAATGCAAATGAGGGAGCAAGGGTACGTTCCGCCGAGTCAGCCGTAGGTCATCCAAAAAGCTTTCACCAAAACACACACAGGAGGCTTTTACCTGGAACGACCCACAAAACCAGCGAGACGACTCTCGCACGCCTTTGCCGTTGAAGTATTTTTTTCCTCAAGTAAACGAGCAGCTCCGTATCTAGCTAAGGATATTCCCATTACATGCAGCGCCACACCACTAAACCATACGCTTTCTCAGCGCAGCAGTTCCACCTCGGGCTAGGGAGAGCTTGCAGAGAAATCTCTACACAGATATTAGAAGAAACTGCTAAAAAAAAATATAATTATTTCCCGTTTGCTTTTATAACCAGGTTGCGTAGTATTCCTACCGCAGAAGAAAGCTGAAGGCAAAGCTGTATTTAAACTGCAAAAGCAAACTGCAGAAAAAGGCAAACAGATTCTTTACAAGGCTTTAGCTTTACCCCATTTACATATACACACTTATACGTAAATGATACAGGAGATATATATATATGTGTGTATGTATGTGATACATGAGACAGCCTATAAAAGCGTTTCACATTCTCCAAGTGTGAAAGGCGTGTTAATGATGGTTTCTACCAGCTTTTGCTAAAAGCTTGCTGTTCGAACGCAAACACGCTCAAAATAAAACACCCATCAGACGCACTGCTCAGAAGTTTCTGTATTAACAGTCAAAGGATGTTTGCTGACCGCAGCGCCCAAGCAAAGCCCTGCTGACACATCCAAGGGTTAAGGGGGAAGGAGGGTTGGCTTTAGAGAAGGGAAAGGTGAGGGCCGAGGGGAAGAAGGAAAAAAGAAAAAGCTGGACCTCATCCAGCTCAAGCTGCACACAGAGACTCATATTTAGCAAGCTGTGCCCCAAACCTCGGCTCCGAACGGGGAGAAATGCTGAGCTGGAGAAAAGCAGCATTCTAAAACTCCCTGGTAATCCCAAACAGGATTTCTCAAAAACGTACGATATTGTTTCCATCACTAATACGTTGTGTCATCTGACAGCCTTCACCTCTGGTAACCCACCAGCAATAAAGCAAGTCTCCAGTCAATCTGGATAACGTACATTCAAGACTCTCACTGAGTTTAATTTTAAATCGGGTACAGTTTGAGAACCAGAGCGATCCCCCAAGTTCATCTAACAGCGCGCCACCGCGAAATTCAAGTAGGCTCTTCAGTTGAATACTGATCAAACAGCGGCGCACACATCTGAAATAAAAGTAACTGAAGGGCTGACAGAACTAGAAAATTCAACATCAATTAATACTGTTTAGTAAAACAAACTCATTTGTATGAAAAGTCAGAGTGACATAAGTACCTTTGTTGACACACAGAGCCTTCTGACAGTCACTTCTCCTTGCTTGATGCGTGCAATTTTAATAATGAAACCAGATTAACGTAAAATCAGCAAGGCAAACGGTTAGGTAAAAGACAGGTCTCAAAAGACACATTAGAAAGGAAATGAGCATCGAAGTTTTTCCTGAAGAGAGCCGAAGAGACTGCTCCCGAGCCTGGCATTACCCAGTGCTTTCACGGGGACAAAGAACAAGTCATTACTGACTCTGCGGTTGACAATAAAATAGCAAGATAAAATTAATAGCGATTTAAATTGCCTGATAAACACATTGTTGAGTCCGCCTTAGGTCATAAATAAGTGAAAAAGATGATGGTATGTGACATTATCCCGGGAGACAGCAATTCTAACGGCCTGAGCATCACTCCGCAGGGCGGACGTGGCCTCTGGCGGAGAGCAGATGCGGCACAACGCTCTCGTTTACTATTTAAACACGTGAATTCTAAACACCGGTATGGTCATGAGTGCCTCTGTGCCTGCGCTTGTGCCCGTTGCCACAATACCGACTCTGAGTTCTCTGCTCAGCAACCCCTTCTGGGTGAATATCGATAAATTTGGGAGGAATCACAAGACCAGCTACTGACCAAGCGCACCCACATCACCGGCAGCCTCACAGAACCTCGGCCATCCCCTCCTCTTCGCAAACCCAGCTTTAGTTGTGGAACTCGCTAATCACAGCAAGAACACGAGTGCGACAACTGGTCCAGACAACTGTAATACCAGACCACAAGAGACCTCTGGAAAACGGCTAGCATCCCAGCACCACCTCACTGGGATCCCATCCGCAGGCAAGAGGTTACCCGACACTGCAACAGGCAGAGAAAAATACTCCTTCCTCCTTCCCTCTCCCTATTTTGTGAGCGGAGACTAGATGCTTCACCCAGCTTTCGTTTGAGAGGCCAAGAGTGGGCAAGACCGTCTTTCATGAAGGAAACGGAAGCAATAAAGGTGGCAGATAACACAGAACTATCTACACGAAGGCGCACAACGGGAAAAACTAAGTCCTGCCATGCATCCATTCAAGCACGAGATGAAAAAGGTCCTACAGTGAGTTTCTAGAGCAGCAAAGAGGAACCAATTAAAGACATAATTTGATTTGCCTATAAAGAGAAGATGGGAGGTAGCTGCCTGCAAAAAGAAGAAACCTGATTTTAGCAACAGGGTCCCTTCTATTCCTGATTTTTATATTTCTAAATACCCACACATGAAAAAAGCAGTTGATAAACAGAGGCTTTTTAATTCAGCAGGCAAAGGAAACGGCACTGTGGTACAACGGTTTGTGGTTGAAGCACATCAGATGAGGAATAAAGCCTAACTGCAAAGTTTACCACCCATGGAAAAACTTACGGACAATTATGGGAGGTTTTGCATCACTGGTAGTTTTTGGTATCAGTGACTTCTAGAAAAGACGTATTCAATCACAACTACCTCAAAACAAGAAATCCAGAGAAATCATAGGATCAGTGTTATACACAAGGTCAAATTATGACCAAGACAGTCTTTTTTGGCAGTGGTGGATCAAAAGCTACAGCAGCAGCTCTGCAGGGCGATCACAACTGGACAAAAGCTATAGCGATCCGCAGGAGAGAGGACATTTTCTATCGGGTGCCACTTACGCACAGAAAGGGCAAAAAGCTTACAGTGATTCAGGAATCTGAGAAGAAAACAAGGAAAGGGGACTTTAGTTCTAATATTGTTTGTACAGAAGCCATAACCTGTAGATACAGGTTTACAATTGTTGCTTTATTCTCTACGTAGTAATATAGAGTCTCTCCCCTAAATGTACACGTTCACTGGATACCATTTCTCAAACAGGACAACTTATTGGTGAAGCCACTTACCTCAAAAGAAAAAAAAAAAACAACACACTTTGAGTGCCTGCCTTTAACCCCTGTCTCTCCTTAGAGGTTAACTGCAATATTCTTCTGCTATAAAACTGTAAGGAAAACAACTTTCTAACAGCTCTTCACATGACCAGGTCTCGAGTTTATTATGAAGAACCGAATCGCACTCAGACAAGATACAGCTCGCTGGAAGCCTTAATATTCTCTGGGTTTTTAAAGTGCAAGTGGAAAGAGAAATCCCTGTTGAACTTCAATTCCACTCTGAAGTGTGAACACCCTAATTGTAATATATTATTTCCCGTAATATAAAGCTAAAATTCTTCTAGAATATTATTATTACCATAATGAAAACTGCCATTAGCCAAGTCCCTTCTCCCTCTAGCACTCGTTATCAGCACAGGAAGGAAAGCAGGAGATCATCTTTATTTGGAGCAAGCAGCCTTCCATAAAATAGAGATTAAATTTCGTGTCTCCTTATATATATGCAGGTTTTCTTTCTACTTGGCTGAAATTATCTGTAAGCCTGATGAACTGCAAATAAGTTACTCTCAGTAAGAGCTTGGTCCTAGGAGTGTCACAGGTTCAGATGCCGAAAGGCAAAGTGATGCACGAGAGAGCCAGCGAGGACTCCACACGTCACCGAAAAAATGAACTCGAAGTTTGCCTGCAAAGCGGGATTCCACACAGGCAGGGTGCCTAACTCGGACACCAAGCAACCCCGAGTTCATGCAGGTTGTGATTTCAGAGCCTGGCTTGAAAGGTAATAACTAAAAATATCCTCAAGTCTCCTGGGTTCATAAAGGAGGGACTGTATCATCATGACAACACCGCACTGTCCTCAACATACATGATGCCGTTGGGGAAAAAAAAGTCTAAATTTAAGAGTCAAAGCTCAGACTGGAAAAGTCAGTATGATACGTGCAACACCTCATTACGTCCACCATTATGTCCTGAAAATCCATCGGGAGATAAACACCATCCATGCTTTGCTTTTGGTATCTATGAAGTAGGTGACATGCAACTCGGGACTGAATCCAAGAGCGATTAAAAAACCCAAACTACAACTTGAATCAAAAGAAAAAAAAAAAAAAAAGAAAAGAAAACAGATGTTGAAAAAGATATTCTGAAAGAAGCGAAGGCGATCTGGTTCCCGCAAAAAGAAAATGACAGACAACACGCAATAGGTAATTACAGGGTAAAGAAAAGCTATTAGATAGGACACCATTTCAAACCACAGCTCATTAAGAGAATACAGACAAACAAACAGAAGTTTAGTGATAGGAAAACAAGAATGTGCTTTTAACACATACACACAGTGCCTCTTAACAAAAAAAATAATCATGAAGTTGTCTATAAAAAATTGTAATGCTCAAATTGAACATTGCACTCTTGTACAGACAAAGAGTCCAAGCACAGAAGGGTTGTGTGAAGTCCACGGAACAGCCGGTGGCACAGCGAAAAAGGCAACGGGTGGGTTTTGCCACTCTGACCTATCAGCACTACAGCCAGACCTGTCGAGTAGATAAAAGTCTTTCCGAAAATGACAAACACATTTTGGGGCTCTTAGGGATGTTCATCAACTTCATAAGCATAAAAGCAGCTGCCTAAATTAAAACGATACATTATTTCACTCGGGAGTTAACGTAGAAGAAACTGAAGATGGCACTTGTGCTCCTTGACGGTATGAGAGATTGGAACACGAATTTGCACAGATCTGGAACAAAGGACCATTTTAGGACGAGTTCTAATGTGAACTGGAAAGCAAGTCAATGGAGAGCCGCATAAAACAAACCTTTGCTTTGGTGGCAGCTGAGGCAAGGGCAGCAGCTGCAGCTGTAGCTACGTTTCCTTCCGAGATTTCATGTTCCACTTTCTTCTTCCCAGCCTCGTTTTCTTTGTCTTTGCTTGCATCAACGTTCTCCTTGTTCTCTTCTGCCTCCTTTTCTTCTGAAAGAGATTTACCGCCAAGTCCGTTACGCGCATTCTCCCCTTGTTAACAGTATCGTGTCAGGACAGGAATCGCACTACGCACACTGCTCGTAGTCAAACAAATTAATGCATCCACACACACACACATTCCTACGCTGTACGCGTCCAAACGCTGACACGGGAACAATTCTAGTCTAAGAGGATCTGATCCAGCAAATAGGGCAACTTTAAATGCTTTTAGTTTCCATCCCGTCAATTCATCATCCACAACAATTTCAGCCGCGTTTCCAAATCAACTCCATTATTACATCAAATCCAAACACTTCTTGTTCTACCTGGTGCTAAAATACTGAACGTAAGTTCCAGGAAAAAACGATGTATCCATGTGGCACAAGGGGAACACATTAAAAATAGACAAGAATAATAATGTTTTATGTAGAAAAAATAACCCCAGTACTGCTCAGCCTGTCAAAATAAAGGCTCTGCATCACTTCACAGGGAAACGGAGCTAACATACTAAGAGTAAAAGTGAGCAGTCCTATTTCTTTGCATCAGGAGTGATCAAATGGTGTGCAATACAGGCAAAAGAAAATAATTTATGTGACCTACACACACTTTGCTGCTGCAATTTCTTCACCCAGTCACTACGCACAGCGACAGAAAGCTCAGCTGAGGTCTAAAATAAGTTCAAGAAAGAATTTAGTGCCTGAGCTTTGCAGTGAAATTAAACTGGAATATTTCCTACTGAACCATGAAGCAGCCTGATGTGCACGAGGAAATATTTCTGCCACAGTTGAGTTTATAGTCTATTCCAACCACTTCAGAGGAAGGCTATTAAAGCTACCACAGCTTGAGGAACAGCTGGGAACCATCACCTGGCTTGGGGTCCGCAGTCACTTCGCTCTCTTGCTCTTTTTCTGGATTTCTCTCATTTTCTCCTTCTTGTACCTTATCGCCTTCCTCAATTTCACTCTCCGCTTTGTTTTCAACCTAAATGGGATGAAAGATGGTTTGAAGAATGAGAGCTATACAAGACATTCACTGTTAACTTGGTTTATAACTTCCAAATTGATTCACTATCTTAAAGGAAGAGATTAAATTTCAAAGGTTGATGGCTACTAAAGCCTATTTTGACAATTGTAAGTGAAATCTCAATAAACAAATAACTGCTATACTGGACAGAAGTCTATCAGATTCCGTAAAACAGGCCAACCTGGGTTCATCTGAAGGTACAAGAAATCCTGAGCTAAGATGGCAGAGAAGGATCTGGGGGTGCTGATTGATGAGAAGCTCAACATGAGCCGGCGATGTGCGATCGCAGCCCAGAAGGCCAACTGGATCCTGGGCTGTATCAGAAGAAGTGTGGCCCCCACCAGCAGAAGGAGACGGAGCTGTTGGAGCGGGGACCGAGGAGGCCCCGGAGATGCTGGGAGGGCTGGAGCCCCTCTGCTGGGAGGACAGGTTGGGAGAGTTGGGGAGGTTCAGCCTGGAGAAGAGAAGGCCAAAAAGGGGAGACCTTATAGTGGCCCTCCAGTGCCTAAAGGGGCTCCAGGAGAGCTGGGGAAGGACTTTTTGCAAGGGCGTGGAGTGATAAGATGAGAGGGAATGGCTTCAAACTGGAAGAGGGGAGATTTAGATGAGATCTGAGGAAGAAATTGTTGCCTGTGCGGGTGGTGATCCCCTGGGGCAGGTTGCCCCGAGAAGCTGTGGCTGCCCCATCCCTGGAGGTGTTCAAGGCCAGGTTGGACGGGGCTTGGAGCAACCTGGGCTGGGGGGAGGTGTCCCTGCCCAGGGCAGGGGGGTTGCAACTCCATGATCTTTAAGGTCCCTTCCAACCTAAACCATTCTAGGATTCTATGACAAGAACATGTTCTGCCCCTCCGTGCTGCCCCCATTTATTCCAGTAGTTTGCACATAAGTTTTATATCCTTCCCAGTGTCTGCCACGTTAACAATTTATACAGCATTCACCCATCCGCACAGCTCCAAATTCTGCAGAACTCATGGTCACAACAGTGTCCTGAGGCAACAAACGCTACAACTGAATCACACGTTACAGGAGGGTGCCTCTGTCCACAAGTGGTTGGAGAGAGCAACGTTTGCAAAACGGAAGTAAAATAAAAGTATCTCTTGATAAAATCTAAGTGCCTTAACTTAGTATTAATGAAATCAGTAGCAGTTTTGTGCTTAAGACTGGAAGTATCGTCTTCCTCTTGAAGATACAGCAAACTGATGTGAATGTTTTTCATTCATTCTGCTCTACAGAACAACGTATCTTTTCAAGCTCTGACCAAGTCTTCTACGCTGACGTCTACCGAAGCGTACCTGACTATTTACCTGAAAGGCAGCGAAAGATCTATCTGAAAAAGAGCGAGAAGTAACATCAGGACTACACTCAGCAGCCATCAGCTTAGTTTGATTTCATTCCTTTGATTAAGGGGGCAACACAGAAATGTCACCTGTCGCTGCAGACTCAGTGAGCGCCCACCACCATTTATTTAGCACGGTGGTGTTCTAATTCCAGGATATTAGTTTAATTCCAGTTCAGGTCTGAAACAATTACAGCCAGTGCCGTTATCGTAGACTATCTGAAAAGAGGTACTGTGTTTGAAGACATGGGGTTATATCTTGTAGGCACTATCAACAGCTTGAAGGAATTAATTTTGAAGTATCTCATCTTTATAGGCAGGATGCATCATATCTAACATCAACAGCGTACAACACACACACCTCTAACCAAGAGTTAGCCCAGATTTCTTGTAAAGAGAAGTTTTATTGACCAGCTCAGCAAGAGGCACCTTCCTTTAGTCGGCCAGATCTCATCCTCCCACATCCAAGCGGCACGCGATCATGCGGAGCAAATAGATACGCAACTCGCATTGTCACTGGAGAGCTGCGATGCAGCCGGGGCAATGGCTTCCTCCAGGTTCTCTGTTCAGCTCCACACAACTCACCCATTTCCGGGAAAGCCCTGATCTATCCGACCTTGGTAGAACTGAAGGCTGCAGTCAACTCTGGGAAGGCAATTTGTCACAAGACAAACTTTCCTAGAGCAAGACTTTGAAGTGATGCTTGCTTTAGATCACTACAAGTCATGAACCACAACGTACCAACGTCCTTCTGCAGCTTAAGTCTCTAATTCGTGTGGTAGCACCCAGTCCCAACCGTTTTTTCTCAGGACTAGGAAACAACACACCGACACTCCATTCCTGTTCTTTGCCCAGCAAAAGAAACATCTCTATATGATGTCTCTATACGAATGTCCAGAGAAAGGCAACGGAGCTGTGAGGGGTCTGGAGCACACGTCCTGCGAGGAGCAGCTGAGGGCCCTGGGGGTGTTCAGCCTGGAGAAGAGGAGCTGAGGGGAGACCTTCTCGCTCTCTACAGCTCCCTGAAAGGAGGGGGCAGCGAGGGGGGGCAGTCTCTGCTCCCAAGGAACAGGCGATAGGACAAGAGGGAACGGCCTCAGGTTGCCCCAGGGGAGGTTTAGGATGGAGATTAGGAAAAATTTCTTCCCGGAAAGGGTTGTGAAGCAGTGGCACAGGCTGCCCAGGGCAGTGGTGGAGTCGTCGTCCCTGGGGGGATTGAAAAGCCGTGTAGCCGCGGTGCTGAGGGACGTGGGTTAGTGGTGGGCTGGGCAGTGCTGGGGTAACGGGTGGTCTCCATGGTCTTAAGGGTCTTTTCCAACCTAAACTATTCTATGGCTTGAGAATAAATGAGTCATAAGAAAATGAAGCATTATGAAGACTGAAAACTGTTCCCTGTGGGCAGACACACTGACTAGAACACTACTGTCTTTCTTACACGGCATTTTAGAACGTGGTAATTCAGGTTTGTAAGCGTCAGAACCATCTTTCCAGCACCAGCGTACTCAGCCAAGCTTACCTTCTCAGACTGTTGCCCATCTGTCTCGGTTTCCATCTTTTCTTCCTCAGCTCCATCTGAGAAAACAAATAAAGTATTTAGAATTGCCGTAACACCCATTTACCATACTTCAACTTTTATTTCAGGTTTAACTAAAGTTTTCTGTTCTCTACTAACAGTGGTTTAAAGAAAGTCACACCGCTAAACTCCTGGAAGACTAAAAGCTTATTACACTAGTTTTACTTTAAAAATCAAGTTTACTTGCAAATTTAAATTTAACTGGTTTTTCTTTTCAGTCCAATAATCAGGACAAAACATTATCTACACTCTGCTGGAACACCCAGTTTACCCACGGAGAGAGAAACCATCAAATCTACCAATTTTAGCTACAGAAAGGACAGTTCAATGCACAGTTCTGCAGTACTCAAGTCATACAGTAACTCCCCTTGATAAGTCACGGCATTATAAAATGTTTTTCCCCAATACAGCCAATTTGATTCTGTAGATGGTTGTCAGTTACGTGATTAACCTCAATTACGGTGCTGCCAGACTTGTAATTCCTCCTTAGCACAAGATCCCCTGAGCTGCTCTCGACGAAAGGTCTATCCCAGAGGCACCGTCATGCCTTGCAGGTCAACCAAAGATTTAAATTCCATTTTGCAGGTGGTGCAAATACCAGAGTTCTCCAAAGCAGACCTCAAAATAATTATTCAACACCAGAGTAACATTAAGCACTAGCAAATCTATTTAAAGCACTAACACTGTTCTTAAACGCGGAGGACCTCTTGTTATTTCTGGCTCCAAAGCTACTGGAGTTCAAGGCAGTGAACGGTTATACCTCCACACTGGTTTGATGTGAAACCGCATTTCACAGCCTCCCTACCTGCCGCTCTGCTTAACCATGCTGACCAGGCGGTTCTCCAGTCCTGTATGGCTCTTTGTGCTGTTCCTCCAAACACTCCTCTCCCCAAAACACTCTGTCATTGTCTCCAAGCCCTCAGAAATACATTCGAAGCACACGTTTGAGTCTGAACTGAACAAAGAAGCTGAAATTAAAGAAACTGGCCCACAAGGCGTAGTGCTATATGGTAGATGTTTCTGGACAGCGCTCTCACCCAGATCTTGATCGTTCATTCTCTCGTTTCTTCCTCGGCCGTAAGGATACCAACACTTGTGGGTTTGTACTGAAGGGCAGATCAATGAAACGATTCAAGTTAAGCCCTAACACTTTCTTCACCTTCTCGCTGAAAGAAGCTGTATTGCAGCCCAAGAGCCCAATCGCAGCTGCCTCGTTAGGTGCTAAACAAGGTACGAATCACATCTGAGCTCAAGAACTGGTTGTTGGTTAGATATAAAGCAAGAAAAGAACCTAAATTACCAGCTGAAAGTTTCCTCTGCATCCTAAATACAGCCAGGCAAAGAACTAAGAAACAGAGCTGAGGCTGAATAACACACCTCCTGACAACGTTGTCACGGGACAGCCTGCTCGACTCCCAGCTTTTTAAAAAAGCACGCTTCCCGAGAGGCTCTGAAAAACCAGAGCTGAGTTGCACCTTCGGTGCTAACGCTGAAGAAGACAACAGCATTGGGTGAGCTCTTACTTCTCCCCAGTGGCTTCAGGGATTGCTGACAGCTGCCGTAAGGTGTGCAGGGCTCCCCATAAAACCACCAGTTGGGTTCTCTGGGCAACAACGATTTCTGGACTTCTCCAGGAGGTGGAGCTTCAGCCTCACACCATGCCCTGAATCTTCAGAGGACACACACCAGACAGCCTCTGCCAAGACTGGCTCCAAGCCCAGGCTCCCATTCTGGAGTCATGAAGTACTTCATTATGGGAGAAGAGAAGCGTGCCAAGCACGTGCTCAGGAGGAGACCTCTACAGAGAGCCGAGGCAGCTCACTCCCATCACTGCAGCCTCCGGTTCTGAACTGGTCATCGACAATCTCCATTAGTGTCTGACTAAAGAAGTCTTCCTCTCCTCAGATGTCAAAACAGAAGAGTACACGTCATTTGGGGAAACAGTCATAAGAAGCTGTAAGTACGTAACAGGAGCTATTTGGGAGGTTCTCTCAGTGCCACGGCTGTGTGGGTCCGCACCTGCTGCCTCTTACACCTTCACATTTGGAAGGCTCAACAAGTTTGCCAGACACCCATAAAAACCCGACCTTGATCACAGGCACCTTCAGAGTGCCCTACCACCAGGCATGAAAAAACCTTAGCTTCAATACACAACTACGTGCTGCCCACGATTGCCCATTTTGTTTGGTTTTTTGGCCGACTAGACTCAGCTCTTCAAGCTTGGAACCTCTTATTTACTGTCTGCTTGGCATTCAAGTAGCTATTACAGAGAGATCTGAAGAGTTCTGCCAAAACAGAGGCGGGCGCCCTTGCGTTACACATTGCTTTTTGAGTAGCTGCTGACCAGCTACCATCCCATCTGACCTCGGTGTCTACAGCAGAAGACCAGGTGACAGCCCAACTGGTGTACAAGTGAGACCAGTGTCATTTTGAGTGTACAAAATGAGGAAAGGAAAAGAAATCAGAACCCATGGTTACCGTGTGCTGGAGGCACCCACCTCAAGAGAAGGGTTTTAACAGCAGTTAGTATCTTCTTGTGCTTAGTACGCACCTCTTGCTGCTAACCCTTGGTTCATTCGTTAAGTTCTTCCTTTACAGAACATTTATTTAAAATGTTCCTACTAATGATAGCAGGCCTTTGAGATAAGAGGATAACAACAAGCGTATTGATGGAGAATACCATGAAAGCATCCAAATAACGTACTACTACGTCCTGATATTTTACATATGGATTCTTTAAAAGTCCAAGAAATCCTGATTTATTTGCAGGGCCCAGCTGTTCTGCGAGAACAGACAAGAGAGAGGTGTCAGCACAACCTCGTACTCCTTGTCCAGGATCTTAGTTTTTGTTCTGCAAGAACAGAAACGTTAGTTACAATTGAATGTACAGGGGCATTAAGGAAGGAGCTTATTTAGCTCATGGACTCCACCATGTGCTGCCGTACCAATATAAAACTGCTGGTGAAAAGCCCTGATCCATCTCTAAGCTTCTGAAGACATTAGCTGGTGTTGGGCGTTCATTTTCGGTAATCCTCATTTTACCGGTAACTCCTGTGTGCTACACTGAAGAAAAACAGGTACAAAGCGTTTTGCTTTAATAGCAACAGTTCTGTAGAGAAGTTTTTACACAAGTCCCTTCCATATATAAGAAAAACCTACCAAAATGTCTGACTGAAAGATAACGGTTTTCCTCTTGGCTTATTTTAAGATGATAAACCTACTTATCTGAAGTATCTGCCACCATAATTCAATTTATGGAGACTGGGGATCTACCTCCTCAGAAGTTTTATCTCAGAGTTAAGATTTAGTGACCTAATAATGTCACAGGGAGAAATCTAGATTAGATTTTGTCAGACAGCTATTTCAAGCCTAGAAGCAGAACCCCAAACTGGGCTTAAGAGTGCCATCCCTCCCAGTAAATGAAAGAAAAGGCTTTACAAAGAAAGCTGTATTCTCCTCTTCAGCAAAAACCAACCAAGCAACGAGAGAGACAAGGTGCAGAACACTCCAAGTGTGGTTGGATTGGTAAAATGGAAGATCACGAGCTCAAACTAGGAAAACACTGCATAGGAATACACAAATTTTCATCCTGGTGTGACATAACCCAAACACTGAGACGTTCCAAGATTCCTAGTATTGAAATACAGCGTAATTGAAAGAACAAGAGTTTATAATTTTGTATAAACAACACAAAACTTAACAACAGAGAGAAGTGGAGCAATTCTGAAGTTCTGCTTCCTACAAAATTCCAAGTCAGAGTGAAACAGGTCAGAAAAGCTCTCATCTGTGGACAATTTTAAGTCAAGACGGGGAGGCTTCTGTCTCAAAAGCTAACCATTTGATAATTTGGTTGCTCTTCTGGAAGATGAGAACCCAGAGCTGAGGTTCTCCAGTCTCAGGCTGAGCAGAGACTCGAGTCTCAGCACCCAGAGCAGCAGGGAGCACCTTGACCATCAGGCTGCTCTCTCACCTGCTGACGGCTCCTACTCCAAAAGATTTCCCACAGAAACCTGCAGCTTCGCATTTATACTCCGAGGGAGTGGGAAAAAAATTCCCTGGAAGGCTCTTGTCCTACAATTGCATATGATTTGCTCGGGAACACAAACTTCACAGGCAACAATACTTGCCAGATTCTGAATCGCATTTGAGAGAAAGCTGTCAGGCGATAATCGAGTAAGCTGCCCTGAAGAACGCCATAAAATATAACCCTGTAAGACATGAACTTTCCTCCTGTACCCACAAATCGGTTTGTTCCTGTGTCTTTTAGGGAAGACTGAACTCCCTTTCCACTCTAAACACAAAATTTTTGCATGTGGGTTTTGTTTTCCGATTACAACGCATGCCAAGGTTTCCCATCTTAAGGCACAGGTTTTCAGCGAAGCAGCACCCCGCAATGCGCGAGCCGCTGCGGCAGCTGAAGACACGAGCACAGGATGAGTTTGTGTAGGTTTACAACGTGCTACACATCAAACATTTTCATAGATTCCAAGTGCTTGCTATTAATTCTCTGCGAGTATTGGGGCAAGTTTTATTAACTATTCCTTTTTTGTTTCAGAAAATCATAGAATGGTTTAGGTTGGAGGGAACCTTCAAACCTCATCTCGTTCCACTCCCCTGCCCTGGGCAGGGACACCTCCCACCAGCCCAGGTTGCTCCAAGCCCCATCCAACCTGGCCTTGAACACCTCCAGGGATGGGGCAGCCACAGCTTCTCGGGGCAAATCTGCAGACCACGGTAAGAGCTGTTAAGCAACTACTGCTGCGGGGGAAGTTCCAGGCAAACAGGACACCCCAGACAGACAAACTCCTTCCCACCCACCCAGCCTTTAGAGAAAATCCTCTCAAAGAAAAAGCACGCAGAGCATCTCAGAGTATGGAAAAGTGTCCTTGGACTCTCCCTTGTGTCATAATACCTTTGATGGACACTTTCCAAAACAAAGCGTTCTTTTATGTTACATAGGGACACGTTCAGCTACAGAGAGAGTCAGAAGGTGCGACAGTAAGATTACGGAGAATATCCTGATTTAACTTAGGTTTTCTAGTCCTGGCTGTAATAATAAATGTTAGTTTAAAATTAGGATGACGACTTTAGGCAGGTTGTAGTCAATGGGTTTTGAAAACTGTTTTCTCGTATTAGATGCTAAGCGCTTATTTGCAGTGACAGCACTATGCCTCTGTGGTTCCCACTGGCATAAGACATTGTGCGCTTGTGTACAGAGGGGACCACGCTGAAACACCACACGTGTAAGGAAAAAGAGAATGAAAACTATCAATTATTACTTTAAGGGTTAAATAAGTTGACCTGGGTTGAAGCAGGTTTTTGCTTCTAAATTACAGGCTACTGAAAGCACTTCAAACCAATTAAGAGTTCTGTCAAAATTCATCACTAATTCAAATGTGAAAGGATCAGAAATAAACCCAAAACATTTCTGAATCTCTGCATGAGAATGACAAAAATGACTCTTGCCTTTCAGCGGGATAAAAACACAACTGCACTGATTCTCCTGTATGATCTAAGAAGGTTAATCATAGAATCATAGAAGGGCTTAGGTTGGAAGGAACCTTGAAGATCATCTCGTTCCACCCCGCTGCCCTGGGCAGGGACACCTCCCCCCAGCCCAGGTTGCTCCAAGCCCCGTCCAACCTGGCCTTGAACACCTCCAGGGATGGGGCAGCCACAGCTTCTCGGGGCAACCTGCCCCAGGGGATCACCGCCCGTACAGTCAATCCTTCCTCATATCTCATCTCAATCTCCTCTGTTTCAGTGTCAAACCGTTCCCCCTCGTCCCACGGCTCCCCTCCCTGACCCAGAGTCCCTCCCCAGCTCTCCTGGAGCCCCTTTAGGCACTGGAAGGGGCTCTCAGGTCTCCCCTTTTGCGCCTTCTCTTCTCCAGGCTGACCCCCCCCCAACTCTCCCAGCCTGTCCTCCCAGCAGAGGGGCTCCAGCCCTCCCAGCAGCTCCGGGGCCTCCTCTGGCCCCGCTCCACCAGGTCC
>NW_009648495.1:376160-381222 GCF_000708025.1 Charadrius vociferus | reverse complement strand
AGCTTCTGGTCAATCAGCACCCCCAGGTCCTTCTCCTCAGGGCTGCTCTCCAGCCATTCCCCACCCAGCCTGGAGTTGTGCTTGGAAATTTGTGCTATGAAAATATATAACTGACAATGCAAACAGGAATTGATTATTTGGAGACACACGTCCCTGTTACAAAAGGGGAAGACTTCACTTTAAAGAGAAAGAGCCCATAATCCCTTTTACATGGCACCGATGGTGCTCGTCAACCCCCTTCAGCAGGTTTGGTATTATTCCTTGCAAGCTGTGGGGAAGCAAATGAGTGTATTTCTTAAGTCAGCAAGAGGCAGATGGTTGTGAGACACCACAAGACATCTTTCAAGAGGCAGGAACCACTTGTAGATGAAGAAACATCCCCTCTCCATGACCCTCTTCAAACCCGAAGCAGCAAATATTTTCTGCCTTTATGGAAGCTTGTTCTGTTTTGCATATTGTCCCCAAGAACACGGAGCCTCTTTTTCTTATACAAGAAGAACTTACAACTGACTTCTGACGAAGCCCAGTGACTTTACAGAGATGTTAAACTGACTTTAGGTCAACAAGTGAAACTATAAAGGATCTCCGCGGTAAGAATTTACTGCGTTACCGGCAGACACTTGCAGCATAAGCAGATTCATAACCTCTGTTGTCATCGGAAGAACAATAAGCAAAACGCCACATATAAACGCACAGAATAACGAGCGTGAGTTTCAGCTCAGCAAATAGTTTAAAGATGCCCTCAAGAAATCCTGGTCTCCTTTGTTTTCACTAAGGCAGCACACACAACCTGTCAAAAGTCAGGCTTGAATATTAA
The DNA here is from genome assembly GCF_000708025.1 of Charadrius vociferus. Lineage (NCBI taxonomy): Eukaryota > Metazoa > Chordata > Aves > Charadriiformes > Charadriidae > Charadrius > Charadrius vociferus. The sequence continues at coordinate 380,405 of NW_009648495.1, read as the reverse complement.
TATTTAATTGAGAGGAAATATACTACAGCTATGGAAAAATCCTGGGTCTGAATGTGCTAATTACGCTATTATCTAAACCATAATTTACATATTCCACAGTAAGTCAGGACTCCACAGCCACCACAGCTTCCTCTGTTTCTGCATCACGCAGCTCGTAGGCGTGCGGCACAATAACCAGGTGGGCTTCCACGGAGAAGGTTGGGGAGTTCACAGAAAGCCGCTGCAGCTTTCGGGCGAGCTGCACGAGTCCATCACGAGAGGATTGCTGGACTCAATCTTCCAGCGGTGCAGAACTATCACGCCGGCACCTGCATACGCACAAAGCGAATGAAGTACTCGGGAGTCTGCTCATTTTAGCAACGCTTGCATTATTTCAGAGTTCAAGCACACCCTGGAGACCGCAAGAGAAATCATCCTGCCAAAAATGAAGGAAAATAACTTCTCCTGTGTATGTGTACTTGTGTGTAGTTTTCTAGTAAGTGTATTTGAGAATGATACAAAATCATCCATAAAATGTTAAATTTAATCATCCATTTAAATCGCTTACAGTTGTAGCGGAGACAGTAAATCAGACCATCATTCCCTCACTGCTGACTGTCACAGATGAGCTACAGCTTGAAGCATCCACACACTCGTGTCAGCGGAAATACTTCCAGTGAAATACTTGTTAGAATAAGACCTAAACCGCACAAGTAACTGCCTCCAACACTGACACTTCAGGGACTGCCTCGTTCAGCGAACACCGATGCAGTCAGTGTAGTTAATCACCTTTGGAAAGCCATTAAGAAAGCACACACATACCCAGTGAAGACTTAATTGAAAGTACTAAGTACCCCAAGTGCACTCAGTATCTCCCTTCTCTGGAGCTTAATCACCAGCCAAACGAGCTGGGACCCCTTGTTTCCTCTCCTCAATTCATTTTTACTAAAACAGATGCAGAGCATCTTCATCTTCCCTGCTCCGTAACCTACAGCAAGGCACCACCCTGGAAAGCAGAAGACAGCGTCTACCGTGCTAAGCACAGCACGCGGACCACTCGAGTCCCCTCTGAACTCTACCAAAGCCTTACTATAGCGATTTAAAAGGAACCGTCATCAGCTTTTAGAGAAACTAACACTGAAGACTTAAAAGAGGAGATTGTTGGATATTAACATAAGCTCCTGCAATCCGTTCCAGCCATATTTTCGCATTCTGCATGGCCTGTAATTCACTAATATTAAGAGTTTTTAAGTTCTTATGGAGCTAGGATATAATTTTATTTCTGAAATATAACAACTGATGAACTTCAATTGTAGTATGGAACCCTAGGCAGATATTTTTAGTTCTCCATAGTGACATTTAGATATAAAAGTTCAGGTCTAGCCGTGCAAAAACACAGCTCCGCTTCATCAGTTGCGCCCCACAACGCTACACTTCAGCGTACTCGGCGCACCTCTGCAAGCGCGAGCGATGGATTCCCCCGTGCCCTCCAGTGCAAAGCTGTTTTTGGAGGTGGAAGGCACCACAGATTGTTGAGTGACCCAGTTCACTCTTGCCGAGCAGCTCCCCCAGGGAGAACCATCTGCTGTTGTCCTAATTTATTCCATTAGTCACAGTCCAATACAAATCGCATTAACTATAACAGGACAGTATTACTTATAGAACTCGCCACACAGCTCATTCAGAAATAATCGCGTTATGGTCATCTGCTCTGCAACTCCTCACGTTAAATGACAAGCACTTCAAAAATCTCTCCTTGCAACTTGTGGGCAAATTCTCCTAGAGAAAGGGCTAACCTACAGATGAGAGATACCACCAGTGATGCAGCGCCGGTAAACTTCCACAGCACTGCTGCAGGATTAAGAACTAAGGCTTAAAGCAGCGTAAGTGTTACAGAGGTCCTTAACACGCTACAGCAAAGCTTGGAGAACACGGAAAAAGGAAAAAGAAAAAAAAAAGCCCTACTAAGAAAAACTTAATTTAAGATGAGCTTACTTTAAAATAACTACCAAATTAAGCTTAGTCCCAGATGGAGTAACACCTCGATTTGTTTTATAGTAGACTTGAGAATAAACCCCAAAGCCTTGCCCTTTCAACAGAGCTTTGATGCCTGCTACCAGTTTTGAGCAACAGAGCACTGCAGAACAGGGAGCAGCAGATATTCCCCACGCGAGTGTTGCCTTTTCAGCACATACTCCACTTCTTCCCAAAGCACCGAGCTGCCTCAAACCAAGTCTGTCCCACTGAGCGTAGAACCGAAAAACGCAACAAAAGGATCGAGCCGTCTGCTAACTTCTTTTCTATTTAAAAAGATATCTTAATGAGCTAAGTGGTACTTTTCAATCTAATTTAAAAGTGTAGTTTTACAATGGATGTTAAGCACCATAAATAGCAGGCGTGCATCTTCACCTCTGTGACCAGCAGGTGACAACTGAACAGCACTAAAACACACAGGTCCCTTCCCATCCCATCCCACCATCCGGCACCTTGCTTGTGTCTCTAGACGGGGTGACAGCAGGTCAACTATGAGATGCACAAGCACAGCCCAAATCAAACCTTCCAGTCAATCCAAATTCCATTCTGCCCAGTTTTACCCAAAGCTATACGTGCCTTTAAGTATTTCGTCACTAAATTCGCTAAAATGATTTGTGATAAGCTGAACAAAGCAGCAGCCAACAATGCTGGCGAGAAAAATAAAGATCTACAGACAAGTCGGTCGATCCGTACCATACTCAAGAGGTGAAAGTCTGAGGAAGTCAGTAGGTACATAGCAAAATGTGTGTCTACTCATTTTCCTCTTGAAGGAGAGCCAAATCGGAGTTAAATGGAAAGGGGTTACACAAAGCGATTTCACTTTATAGGGAGTTACCACAAGATACACGTTTATTTTCCATAGTAATGAATAAACTGGAACTGTTAGTTTCAGATAACGGACTTCACAGCAGTATCTGCTGAATACTCCGGAAAATAGCTCAGTTGAAACTGCGCTCTAAACCAGGAGCTTGTTAGCATGGCAGCGTAATGTACGACCACCAGAGCCATGAGCTGTGGTGTGATTGTGTTCCACTCCACCATTTAGTAAGAAGTTCCTCATCTGCCACCACCACAGTCAGCAATGTGCTGCCAGTACATGACTTCCATTAAAACTGGTTACCAAAAGGTGTGACATAACATTATAGATTCAGCCAGAGCACAAAGAGCTCATAAAACAAACTCAGTTTACTTTATCATAAGGATAATGCTAGAAAGGCACTATCCTCTAACTCCTCCGATACCCACAGAATTGGTACGAAACGTTCCGCTCTGGTATTTCTGCCCACGTAACTCTACGCATCCCAAACAGCGGCAATTTCATTTAGCCAGAGAAAGAAAACAAATTGCTAGAACTAAAGCCAGTCCTAAGTTCATTAATTCAGAGTCAGGAGTTAATAATCCTGCAGCAAGAAGAAACGGAATGACCTGTCACGCTCTCCTTACCTGCGATTCCCATCTCGTACTGGAGGTGAACTTATGGCTTATTATGAGTCAGAACAAAATGCCTAATAAACCTCATCTGCAGACATTTCTGCATTTTGAGGAACAGCCTACCAATTTTCTCCGGCTCATCCGGACCCGTTCCGGCAATGCAGCTGCTCTCCAGCCCATACGTTGGATCCACCTTCCCAGAGGCTCTTGCCGCTTCCTGTACTTTCTTTACATGAGCTTCAACGAGCTCCAGTGGTACTTCTTCTCTGACTCGAGAAAATTCCTCTGTTAAAAATCACATAGAAAATGTTATGTTGTGAGGTTTCCATGGCAAATTACAAGTTACGATTTTCTCCGGTCAATGTGCAGGTAAATCTCGTGACAAAATGGATTCTCAAATACGTAAGTTCCTTCTTTTCACGTTAGGTAGTTAATTTTCTCTCTCAAGTGTAGTAGGAATGAGTCTCTTCCCAATTATGTAAAATTGTCTTTTACATGGAAAAATACAGAAAAATGTGAAAGGAACTATTTCACCGAGTTTCCTAGAGGACACCTAACTCTGGTAGGTAATTTCACACAAGTAAACCAGGAAAATTGGTAGTTTAGCGTTGTGCATTTACCCATAGCTAAACTAAACATAGAATGGTTTGGGTGGGAAGGGACCTTAAAGACCATCCAGTTCCCACCCCCCTGCCCTGGGCAGGGACACCTCCCACCAGCCCAGGTTGCTCCAAGCCCCGTCCAACCTGGCCTTGAACACCTCCAGGGATGGGGCAGCCACAGCTTCTCGGGGCAACCTGC
>NW_009648495.1:363360-375681 GCF_000708025.1 Charadrius vociferus | reverse complement strand
ATTTGTTTTTACAACTTACTACTCATCCTTAAACTCCAGAACCAATCGATTTTTAGAGCAGAGCTCAGTAGCGAGCAACGTTGTCGAGCGAAAGCGAGAAACATCGCTGGGGCAAACCCATACCTAAGGCAGCCTTTGCTGCGGCAGACGCCACCCGGGGATCCACCACCGATGCCAGAAAAGCGACGGTACTCATCACTGGGTTGCCCGACTGGCTGAAAGGTACGGGCTGGTACGCCAGCGGGCCCAGGGAGGCGTCGGAGTTCTCCAAATAGGGGTCTTCGATGGGGAGTCTCAGAAAATGGAGAATGCACTCATCTTGGGTACGGCTCCCAACGTGCTCCGAGACTTTGTTCCAGTCATCTTTGTACATCTCCAGAGCCTGCAAAAGATGAAAAGCTTTGTGTATACAATGGCTACTCTGGAGGGAAAAAAAAACAAAACCAAAACCCTACTTTATGCAAAAAAGGATTTTCAATGGTAGTTATTTTGGCGACGGAACTATAAATCAGGATCGGGCAACTATTTAAAATCCTATTTTTTTCTGGTAGCAAAATTATTGTGCAGAAGAAACACGACGATCTCACTTGGACATCAGGTAAATTTAAACCACAGGGATCATCACGTGAGTTTTGTGCTGTTACTGCATCAAAAAGAACTGCCAGAAGATTTGGGATTTACTAATAAGATTTGCATAGTTAACGTTTCCCCATTTTGCTTTCACATGAAAAGCTTTACAAAGAAGCGAGTCTGCTTATCCTACGAGTCTCACCAATTCTTTTCATTCCCATAACCACTCCCCCTGAGGGCACTCTTGTGTCCTCTCATTTATGTCTAAACACATGAAGCTCCGTGGGGCAGGAACAGTCTTCATTTCACACACGTGTACCACCTATGATGGTGAGTTTTTAGATCCAACAGATGTTATGAAAGTGAAACAGCATCAAACCAATATACCAGGGGAACAAAGAGGAAAATACATTCCGTATCATGAAGTCAGAAAAGATCAGTTCTCCCGCAACTGGTAACCAGTCTGATTTTTGTTAAGCATTCGGGTTAACAAGTCATTATTATGTAGATAAGCCACCTGATAAAGTAGGAACTTCCAGATTAAATCAACGATTTTATAACTCAGAATTTCAGTCGTTCTAAAGTTACTGAAGAAAAGTCTCAAGAAAATAATTCAATGACAATGAGCTACTGAAGTCATAGAATAGAATCACAGAATTATTTCGGTTGGAAAAGACCTTTAAGATCATCAAGCCCAACAGTCTCTGCGCTGTTTTTTTAAAAACAAACAAAACAGTACTGTAAAAACCCACAGTGGTACCCTCATAGAATATTATTCATTAACAAGTTTTGTTTTCTTTTCCCCTGAAAACTGTTTATTTTAGTCGTTTAAGCATTTGGACAGCAAGCAGTGAGAGCTGAAGTATCCTGAAGTATCCCGAACTGTCAAATGTAAAAACCCACAGTGGTACCCTCATAGAGTATTATCCATTAACAAGTTTTGTTTTCTTTTCTCCTGAAAACTGTTTTAGTTGTTTAAGCATTTGGACAGCAAGCAATGAGAGCTGAAGTATCCCGAACTGTCAAATTTCACGTTTCTGACATCACTAATGGCCCAGTCACCTAGCAGAAGAGAAAGCAGCGTGACTTCTCAGCCAAATATGTTAAACCTGAAAATGAAACTGGGATCGACAACTGAAAGGCATATCAGAAGCCACAGAATCACAGAATAGAATCGCTGAGGTTGGCAGGAACCTTTAAGATCATCAAGCCCAACCATTAACCTACCCTGACAAAACCACCTCTCAACCACGTCCCCAAGTACCACATCTGCCCTTTTTTTAACCACCCCCAGGGATGGCGAATCCTCCCCTTCCCTGGGCAGCCTCTTCCAATGTTTGATAACCCTTGCAGTGAAAAAATGTTTCCTGATATCCAGTCTACACCTCGTCTGACATAACTTGAGCCCATTTCCTCTTGTCCTATCACTTGTCACCAGGGAGAAAAGGTCAGCCCCCACCCCTCTCCCCCCTCCTTTCAGGTAGTTGTAGAGGGTGATAAGGTCCCCCCTCAGCCTCCTCTTCTCCAGGATAAACACCCCCAGTTCCCTCCGTCGTTCCTCAGAAGTCGTGTCCTCCAGACCCCTCACAGCTCCGTTGCCCTTCTCTGGACACACTCCAACCCCTCAATGTTCTTGTCGTGAGGGGCCCAAAACTGAACACAGCACTCGAGGTGGGGCCTCACCAGTGCCCAGTACAGGGGCATGGTCACTTCCCCAGTCCTGCTCACCACACTGCTCCTAATACAGGCCAGGTTGCCGTTGGCCTTCTTGGCCACCTGGGCACACTGCCGGCTCATGTTCAGCTGCTGTCCACCAACACCCCCAGGTCCTTTTCCATGGGGCAGCTTTCCAGCCAGTCCGCCCCAATCCTGTAGCACTGCACGGGGTTGGTGTGACCCAGGTGCAGGACCCGGCACTTGGCCTGGTTGAACCTCATACCGTTGGCATCAGCCCATCGGTCCAGCCTGGCCAGATCCCTCTGCAGAGCCGTCCTGCCCTCCAGCAGATCAACACGCCCACCCAGCTTAGTGTCATCCGCGAACTTACTGAGGGTAAGGACTTCTGAAAATAGTAATACTAGAGGCCTGAGCAAGGGTGGTAAACACCTTCCTATTTATCTGTTTGAGTTGCAGATCCCATTTTCATTACATTTTTGGCCAAGAAGTCAAGCTTTTTTTTTTTCTTTTTTCCCCACTTACACTATGCTTACCCTACAACAAACAACAGTAACTCACTTCTGCAGTGCTCACAGCTCATGGTCCTCAATCTGGGAAGGGACACTTCCACATAACAAGTTTTATCTATATCTATATCTGAAGGTTGTGCATTCAGAAGACATTCATAGAATCACAGAATGGGTTGGGTTGGAAGGGACCTTAAAGACCATCCAGTTCCCACCCCGCTGCCCTGGGCAGGGACACCTCCCACCAGCCCAGGTTGCTCCAAGCCCCGTCCAACCTGGCCTTCAACACCTCCAGGGATGGGGCAGCCACAGCTTCTCCAGGCAACCTGCCCCAGGGGCTCACCACCCGCACAGCCAAGAAGTTCTTCCAAATATCTCATCTCAATCTCCCCTCTTTCAGTGTCAAACCGTTCCCCCTCGTCCCACGGCTCCCCTCCCTGATCCAGAGTCCCTCCCCAGCTCTCCTGGAGCCCCTTTAGGCACTGGAAGGGGCTCTACGGTCTCCCCTTATTCACCTGCAGGACTATACGTAAACCAGTCTTTTTCATCAACCCTAAAACATTTTTTAAAAAATCCAGGAGTTCCTGAACATACCGTTTTCTTCACAGCAATTCTGGAGGAAAAGTGTTTTGGCTTATGTTTTAGCTGCAAAAAAACACTATGCGAATTCTTCCAAGACAAAATAAACTACCTGAAGGGGGCCCTGGGGCATGACATGGAGGGTGAAGGTCAGTCAGGGGAAAAAACGTGAGCTGAATAACACTTTCAAAGATGTAGAAGTAGAGTAAGGAAAAGGACAGAGGAGTTAAAGCTGGGAGTGTTCGAAATCGCACATGCACTGAAAAAAAAAAAAAAAAACAGAGAAAAAGGACCAAGTTGCCTGCAACGCGTGGAGCTTTTTAGCCCCCTGATCTGAAAGCGATTTAAGCCTTACCTGGCTGAAGTTTTACGTTTCTGTCTCTCAAAGCTACCTCTCACTGCCCTTAATTGGGTGGGGAGCAGGGAAGAAAACCCCAGTATACCTCCAGATATACTGGGTGGGAAGAAAAGGGTCTTTTGAGGGAACCCTCCCTCGAAACAGTAGGTGTAAGATTCGCTGGGCAGACTACGGGAACACTCTGCTCCAGCAGAGCTTAGCTGGACGGGAAGAACAATACAGGAACTGTTGAAGACCAGGAGGCGAGACAACATGAAGGGTTTTGAAAGCTCAATGGAAAGAGCGAGTTGGTTGGGGAATGAACAAAGGGCAGACTCCATCGGACAGCCTGGTCCACACCGCAGGAATCAACAGCCCCTAACTGCTTACGAACCGTTCTCCTGACCTCCGTCTGATCTTGCCCAAGCGTCTAAAGAAATGAGAAACTGCTTAGTTCACCAGGTCATACTCACAGGGAAATATTTATTCAACATTCAACCTTCGTTTCCCTTTCCATGCCATCTCAGTGCTCTAAGTTATGTGTCACTGTCTATCCATTTTTAATCACGCCGGCATATTAGATCAGCTTTGCTCTTCATGGCCATGGAGGGGTTTTGGGTTTGTTTTTTGCTCATTCTCCTTCATTGCTTGTTATTTTTCTGCTAGACAAACTATCTCTCACAATAGTTGTCTTTACTATAAATAGTTGAAAATGCACTTAACTATGCAAGAATAGTGCTCCATGGAGATACGGAGCAGCAGCGTGGCAGGGAAGATGATTCTGGGAGGGAAACAGTATTTCCTCCCCCCGGTTCATTCGGTCAACAGGCGGAAGGACAATAATTATTTTAGATAAGATTTATTCTTTGGAACTTCACTGCATATATATTTGCCCAAAGCTACCCTGAGGATTTAATTGGACTGAGCTGGCTTGTTATAGCTGAATTACTTATGCTTGAACTGATATACTCTTTACTGATTTATTCATAGGTTAAATCCATGAAGAATAAAGAACAAAACCATTATTAATTTAAACTCACATTAGATAAAATGGTAACCGCAAGACTTAGGGGGTTTTTGGTTTGTTTTTTTAAAACAAAGAAGAAAGTGTCATCTGGATTATTTCATTAGGCTATTCCTTCCTATGTGCAACCACAAGATACAAACATACAGAAGAATGAATTTTAAATACTAACACTAATAAGCGAAGAAGCCGATGTATCAAGATATTAGTCTTGTTTCTCCATAAAGGAATGCCATGAAAGCCATCTGAGCTGTTTTCACCCCATAAGCAAAATTTTTCCACATGCCAATAGAAAAATATCAGCTAAACAGAGCGTATCAACCTATCATTAAAAAAAAATTTAAAAAAAAACTCTATTGGCTATTTGATGACCACACTTCCGTATCTGTGAAGGGTGAACCACAGTACGCTGCTGAGTAGGCACTTTGGCTCAGAAAAGACGCCACACAGAAGTTGAGTATTGTTCAGGACCGTCAAGCACTGTCGAGATCCATTGTCCAAGATTTTCCTTATGAAATTAACTTCTCAATGGGTTTACTGACACATGTAAAGACAAAAAAGCCAGAACAATCACGCAATTGCAGTCTGGTTTAAGCGCTCTCTGCAAGTAAAACCAAACACACGCATCCCCCCAAACCGGAATTCTTACACTGAACCCTCAATTACCTAAAAGGCAAAAAAAATCAACCACCCAACCTCTACATCAAGAAAACGTTCCTGTAAAAGAAAGCTAGGTAGATGATAATTTCTTTATAGGAAGCGGCAGCACATTCATTATTTCAGGCCACCGAGATTCTCCTTCTGACGAAGCGCTATGAAACACAACACTGCCTTGATGTGAGTGTGAAAGACCGGAACGTACTGCTGCAGCGCACCCCATGTGATGGTTTGCACCCCAGACTGCAACTCCAAGAGACCTGACAATTACCACGTGGCTCGAGAGCATCAGACTAAGCAATCTGAGGACAAAGACCGGATTCTAGCATGCTAATAGTTCTTTGACCTCATTTTTACAGTAGCGATGTGATTTGAGTCATCTCGTATATATTTCTTGTAGACTTCCAGAAAAAGAGTACAGCGAGTGCAGCTGTGTGGGAAAAGGACTGAGTAGATGTATGGGATTAAAGAGCTACCAAATGAAGAGCCTCCCTTCTTAGTGGCAGAAGACAGGAAACTAACTCATCTGTTTGTTAACTATTTTTTAACTTCAAAAACTAGCGGTTTCCCTTAACGTGCTATGGCACAGCCAGACAGCTTTACATTTATCAGAATTTCAAAATATTTACCTTAGTGGCAGGTAAACCATTACTTGAAGGGCATTTATTTCATACTGCTAGTTACCTCTGGTAATGAAAAGACCTCTCTGCACGATCTCTTCTTGAGTTGATGCAAATGTTCTTAAACACTGAATTTCTGGTTCGCAGATACAAATCAGACAGAATTGAACCTTAAAGTACGCGGAGCTCCTCCAGTGCCATCTCTTTTTAGTAGCCATTCTTGTAGCCATGATGGTCAAATAAAGAGGTATGTTTTGGAGGGAGAGCTGTAACCTTTAACCAGTTCAAAAGCCATAACCACAACAGACAAAGGCAGCGGTTTATACACAGATAACTCAACCACCCCTCCCTCTCCTCCAGCTACATCAGTTGGGTCTCAAGAGACTGCTTCCCAGTATAAACTCTGCTTCGCCATCCCAGTTTCTGTAAAAGCACGCAGTTGCCATCTAACTCTACTTCAAAAAAAAATTATTAACATATATGTAGATTTTTTAAAGCACGTAATATCCTGCATGTTTTAGTTTCCTAGCCCCCACCCTCCATGAACTTACTTCTAATAGCAGCAACGTCTCCTGTTCTGTCCACTCTCTTCCAGCACTCGCACCTTTACTCTACAAAAGACAGAGGAGAAAAAAAAAAAAAAAAAAAAAGTGAAATACAGGTCTTTTTGCACAGAACTTTTTAGAAGAAAACATTAGAAAGGAAAGGGGAAGAATCTGTTATTTAATCTACTCAAACATGTACCTTTCACGACCTTCCGACTACAGCTAACCAACCCCTGGTTATCTCGCACAGTGGTTCCATTCATGTGATTCACTCACGTAGCTGAGGGGGACATTCCCGCAGTCTCTGCGGAGGCTGGGGGTTACGGATCCCACCTCCCCAACACCTCTAGGAGAACCTGCAACTCCTCTTTTAGTCCAAGCTAAAGCTAAGTCATTTGGTACTTTTTTCTCTCCTGGCTTCCAGCTATCTTTGCTTGCACATCCAGCAAACAGAAAAGAGGATTTTTCTGAATCATAAAGACCCGTAGGAGTGCTGATGACATTCTGGTCAGCTTGACTTTGGCTTAATTAGCCAAGAACAGGGTAGTTTACACAACGCGTTCTACAGCTCACACCAAAGGACAGGGGCAGCCGACAGGCGCGGGGGAATCTCTAACCCCCTCATCAGCTGCCGTACAGCCGAAGGAGGGTGCTGGTCCTTGAGGAGACTCTATTACTCGATTCAGGCAAACTTGGGATTCTCTCAGCTTAAAGGGCGCCTTTCTCAAGGAAACAGGGCTTATGTCAACCTAACTTTAGTCGCCATTAAACCTCTGCTTCCGAGGCAGATGGGCCACACTGCATAAGGTGCACGCTGGTCCAGAAAAAACAGTTCATCTAGCTAAAAGTTCATCAGTAACTCAGTAAATGAATACTAAATCTTCCCATGTGAGATGAGATATCTGAAAAGACAGAGTAACTACAGCAAGATAATCTGCATATTTAGCCATCACTTGCTCCAAGGGTTGCTGCTCCCAAATCTATACCTCGTGGTTAATTCCTGAAATTTCCTAAAAGTTACAAAACTTTTGGTGAAAACTTCCCCTTCCATGATTACCAAACACCCTAATCCATTACATGTCAAATAAAGACAAAAGCAGCTTGTCACCCGCTTATGAAAGAACCGTATCTAGATTGGATGTCTCTGTGCAAGACCACACCAAAAGGGAAAGGGTATTTAGGATAGATAAATCTGTCCTATCTCAAGATGCATTTCAAACACATCATTAACCCAGAGAGAACATTAATCAAAGTGAGTCATCCAGCAGCTGATCGGTTCTCAAACAGGCTGGTATGAACAGCCAAAAAAGCAACTGCCACACAGAAAACAAGAAGGGAAATCAACTTCTGCAAACAAATCTGCTCAAGTTCATTGGTACAGACGCTTGTAAACAGAACCAGAGTCTAGAACCAGTAAAAGATTTATGAATTTGGTGAATATTTACACCTCCCTAAAATAAGTGAAAGAGTCACTCCATGAAACACGATATGGAATCAGGCTTTATAAATAAATCCTGACCTCTTGCGTTTTGGTTTTGTTGTTTGGGTTTTTTGTTGGGGTCTAGAACCAGTAAAAGATTTATGAATTTGGTGAATATTTACACCTCCCTAAAATAAGTGAAAGAGTCACTCCATGAAACACGATATGGAATCAGGCTTTATAAATAAATCCTGACCTCTTGCGTTTTGGTTTTGTTGTTTGGTTTTTTTGGTTGGTTTTTTTTTTTTTTTTTAAATAGTTATGACCTCTTAAGAGAACAAACACGACTTCAGAAACTAATTACATAGTTAGCCTGATCTCAGCCTGAGAGAGGCACTAATCAGCAGAACACTGCAGACTTCCAGACTGGTATTCTTCTGCAATAGCCCCAAGCACTATCAGGTACACCCGCAGCTATCAGGCAGCAGGAGCGAAAAGCGCCAGGTTATGGAATTACTGATATCACGGCAATAATATCTCAAAACTTTCACTATCCAATACACCACATTGCAATGACAGGGCTAAAACAGCCCCTGCAAAGGTTTTGTGACACCTTTTATAATTAAGCAACTTTCTAGTTCTCTCAGTCTAGAAAACCCTGCTCAGACTTGGAAAACAGGATAGTTAAAGACCCTCCTCAAAGACCTCAGTTTCTGTATTGAATTATTGGACGGTTAGTTGATTCTGAACCATTCAGGTAAAATATGCAATAACATAACAAGAGTTCAGTGTCTGAAGATGACAGTATCGACTGGCTTGGGACAGGTACAGGTCTTTATTTCTACAAACTCAGATATCTTAGTGTCCTACACCGCGATGGAAGAAATCTAAAACTGGAACGTTCAGAGTAACATAAGTCGTCTCAGTGTCATCTAGCGGAGGACGCTTGAGAAGAAACTTTAAGAGAAGGTGCAGGGGAAAAAAATGCCACCATGCTTGCCTTTGCTAAAGTCTTTTTTGAGTAAATGTCGGTGCGAAGTCCAAAGTTCTGCAGATCAGTAGGCTTCTCTTTGTTTTTCTCAGGAAAACTCAGCATCTGCTGAGCAGCTGGAACCTGTGAACAAGCATTATAAGAGAAAGGTGAGAGGGGCAGGAATTGAAAGTTATTCAAGGTTTTCAGACCAATGTTAAACAGAACACGGACGGAGCAAAGATGCTGAATATGAGTCTGCAGAGATGACTTTACATAGCATCGCTTGCATACAGTGCTAGCAGAACTGTTCTAGAGATTCAAACTACCTGAAACTCTCAACCTAGATGGACAAAAAAGAGGAACATTTCATCAACTCGTGCACAAGTTATTCTACTGAGATGTTAAATGACACTGGCTGGAGCTAAAGCAGAGACACATTAGTGCGAGCTGTGCGGCTCACCTGTGGAGTGCGGATATGGAGAGGCATCAGTCCAGAGGGCGTATCAGCCAACACGTTGAAGTGAGGAGTAGGAGGAGGGCCCATTGCCATGGGACGGCTTTCTGGGTCCACTTGGTAGTTAATGAGACCCCACTGCTCCAGGAAAGCATGTACTCTGTGAAACAACGTGACACATGACAACCTTCAGAACGAAAGCTTTGCTTGTGCTCGGGATCGCAGAAAAGGAGACAGCAAAGGAAGAAGTTTGTTTCTGGATCGAAGAAAGATCCAGAATCTTCTATTACCCTTCACTAATCATGAATAGCAATACAAATCACATCGCACGAGCTTTGTGCGGACTTGACTGCACTTCAGCATGTTGTATAAAACAAAACGTGACATTTTTGGTTATAGATAACAGGAAATTACTTAATTAAGGACACAGGCAAAGCAAAGCTAGGGCTGCACACATGGAGCCATGTGCAGACAGCGTACGGACTGTGAGGGCTGCACAACCATAAAACTGACATAACTGAGTTGCAAAACTGCAATTTCTCAAAACACTCCACATACTTACAGGGTAGAACCTAAACACTCACAAGTTAAGATCCAAACTCTGTAGGCATGGTTCAGCAAGCAGAGCATTCTAACTAAAGAATAGTATAAAGTGATCTGGTTACTGAAGAAGCTGATCAACAGCGCGATGGCTATTGTCCACCCCTGTGCTGTCACACTGCAGCACTTCCGTTTCTAATGCAGCTCCTATTTCCTCTTGTTAAAGCAAAGGCAGCGGCTGGAAGACCCGTGGCTCTTACCTCATGACGGCACACACATCTCCAGTCAGATTCCTTCTGCAGGCAGTGCTGGTCAAGTACTCTTGAGGGTTTAAGCGATAGGTGTCAATCATGAAATTGCGGTAAGCCAAGTATCTGGAAGACAATTGACATGTACACCGATGTCTATCAAAGTTTAGAATATGTATTTTAGTATTCACCTTCTCCAAACATCTGTATTAGTGACAAGCAAAGACCAACAGATATTTTTTATTGATGAAATTTAAGAATCAAAAGCAAATGATAAGTAGAATTTATTTTTATATACTGAATACGACCCATCCCTTCCAGATTGTTTCACTCTGGATTTTATCTGTGTTTGGATTAGGAGTACATTGAAGCATTCTTAAATTGCAAATCAAACAAGTAGCTGCTATAGCTTGGTCACCAACCAAATACTTGTACAACAGACTACTGCTGCTGAAAAAAAAAAATCAATGGGGTCTGGTCTTCTCATCGCAACAGGCAAAATAATCTTTGTCAATCCCCTCTGTGAGCCTGGAGGGAAAATAACTCTGCAGAAAACTAGAAGGAGCACACTGGATGGATCACTACTGTTTCCACATGTGGGCTTAACACATAAAAAGACCAGTAAGGAAATGTTAGAGAACAGCAAAATGGAGAAGACCAGATCTTTGAAAAGCAGAGGGCAAGAAGCCAGCCCAGCACTCCCCACCCACTGAGCTGGGAACAGCCAAAGCAGAAGTGACTCCTGTGACAGTCCCATATTTCAGTGCACAACAGTCCAAGTAAGCAGGTTTGGGGTTCAGCCTGTTTGCCGCACTGTAGATATCGCTTCACTGTCTCTTCCAGTATTTTCAATAAGTTTCTGGAATATACTAATGCTTTCTAACACAAGCTGTTCTGAACAAAATAAACTACCATAAAATTATTGCCACTCTTGTTCTTTAGATGGAACAAAACCAATCTGCCAAATACGAGCGAGAATCCTAGGCGAAGATGTGTTCAGAAAAGTATATTATAAGCAGATTTCTGCCTTTGGGAAATTCAAGATGAGGATGTCTCCTATGCAGTGTGCAGAAGCAGCGAATAACCAAAAATATAAATCACAGAGAGATGGAACAGCAATGCCTTTCACAGGCAAGACATAGGCAGACAGATGCTGCAAATACATGTTCCTGCCAAAACCCCCCATCTTCAATCTGACCAAATTATATATGAAACTTGCTGGAAAAAAGTTACGGGACTAGGTGTTGGGGTCCTCCATGATGAACGTTTGGCAGGCAAGAAACAAAAAGGGAGCTTCTTCCATAGAGGAAATGTTCAAGAACACTTCTGAATGCTCCTGGAGAGAACTGGGTTACCACCTGCTCTAGGATAGGTACTTTAAAGCAGTCTTGGCTGTAGAAATCAGTTTAATATTTATTAGTTAAGGTCACGTTACTAGGTGAAGAGAGAAGCCTAAGACAGAATCAGCCCTGAAGTTTATCCTGAAGGGAGTCTGTTTTCAACAATGACACAACCCATCAGCTAAAACTTGTCAACAGCTGGAAAGATAAGTCAACTCGCATTTAGTTAAAATCCCTCAGAAGACAGAAACCACCCCCCAGGCACTACTGTCACGAGAATGAACCTGCGCGAGCTTTCGAAACACCGTATTTTGTTTGGCCTGAAAACTGAGCTGGAGGCAAGACATCTCCATTCAGGAGGATGTTTCTATTTTATTTAAAAAGAAAACACAAAGCTAAGACCACGTGCTACTTCTACAATCCCTAAGTGGCAACAGAAATGCACTTCTAGGATAACATCAGGATTGGGAGGAGTCCCTGATTTGCTTCACTCCTGGGCAATAACCAGAAGCAGCTCACGGATGAGTATCAGGAGACCCGATGTTTTGATGTCAACTGAAAAAGGAAGCGTGGAATTACACGTGATGACCACATCAATGGCTAATACAAAACATAAGCATTCTTTCCCAATTCAGTCTGATACCACTATCATTTGGACCAAGAAGAAACCGAGGAAAAAAGTTAGTTTGAAGAAAAGTTCATAGGATGGTCTGGGTGGGAAGGGACCTTAAAGATCATCTAGTCCACCACCCTGCCCTGGGCAGGGACACCTCCCCCCAGCCCAGGTTGCTCCAAGCCCCGTCCAACCTGGCCTTGAACACCTCCAGGGAT
>NW_009648495.1:355135-363264 GCF_000708025.1 Charadrius vociferus | reverse complement strand
TCTCCCCTTTTTGGCCTTCTCTTCTCCAGGCTGAACCCCCCCAACTCTCCCAGCCTGTCCTCCCAGCAGAGGGGCTCCAGCCCTCCCAGCATCTCCGGGGCCTCCTCTGGCCCCGCTCCACCAGGTCCATGTCTCTCCTGTGCTGAGGCCCCCGAGCTGGAGGCAGCACTGCAGGGGGGTCTCCCCAGAGCAGAGCAGAGCGCAGCAGAGGGGCACAATCCCCCCTCGCCCTGCTGGCCACGCTGCTGGGGATGCAGCCCGGCATGCCGGGGGCTCGCTGGGCTGCCGGCGCACGTTGCCGGCTCATGGCCAGCTTTTCCCCACCGAGCACCCCCAAGTCCTTTCCGGCAGGGCTGCTCTTCTTGTCGTGTATGAAAAATGCACAGCTTTGCTGATGTTAAGACAACGTACTGAGAAGACACCTCAAATGCTTCATTTAGTACTTAATTAAAAAAACCACTGGTTCAAAATCCCCCAAAGCCGCTTTGCAGCTAGACCAAGATTTGTCACCAAGATAAAGTGAACACAACTAGCCCAGTTCCACTGTCCAACTCAACAAGCATACAGCGGTGTTCGAATTTACGATTTTTTTTTGTGAACTCTCACATTTTAGGGCTATAATTTTAATATAAACAAGCACACTGTTCAAAAGCTTGATGTTGACCACCTTCCTTTAATCAATCGCCTTTCAAGATTGCTCTGAATAACTAAATTTACTGTTAAAACAAAAAAATTCTCAGAGAAGGGGAGGTGTACTTTTACTAATGCGCGTAACAAGCCTTGCAGTAGATTCTCAAGGTAAGCATTTGATGCAAAATCAGCAGCTTATCTCATTACATTGCTAAGTCAGATCAAAAGTTAATCATTTCACGTATGATAAAACCTGCACTACCTCTAGTCAATAATCAGCTTTTTTTTTTACCCAGTTTCAGGGAAGCTGTTTAAGCCGTTTAAACAACCATGTGTGTATAATTTTGAATTAAAACCACTTGAGTTTAGCAGTAGACTCCAAATCCCACAAGCAGATGAGACAGGTACAAACTGGATCTAAATTCAACCGTGAGAACTCCACTTAGATTTCATAGGCATGTCCAGAATTAAACTGTCACTAGGGGGTTTGGAACAGCTATATATATAAAAAAAGATATTTTTCTTCTTGCAATGCACAACTCCAGCTCTCTGATTTAAATCAGACTACCAAATATTTGAAAACACAGTTACATCTCAGGCCTGTGAAGATTCATTTTCCAACCCTCACCTGCACTTTCAGAATTACCCATCAGCTGCTCAGGAACCGTGAAATCAACACAGATAACTGTGCAAAATCCATTCCACAGCCTGACACAGCATCCTACAACAAACTCGGTCATCAGCGCTTACACGCGAAACTCCCCGAGCCTCAAAAATACAGCATGGCGTGAGAAGTGAGAGGAAAATAAGGAGGATTATTAAGTTTCCACAGTATCATGAAATTTTTCAGATGTCTTCGGAAGATGATTGTATCTTGTACCACACAAGAAAATTCAAGAATTTGTTCCAGTATTGCTTGGAAGAAACTGGTTTTATTTTTCCTGGATAACCACTATTAACTATTACTTTGATATTTAAACTTTTACCTCTACTACAATAATGCACAGACACTATCAAACTACAAAAAGTGGCTGCAGAGGTGCTCTTTCCTTCTTTCATGCCCCTGGAGACAGTATCTGCTTAGCACACGTGTTGCTGAAGTGACCCCGGGATTCAGAAAACCAGAAGCTCCTTTATCTTGCTGCACTCTTACACACCTATATTCACCTATATATGTTTTACTTACATTTCTGGAGTCTTGGACTTGTTTTTTCCATTGAAGAATTCAGGAAGAGCACGACGTTCAATCACATGAATACTGTAATAGAAACATACAATTCAGATGCCAAATACTAAGTAACCTTGGTTATATATATATATATATATAATGATCTGCACACCTTCAGATTACTATTTTGAGGGAGAAGATTCACAGCAAGCGTTGTTTTTTTATTAACCCCAGTATTCTAGCGTGACCCTTTGAAATTTCCTTATTTCATCAAACAAGCAAAGCTGCGTTAAAAAAGCATCACAAAATCCAGTCATTGATCAAAGTGAAACTACGCACCCAACGCTGCCCTAATCAAACTCTGAGAAGTGCTGAGCAGCCCGTTTTCTACCGTACCTTCCCGAGCTCTACTGAGATACGTATCTGCTATAGCCCTGTCATTCCCCCCTACACCTGCCAGTGCTCTGTCACCCTCACCGTAAAGAAGTCTTTCTGTGTATTTGAATGGAACTTCCTATGTTCCAACTTGTGCCCATTGCCCCTCGTCCTGTCACCAGGAACCACTGAAAAGAGTCTGGCTTCATCCTCCTTCATCCCACCCTTTAGATACTTGTACGCAATAATCAGGTCTCCCCTCAGCCTTCTCTTCCCCAGGCTAAAGAGTCCCAGCGCTCTCAGCCTTTCCTCATACGGGAGATGCTCCAATCCCTCAGTCATCTTGGTTGCCCTACGCTGGACTCACTCCAGCAGTTCCCTGTCCCTCTTGAACTGGGGAGCCCAGAACTGGACACAGTATTCCAGTTGTGGCCTCACCAGTGCCGAGTAGAGGGGGAACATGCCCTCCCTCGACCTACTGGTCACACTCTTCCCTATGCAGCCCAGGATTCCGTTGGCCTTTTTGGCCACCAGGGCACACTGCTGGCTCATGGATAATTTACGATCTACCAGCACCCCCACATCCTTCTCCTCAGAACTGCTTCCCAGCAGGTCCACCCCCAACCTATACTGGTGCTTAGCATTCTTCCTCCCCAGGTGCAGGACCCTGCACTTGCTCTTGTTGAACCTCATGAGGTTCCTCTCTGCCCAGCTCTCCAGCCTGTCCAGGTCCCGCTGGATGGCAGCGCGGCCCTCTGGAGAGTCAGCCACTCCTCCCAGTTTGGTATCATCAGAGAACTTGCTGAGGATACGCTCTGTCCCCTCATCCAGGTCATTAATGAATATATTGAACAAAACTGGACCGAGTATTGACCCCTGGGGGAATTCTGTATTCTGACAGAAGCATCTTCGTTCTCCAACCTAGTAAGTGCAAACACTCAGCAAAGTACCAACACCTCAAACCAGCTTTTACGGTATATACTTAGAAGACGGGAGTGCAGGTGCTTCGAGTCCAACTCCGAAGTTGGATCTACAGCAATTACTAGCGCTCACAAGTCAGGCAGGAGACTGGTTTCAAGAATGTAGCTAGTACCTCCCCTGGGCAACTGGGAAAAGAAAATCCAAAGTATGGGTATGTGGAGCAACTCAACACTGTCTGAAAAATAATTCTTCCCCTTTGCACTCCAAGGAATTTTTCATGGAGCAAGAACTGAGCACATATGGGAGGGCAGAACTAATGACACACGAGATGCTATGCATTATCTAAAATAAACTAAGGTAGCGATCACAGAAAATTCAGCTTCAGTTATTTGACAGACTTTTTTTTTTCCCTTCCACAGCTGTTCCAGGTGAAGAATTTAAGTTTAAATGTTCTTTTAGCAAAATCTTCCACTCTGCATGAACTACCAGCCTGACAATGGAAACAGCACTGCAGAAACTTATGAAATCACATTCTCATACTTCCTAAACAAAGGATTAGAGAAAGTGATATGATTTATTTTAACATAAATAAGGAAATTTGGTCCTGAAACGTTTTAATTGCAGGGTGATTACACCGATGGAGTTCTACCAGCAGCAAGTGAACGAGATCCTTTTGTGTTATCCATGGCATATAATGTGATATATAAGAGGGTTTTCACTGCAAAGCAAAATCATAATGCAAGTTATAACAATTATAGCAGCCAGAGTATAAGAAAGTCGACATCAAGTTCCAAAGACCTTAATATGCAAATTGTTTGGAGGACCTAAGATTTAACTCACATATTACAAAGTGAGGAAATAGCTTCAAGATTAAAAAAACTTCCATTGTATAAAAACGTGTCAAAAATGCAGCACTTGTTAGAATAAGATATAAGAGAAACTTGTAGAACGGCACATGCTCTATGCAAGTTAAAATCTGGAGAACTACAATGGTCCTTTAAGAACTGTTGCTTTTAAAGGAAATGCAGAAAGATACATTCTTTAACAATCTCCCTTCCTTCTGTATGTTTAGCTTTAACCTACCACGGAATTGTCCATTTACGCTGATCCCGCTTACTCTTAACTTGTCATTCATAGGAAAATATTCTAACTTGAAGATGAAGATTAACCAATAAACTGTTCAGATTTTAGTAACAAATTATCTAGGTCTTGCAATGATGTTACCCAACACACGAGAGATTACACTGAAACTGAACTGAGTATTAAATAAAATTAATATTTTTACTAGAAAATCAATTTTAGCAGGGACTGTTCTAGAACAGCAGTTTATAAAATACTTTGAGAAGCAGATCGGAATTATTCTTCAGCTTGCTTTAAATCAATTGCCACCGGACACATTAAAGCGGTATTTGCAACTTGGGAGGGCTGCGGAGAGTGGTTTGCTTATCTATTGACATAACCCAAGAAGCATTTGCTGGCCCAGCAGCAGTATCACCTGCAGCCCGAGGTGCTGCCTACAGGCTCTCTGGTTCTCCAGAATACAAACGCCCAACTCTGAATGAAAAAGAAGTGTTCAGAGACAGAAAAATGTCCGTCTCACAGCTGTGCTGTTATTTCAGCCTTTAATCCAAATCAGCTTAATGTGCTGTCTCTGGACCACTAGAATCCCCAAAAAAACAAACCAACAAAGCTTCTTTTCACATCATCCCGCTACCTTGCGAATATCCACCGTTCCCATCAGAGATGCTTTTAAGTTTGGCTCTCACAGGGTCAGAACAAGCACACCTGATGCAGTGAGAAGTTTATTCTGTTTCTTCAAAAACACCGCATTAGCCTTAGCCATGTGTCACGGTGATTTAGCTCTTGGAACGCCAGGAGAAATACTGCCGCTGCTACAAATGCACCGATCAAATGTTCTGAAGCAACTGTTATCAACCAGTCACTCCCAAAAGGCATTTGTACAATACTGTAAGAGTGATGGCAGGACAAAACGTCATCATTGTCATTATCTTCTCAGTAGGGATGTGTTATTGTACCTTCCCCTTACAAACAAGGAATTGAAGCAGAGGTCACAGACACACCTACCTTGGTTTAAAGGAACCCTCCGTCAGCCCGAGCTACGCAAAGCTGCCGTTCCTGATCTACAGCAGATCCACAGCTCTTTATCCCTTCATGAAGCGCATCAGTGGAGCGTTTCATTCTGCACGCGTAACAGAACTACACCTCAAGCTTTTCCACTCACAAAGCAATTGAAGCCCCTACAAATTCAGACTATGTGGTCCTCAGCTTTTCTGCTTGCAGGACCCTCTCGGAGTGGGAGAGCGAGAGGACTGAGAAAACGGATGCTTCTATTTATGGGGATTGAGGTCAACTCAAGCCACCAGCACAGACATCGGCTAAGCAACTGACCCAAGGTAACAAAGTTTGCCAGAGCTGGAAATTGAACCAAGCCTCACACCAACAGTTCAGACCCCATCTTAATTCACTACTATAAAACGTTATCCACTTGTGAAACTTGCCCATGAATCCTGATACTTAAAGTATCCCAGCACTTCTTTTTAGATTCCAGCCTAAACAATGTCTCAACTCCTAGAGCTAAGCCAAAACACACGCTCCAACGACAGCCCTTCCAGACAACTGACCAGTCCTTATTCTGTTTCCAAAGAGGTTTTTATTTAAAGAGTACTACATAAGAGTTTAACTTGTGGAGGCACTTTCATTCCCAATCACTTGCTTCTCACCCCACACCAAAGTTTGAGCATACAGAGAACATTGGGGTTACTATAGCGAGTTATGTGGTCACAGCACACCACAAACCTCTGACTCCAAGCAGGATTCCAAAATGAAACGAGTACCCTCCCTGCGTAATCATTAATTAAGCCTCAAACTCAAGATCTGGAGCAAAAGAAAAGTCACCAGTTTTCAGAAGTAGATACAAACATAGGAAGATCATACAAGGACTTGAAAAGTAGGGAAGCGAAAGGAACTGTTTTCTCAATCCCTGAAAGCTGCCAGAAGTCACCTCAGAAAGATTCTTAAATGGAAAAGACGCACCCATACGTGGGAACTAGACCTAAACAGAATTTCTTCCAGCTCTCAGCTTGACTTATGAGAAACAACAACCAGAACTCGAAGTCTTCCCCCAGTTCCCAATTACTTTCTTACCAGTTGTAGTCAAACCAAGATGCATAGCTTGGAATAATGATGTGGTTGGTTTGTTCTGTGACGTTATCTTCACCTGGATCAATTGACCGGCTTTGATCACCCTTGTTAGGATCTTCATCTTCCTGTATCATAGAGGGAACACAACAGTTAACAGGTTGCAAGAGAGAGACCTAACAACTCTCAGACAGCACAGAGCTAGTCCAAAACAAGTCCTTTCCAATCCTGTGCAGAATAAACTTTTCTTGATGTAATCTCTGGTCAGCGGGGAAAATCTCAGGGACCAGAGAAAGTGTAATCTGTGTTTGTAACAATATTAAAGAAAGCATAAGGCCAGTAAGTTTTCAGGGAGCCAGCTCCCAAATCTCAAGGGCATACCCGGCACTACAGTTAGATCACACTTCGCCTCCTGTTCATAAAATTAAGCGTGCTCTAACTATGGGAGCAAACGCTGCATTTGAATTCTGCAGTATACTGCAACCACGTGATGCACACAGCGTGACTGTCAGCCTAGCTCTTGCTGCCATCTCCAGTTACTGACACCGCATCAATATTTTAATATTGTCTAAGACACGCTGTATTTTTTGCCACTCTTCCCCCATTAACCTTCTCGCTCCTCAGAGGAGCATTAACAGAAATCAGATTCGTTACTTCAAGTTTCACAGGGAGACACTTGTCAGCGGTAATAGTTTTCATGTCTGCAAAACTGCGCCTCATTACCCTAGATTTTTGCTTGGATAAACTCACTTTGATCAATCTTAAAGCTGATCTTGGATGTTTCTTGTGAAGAAGAGATACTAAGTTCAACCTCTAACTGTGCACGTCCCCCGCATTTGCTCCCACCCAGAGGGTGAACAGAGCCGTGAGTTTGTTCGTGCAGCGCCGCGACGGCACCAGTGAGCAAGGCTTTAAGATTGCCAAGCAGAGGGACAAGTCTCAGGTCACTTTGTTGCTTCACAGCAGAAGGCTCCCGTGATCTCAGGGTGTTCCGCACCTTGAGTTCCTGCACACGTTCACTTCCCGAGCCAAAATGATAAAGAGAAGGGTATGGATGTAGTGAACAAAGAGGGTGAGGAAAGGGTATGAACTGTGCGAGAAGCCCCCAGGTGCTGTTTGAAAAGCCTGTAGGCAGTTCAACATTAAATGTTTTTCTTTACCTGAATTACTAATCCAAGCAGATTTCAGAGAAACAGAAGAGACTGTTAAAAATAACAAAGTCCCTAAAGGAAGATCTCAAAGAAGAAGATCTCATCATTGGCATTAATGACGTATCTTTTTCTGGGACTAAATTCCCCCAAAGACAACAAGATATCATCCTAAATATATTTAGTGATCCAACAACAACTACTCAGAAATGAAGTCCTTCATCTCATCATCCTCTAAACTTCCAACACCCTTCTCCTCTCAAAATGCATTTGCTGGACAGAGAAACAGACCACGGCCTCTCAAGAAAACCACCGTTAGCACAGGACATAAAAAGCAAACATCACAGAATCACAGAATGGTCAGGGTTGGAAGGGACCTCTGGAGATCATCTAGTCCAACCCCCCCGCCAGAGCAGGGGCACCTACAACAGGTTGCACAGGACAGCGTCCAGGCGGGTTTGGAATGTCTCCAGAGTGGGAGACTCCCCCACCTCTCTGGGCAGCCTGTTCCAGTGCTCCACTACCCTCCAAGTAAAGAAGTTCCTCCTCAAGTTAAGATGGAACTTCCTATCTTCAAGTTTATGCCCATTACCCCTCGTCCTGTCACTGGGCACCACTGAAAAAAGACTGTTCCCATCCCCCTGGCATCCTCCCGTTAAGTATTTGTAAGTATTAATAAGATCCCCCCTCAGTCTTCTTTTCTCTAGACTAAAGAGACCCAAGTCCCT
>NW_009648495.1:338540-354943 GCF_000708025.1 Charadrius vociferus | reverse complement strand
TCCACAGAGCTGCTCTCCAGGAGGTCAGCCCCCAACCTGTACTGGTGCATGGGGTTATTCCTCCCCAGATGCAGCACCCTACACCTGCCCTGGTTGAATTTCATAAGGTTCCTCTCCACCCAACTCTCCAGCCTGTCCAGGTCACGCTGTAGAGCAGCACAGCCTTCCGGCGTGTCAGCCACTCCTCCCAGTTTTGTGTCATCAGCAAACTTGCTGATGGTACACTCTATCCCTTCATCCAGGTCATCGATGAATATGTTGAACAGGACTGGACCCAATACTGACCCCTGAGGGACACCACTTGTTACTGACCTCCAACCAGACTCTGCACCACTAACCACAACCCTCTGAGCTCTATCTGTCAGCCAGTTCTCAATCCACCCCACTGTCCATTCATCTCACCCACACTTCCTAAGCTTGCCTGCGAGGATGATGTGGGAGACAGTGTGGAAAGCCTTGCCAAAGTCAAGGTAGACAACATCCACTGCCCTCCCCTCACCCACCCTCTTCCAATCCAACATGGAACAAACACTAAGGTTGCTGCATGAGTCCCACAGTTCCAAGTCGTTCTACACCCAGGGATGGAGAAGTTACACTAGAAAAAAAAAAAAAAAAAAAAAAAAAGAGCATTTCCCATGCTGGAAAAGCCTACTGTCACATTCCTTCTGAGTCGGTTTCCCTAA
The DNA here is from genome assembly GCF_000708025.1 of Charadrius vociferus. NCBI lineage: Eukaryota > Metazoa > Chordata > Aves > Charadriiformes > Charadriidae > Charadrius > Charadrius vociferus. Next base: position 354,260 of record NW_009648495.1, on the reverse strand, counting down.
CTTGGAAAACAGTGCTTGCCTAAGAACAGGATTTTGTGAACCTCTGTTCACATGTTTGTGTCTAGATGGTCAAACCCACTGCTCCTTGGAGCGATACCTACGCCTAAAACCCAAAAGAAAGGTTCCTTACTAGCTAGTCAATGGTTTGCATCCCCAGAGTTGTCATCTTTCCCCTTTTTAAAACATGATAAAGGATTTTTGAGCACTTCTGAAAACACATATACAGATTGGAGGTATGAACTGAAATACGGTAAAACCAGAAATAGGTCAGTATGGGAAGTCAGATATTCTTATTTATGTATATAACTACAGACAAATCCAAGCATCTGTGTCTGTGCAGGCCTGCAGCTGTATGAACCTAACACAGCCGTGATTTTTTTCTTACCTGCACGATCAGGCAGCTATCTTACACAAGGCAAGCTGTTAAACACAGTGCTTGGCATGCCAACAATGCAATTCAACACAGAAACTACCTCGGCAACTCTATTAAAATGATCAGGAAGCTTATCTCGAGTTTAGATCTAGTCCTGAAACCTGAAGAAAAACTACAGCTTTTGAAATACTGTGCATCTGAAAAATGCTGCTTTGAAATACTTTGCATCTATGCAAAATAACCTCACAGCATTTGTAGAAGTTTTATAATAGCAAAACACTATTCCTATCAGTAACTAATTTAATCTTGTACATGATTTGAAAAACATTACTGAATAAGCTACTGAAGATGAGATTAAGATCTTGATAGGGCAGAGGGTACTGGTTTTAAACTAAAAGAGGGGAGGTTTAGACTAGATAGAAGGAATACGCGTTTTACGCTGAGGGTGGTGAAACCTGGTTGCTCAGAGAGGTGGTGGCTGCCCCATCCCTGGAAAACACTCCAGGCCAGGCTGGACAGGGCTCTGAGCAACCTGATCTAGTTGAAGATGTCGCTGCCCATGGCAGGAGGGTCGGATCTTTAAAGGTCCTTTCCCATCCAAACCAGTCTATGAGCATATGGTCTCAGTTTCTACCAAACTTCGTAAGAAACGGCTGCTGTTACCTTTCCTCCGGTTGCCACTGTCTCCTCATCCTGTTCATCTGAAAGGTAAAAGCATTGAGAATTACACGAATAAAAAGCATCTGATTGCTCATAAGCCTTTCTAGCAATGTAACTGCTTAATTGGAAAGAATCTCTCATTTGTTTTGCGAGGGAAGCGAGGAGGAAAGCAAAGTGGACCAGACATCATTAAGGCAATCTCATCCTTATGCAGGCACTCAACTATCCCAGACAGGGGAACAGATAAGAATACGGAGGAAGGATAATTAGAATTTTTCCACACTTAAGAATCCATACCTAATTACTGCCTTTCCCAGTGCCCTAGATGTAGCCTTGTATAATACGCTACGGGACACTGGTTTACAGCTCTTATGTCAAAGGCTTAGCAGAGCCCAGGGAAGCTGTGATTCACCTTGATTCCCAGTAAGAAAAAAATCTGCCAGGGAAGAGCTCATATAAATAATGGCTACAAGGGAACAGCCTTACAAGTGAAAAAAGAGTCAACACATTTCAACTTGAATACATATGAAAAGAGAATTAAATTCAATAAACCACTAGAATTAGAGATCCCATTTAAAATTGAGAGATTTAAAAATATTTACTCTGTTGGCCTGCAAGCAAGACTTTACTATAGAACTCGGGGAAGGGGGTGCTGGAGGGTGTTGTGTGTTTGTTTTACCGAGGTCTGCTACTGTTCCTCCTTTCACAGGCGTGTTTTCACTGTCTTTCTTTGGGTTCACTACAAAAGCAAGGAAGATTGAAACTCTGATGAGTAACCATCAGACAAGATACAATTATCAAAGTCCAGCCCGCTTTTACTATCTTATCAATACACAGTTTTGTTGGTCACATCTCTGCAGTTCAAAAGAGTTCATCTGTGCAGTTTGAGTACAACAGACCATTTGTTTGATTTCTCTGTAATTTCTCGTCTGAACACAAAGCAGCTTCTATTCACGCGGTCAGTGCACTAAGGACTGTACTTTTTCCACCTGTACAACACGTAACCATTCTTACATGCAAGTTCAAACCAGGTAAAAACCAAATGCTGTGACACCCAAAAAGGTTTGGTGTCAAGGACTTAAAAGGAATTCTTTTTCTGACTTATCTTTACTTAACAGGCATTGCATAGATCAACACTTCTCTGAAAAGGATTAAGAACCAAACGCATTTGGTGCGTTGCTAATTTCCACTCATTTGACGTGCTTATCTTGGGTACTTGGCATACAATTCCTCCAGAAAACTCCATACCCCAAAACATGAACTCTATATAATGGGCGAGAGCAATCCTAAAATAGGTGAAACTAAATTGAAGTGGATTTTTGTAAGTGTATTTCAAAAAGCCAAAAGAAGGGGAACCTGCTGCCCTCCTCGGCTGTCGCATTCAGCTAGATAAATTTACATGGGCACAGATCACCTGGCCCCATCGCTACAAAGCATTTCAAAGATTTTACAAAATACATGCAGATTTTTTTCAGTGCAGTTTAAGCCATTGTTTTAACATTCAAAGAATGCAGCGTATGCATATTTTACCATTTTTGGGAAGTACCACTTCTTCTATATTAGGTACTGGTGTGGGATCCTCCATGTCCTTTGTAAGATCTTCTTGCTCATCTTCTTCTTTCTGCCCTCTCCTTTTCCCATACAAGGCTGCTTGTCTAAAACAAGATCATACACAAATTCACTGCCAGCTGCAACTGTCAGATGTTCTCATCTCAACATTATTCTTCAGACACCAGGATTAAAGGACTGGGTTAAAACACTTCGGAGAACATGAATGTAGGAAGTGGTGCTGGTGCAGTTAATGAAAAATATCCTCTGTATATTACTAAACCAAAAAGTTAAAAAAAAAAAGTCTTTTCCACTGTTTGAAGACTGGAGACCATCACCGAAAATAAATTTTGATTCCAACCCAAAACTGTCTCCAGCTTGTTGGCAGCAGCACTTGTATTCTAGTGAGATTCAAGGGAGCAGCGATTCATTTATATTTGTCCTTTTTCAAGTTGCAATAAGGGCATCTGCTGCACAGAGCAGAAGAGGCAACAGACCATTTCAAGGCATGCTGCCTTATTTAAGGAAAAAGGCTGGCTTGTACGATCGATTCTGTGTACCGAGGAAGCCATTTTGGGAACAAAGGCAGAATCACCCACATCTCTGCTTATAGAATCTAACTCAGACTTCACATTTCAAACAAACAAACAAAAAAATCAGATATCAAATAATCCTTTCTCATCTCAGATGATAAATTTTCAGTTTTGTCTTATTAGAGCCCAACAGGTCTATTAAACAAGACCTGACTTTTTAGTGCAAAAGCGCTCCCCTCCATATCCACACACAAACCCCCCACAAATAACCTTTTATTTCGATATAAATTTGGCCTTTTTTAAAAAAACAAAACAAAACAAAACCAGGTCAAACTAGCATTGGAAAAAAACCCTAATCTGTAGTCCACCCGTAATCACAAATACTTCTCTGTTAAAGTTGCACTTGAGAAGTGGACTTTAAAACCCCTGCCGATGTAGATTGTCTTATTAGAGCCCAACAGGTCTATTAAACAAGACCTGACTTTTTAGTGCAAAAGCGCTCCCCTCCATATCCACACACAAACCCCCCACAAATAACCTTTTATTTCGATATAAATTTGGCCTTTTTTAAAAAAACAAAACAAAACAAAACCAGGTCAAACTAGCATTGGAAAAAAACCCTAATCTGTAGTCCACCCGTAATCACAAATACTTCTCTGTTAAAGTTGCACTTGAGAAGTGGACTTTAAAACACCTGCCGATGTAGATAAAAAACCTCCTCAATTAAATGCAGTAAAACTTCAAAAATTGTACATGCACTACACGATTGCACTAACAGAACCAGCTGGAGTTATTTTAGAAGCAGCTGAGTAACTTTTCATTGGATAAGTTCTCCTCTTGATGCAGCAACGAACCCCGTCACTGACACAGGTAACACGACAACTTGCACTAGATTCTCCTCCACCTGCGGGCAACACGGTTCTACAGAGGAGTAAAGAAATTACATGTACTGCACAAGCCAAATCACTCAAGTGTACTGCAGAAATAATTACTCTACTGCAATCTAAGGTGAGACAAGTGAAAGGCAACAGAGATCTCCCCGTAAGCATTTCTTCAAGAAAATTCGCCTCAAGTTCCAGGACTTCGACACTCACCCTTTCTTCCCTGTCTTTTTTCTCGACTCCACAGGAGTGGGGGGCGGAGAAGGAGAATGCTTCCTCTTCCTTGTACTTGCCGCTGCTTTCCTGTCTCTCCTCTCCGGACTACGTACGGGCTGTTAGAGAAGTGAAGTAGTTAGCTCATCCCAAATACTACAGTTATTGAAATGCTGTAGGCTACACTCTTCCTTAATACATCCTACAATAGAGAAGCTTAAAGCAGTAATATCACAACATGCACCGCATTCAGCTCCAGAATACTTCCATTTGTCAATGGGAAACCCCCTAAATTTTCTACAGCCATCTCCCAGATACTACGTATTTAAGAACTGCGCTTTTAAAACACAGCAAGATTCAAAGGCTGATGTGCAACTTGTTCACTACACTCTATCCATCAGGAGAGCCCGGCCTCAAGGTTAAATGAATGTGTTTTCAGCATCCTAACTAACTTCCTGCATTGGGAGGCACACAAATATTAGTTAACAAGTATTTTGGTACAGATAATATTTGATTTCTGAATTAACTGATGCTGTTTAACGCACCCATGGCTTAAGTTACGAGAAAGCAGAGTGGGTCCCATCTCTTACCATCCTCAGGGAGAGGGGGAAAAATAAAAATCAAAGGGCACACTTACACTTCTGGATAAAGGACATACATCAGGAAAAAGTTAAACTAGACTGTGTTATCAGAGGCATCTCAAACTGTTTAATTGGCTTAATTTTAGCAACTTTGAGTGTCAAAAAAATCTGATTTATGCAGAGATAAAGTGTATTAGTGTATCACCAGGTCACACACTAAGCAGAGAACCGCCTACCTCTTCGTTTTTCATGGAGATTCTCTGCCGAAAACTCACTGTTTTCCTGTTCTCATCTACCTCATAATCCTCTTCGTTCATCCATTCATTGAATACATCCGTGTCCAAAATCCACTTGGCATGAACCTAAAGAACAGAACGACGTATAGACACAGCGATGTTTTTTGAAAAAATAAGCCCACGACAGACCTCACAGGACAAAGGAAACACTTGCAGCTTTCTTATCAGGGTCTGAACGTCCAAATATCTCATAATGGTTTTACGCATAAAAGATGACAGTTTCATGAGGCAATACAACAGAGGATGAATATCCCGTAAGTCTACTGAATGCCATGTCTGTTCCTCAGTCATTTTTAAGCTTTCTGAAGTGTGACGTCAATTCTCACAGCTGGGACCACAGCTCTGTCTTAAAAGCGTATTTAGTTGCTGAAATTATCACCAAAATATTCTAAATATATAGAGATCACCTCAGCAGATGTGCCACAAAAGACTAAAAAAAATTAAGAAGAGTTGGCCATATCTTGGAAAGAAAAGATTGACTATCTTGACTTAAAATATCCATCTTCAAATAAAGTTCTAGTTTGCATAGCTGCAAATAAATCCTTGAGCTCTAGTATAATTTATAGGCAAAAAGCATGTGTTTCAGTTATGGACAGGTAACTACTTGGAATAAGTAGTGTTTGATCAAACATCATGTTATTTTCTCACCTCAGCTGCGCTAACTCTGCTGGTTCAGATCAACGCACAGAACAACACTGCACGTTATGTATAAAAGAGTAAGTCCAATAAAAGGACAATAAAGTAGTATTTACTACCGCCTGATTACAACTGCTCCGTATTGTTCACTTGCAATGAGCTGAATCAGAAAGACAAACCATTTCTGTAGAAAGAAAACTAATTATGTAGAGAACCTAAATAAGGCTGCTGATGTTGGTTTGAATGCTCACATGATGTTCAGCAACTGAGAAGCCTCAACTTTTTGCATCCTTACGACATCAGTTAAGAGCAGAGTTCCCATTAAATGGAGCCTTTCCATAAAGAAAGGTGAGAGACGACCCTCAAGGATTCTTTAAACAGCTACTGGGTCTCTCAGACACTTTGACATTTCACTCTTCACTCTAAGGACACTCATGTTCATTCACTGCAATTCATTAGCAATGCCAAGGCTTTGGGAAAGTTCAGCAAAATCAAGAAACTTGAGCTGTGCCTTGTACTAAGAGCACATGGAAGCTGATATCTGCGGTGGTACTGAGTGAAGACAAACTCGAGAGCTTTTGTAGCAGTGCGAAATCAGGGGACGGGGGAGCCCACGGCTACACACAGTCCGTCAACCAGACCACAGCTCTATTTTGCTCCCAATACCTGAAACTGCTAAAAATAAAGTTGTCATTACAACAACTCAAAGAGAACAGACAAGATTTCAATGGTACCACAGACTTCAAAAATTCAGATTTGTTCTCCTAAATAAGCTTCTTGATCTCCGTATTATCTAACTCCCGGTATTTCTGACCATTTCTACATTATAGAAACTGATGAACTTTCTGCACACAAAAAACATTTTGAGCCCTACAATACAGGTGTGGAAACCTCGCGTTTCTAACCTGATACTTCTTTTCTCTAACAATATTTTTCCAAAAAACATCACAAAGATATGTTATTTTCCCCACTTCCTCTCCTTAAACATCGTATAATACCATTATGCCTTCTAACGAGTTGTCAGGTTTCATCCCAGAGACGGCTGAGCTCCAGCAGCAGTGGAAAGACTTACCTTTAACACAAAACACCTCAAGTCAGGCCAAAATAAACATGGCAATTCGGGGATGCATAAACATGACTATCAGGGATGCGTAAGTCTGTCCTTTTCACTCACAAAATAAAGTATTTTTTCAAACAGCATTCCTCCCCAGATAAAGGAACTGTTTTAGACACTTTCATTACGGCTCTAGAAATATCACTCTGCTTTTCCATATATATGGAAATAGAGCCATTGTTACTCAGCAGCACATTAAAACATCTATCTAGTAGCACCTGAGCATGAGCTATACCAACACAGTAAGTTTGGGAAACCGTTTACAGCAGACTTACCTTCCACGGCTTTTCAGGAATTGGAGGATCCTCAATTTCAGCATCTATTTCATTGGCGTGAACCCAAGTGTCATAGCTAACGAGAGGAGTCAAGAGAAAACAAAATTGGTCCCCCTGGGCTGTTCATCCAGAAAGATCACCAGCAGAAATATTTATTCAGCAATTCTGACATGTGCAAATCATATTGCTGGGACAGAACAGTAAAGTATTCTCCATGCAATGAAAAGTTAAAGGAATAATGACTGGTTTCTGCTACAGGAAAAGGGCACGCTGACAAGGGAGGGATCCGAGGCACCTTAATGCACATTTTTAATTTGCTGAATTTAAAAGCCATCTGAGTGAAGCCAGCTCCAGCATCAAATTGCAAATCTACTCTCTAGATTCAGGGGTATAAATGCAGTTTCTGAGTCACCTATTCAAACCCTGGCATTAAGTTAATTACCTTGTTTCTGCTCTTACGAGTTTAAAGCAAGAGACACTGGATTCCTAGAAGAAAGGAGTATGCATCCTCTCCTTCAAGCTCTATTGCTGTAGAATCCATCTACTATTTACATTCCCTTTTCTACATGCTATTCCCTCAAACGCCTATTTATAAATACTAAGAAACCGCACACAGTAACAGCAAAAACCAAAACACTTTGTAATCAACACCAGGCACGTACCGAGCAATTGGGATCGGTCATGTGCAAGAAAAGACGTGTATATAGCGCTCCTCATGTTTATACTGATATTTATGAACACATATACACATGCAGAGTCAACGCAAACTTGACTACTGATATGATATAAATACAAGAATATTTAAAGGTTCTTCATCTGCACTAAGAAAGAAACGTAAGTGTGATTGTTGTTGGCTCTCTTCCACTGAAATATGCATCTGGTTCCCGAGAATTCTGTGCATGCACAGCTGAGCAATTTTTAAAAGTTATTTTAATAGAAGTCAGATTATCAATCTTCTGACTTTTCCATAACCTGGACTCAGAAACTAGTTATTACAAATACGTTTAAGTTACTAACAGTACATACACTGTGTCTTTTAACATCTTCTAACAACACAAGACAGCTTTCTCAAATATATGCTTTTAACAGTCACTTCCACTTGACTACAGGCAACGCGTGGCGTGAAATCTCTCTTTGTCGAACAAAGGTCAACTAGGTGGTCAGAAGTTCTCCCTTTTAGCTTTAAAGTCTCACCAACTTTATGGAATGCCTTACTCCACCCTTTGAAAGTCTGGTTCGATTTGCAACCTTACTAGTGGCTCTGCCATGAAAAAAAATACTCTCCTTGTCTAACCTCACCCACTTGCCAGTACCACAAATGGGTAAGCACGTTTCAGTTTTAAATCACTGATTAAATCTTTTCAGGGTCACCGGGACACTGACATAAATGGTAGCAACGCTAAATTACTGCGTGGTTATACTCCGTAAGACTACCACTGCTTGTCTTATAGTATGAACAACGATGTACAATCGTTCAGAATCAAAACAACAGGAATGCAGTACTGTATATTTGGGTTGAATTTTTAGAACAACCCTTGTGAGATAGATCTGAGCCGGTCATATCCTGCAGAACAAGAAAAGAGCATAGCTGTAGCCCACACAGCTGGGACATTCCCTGTGCAGGGTCACTACTGATAACCACAGAGATCTGCTATCAGGAGAGGCGAGACTCAGTAAGCTAAAGGAGCAGCTTCTTTGAGGACATTGGATTTTCCTATTTGCAAGTTTTAATCGACACTTTTCCTTCAACAAACTTAAGTAAGGTTTGGGGTGTGCCTTCTTCCCCCACCTTTCTTACCTGTCTGGAAAATAGCCCCAGTGTACTAGCACCTGCTTGTCTTTTTTCATCACGGGTCTCAACCATTCATCTGCAAAGGGGAAAAAGATTTAGCATCAGATTCAGATTGGAAAGCGCTTTAAACACTCTTTTCCATAGTCAGGCACAGTAAAGTTACTGCAATCATCTCTGAGAAAAGTCTGCTGTAGCGAAATGCCCATGGCCTGGCCGGCCCCAGTAATACACCTCCCCGCCTTACCTAAACATGCACGTGTTCTGCCTGCATATAACACGGATGTTACATTGGTAAAGTCATTTTAATTATTACATCTCCTTCCCTGACCACATCCACTCGTACCCTAACACACTCAAGATTAAGATCCAATGAGGCTCAAAACAGTCGTCTGTTTCTCCACAGAAGCAGGAGGCATTTCTGCCTGACAGGGGGAAGCGCTGTCCTCTGCCAGCTCATCTCGTCCCGTCTCGTCTCCCAAACTCCTTGGCCGGTTGGGCCGGGAAGTCAAAAGGGGGCAGAGGAAATCCTCCACGAGGACATTCAGTAAAGACAGCAGAAATAACAGGGAGAGACATGCTCCAATCTGTTACGTTTTTTAAATCTCTGTATAAATAAGAGACTAAACCTCCAAAATGCTTTCTTGTCAAGTGGTAAATATTTCCCTTCTGTCTTTTTGTATCCTTGTTAGACATATAAATCAATATAAGAAATTAATGAGAGGATTGAGATTTCTTTCAAAAGACCCTCTTTCCCAGTACTAGATTCTACTCTCAACAGGTATTTAAAAAAAACAATAGAGTTTTGAAGGAATAATGTCAGGGCAGGGGGTGGCAGTGAAACAGATTTTAATAAAAAACTTCCAAGAGTCTAACAAAGCTTGGATTTCAACTTTCTTCTTTCACTACAGCACTAATAAGGACTTCAAGATAATACAGACTTACTGAGCAACGCTAACACTTCGCTGATTTTGCAGCAAGGCATACGCTCAGTCTGACTGGTGTTTTAAAGGATTTTTTTTTTCCCTTTTAAACTGCACATCTGACACGACGTAATAACCTCCCCCCTGCAACCCAAATATTGAGCATATGGCCCAGAGCAGGATTAAAAGAGAAACCCTGAGGATGTGAACCTGGATGAAGTCACGCTGCTTTCTCATCTCAGTATAAGCAGGGGTTGAGAGCTGCCAGCTAACGCACCGAGCACACGTGCACTGACTACAAGACAGATGGGACCTACGACGCTCAGCCCTTTTCTAAGAACCTAAAGCGGTTAAAAATAAATACAAACTTGTGGCTAGGCATGGTGTTACCAGCAGCACCGAAGACAGGCAGGGACCAGAGGACGAACAATCCATGCCCGCTCCTGTACAGGAGTGAACACTCCCATCTAGTGGCCATCAGACGCCAGGGCGTATCAGAAGAAACTATCCTGGAATGAAGCTCAGACTCGACAACAATGATCCACTAGACAATTAAATGTATTTAAGATAATAAAATTAAGAGGTTTGGGGGTTTTTTTTGCTGTTTGCTGGAGGATACAGCTGTTGAATTGCTATTGTGGCACCTGTGTACTTCATACTTATAACAAAGCCAACGATCTCCAGGTCTACTTGTTACTGCATCCACCTCGCCAAACCACACGCAGTGATATGTATCAGCATTCCCAACCTGTCCCCCAGAAAGATGAGAACATGGCAAAAAGCTTTTCAATTCTCACTTACTTTATCATCTATGCTACCTTTTCTACACCTAGTTGATTCCCAATAATGTTTCACTCAACGTTTTGACCTATACTTACACACTGGCAGACACCAAGGAAGCAACAAAATAAAAAAACTAATGGCAATCTTAGTTTTAAGCCCCCTACTTTCCTTTTAATTTTTAATTTAAGCTAGTTTAAGTTCTTCCAGACTTTTAGCTTTGCTCTCCTTCAGCCCTCAACTTATTTGGGACAAACAAAATGCCTATCTGTATTCGGCAATAAGTAATAATGGCAATTTCCAACACAATCCTTGAAGAGTAGTTAGTGTTACACACCTTAACCTGAGAACGTCGCATCAATTAAAAATGTGAGTTACGCTCAATAGTTAGCAGCAGGACACGGTGATTTTATTTGGAGCTGTTAATCCTAGAAATACTTTCCCAGTATTTCCTGATTCTCAGGAGCAGGCCAGGGAGATTGTGCGTCTGCCTGAAAGCTCCCGTAAGTTCTAACAGAGTTTAGTTACAATACTATTTCCAGTTCAAAATTGCAAAGCAACTTTACCATCATCCATTGAGGTAGGACTTGGATAAACATGGTGGGTAGCCTTTGATTTCTCTTCGGTTACTGTTCCCTGCGGGAAAGGTGGAAGAAAAGAAGAAACTGCATGAGAAACCTTCAACACATTACCCCAAACTTCTCAGCTGCTTCTTTTTACCCACATCCCATGCAACCTAGAAATATTCAAGGCTAACTTCAATGCAACTACAAAGAATATCACCTCTAAGACGCGTCAGAAAAAGGCAATAATTTTAAGAGGCTGCTGCCGAACTACTTTGTCATCTCTTGCTCTTTCATCTCAAACCCTTCCTGCTCCTAGTTCCTTTTGCCCCAATTCTCATTGGCAATTGTTCAACTATTGGTTCATACAAACCTATTGGTGAACACTTTGTAAGAAAGCATCTGTGACATTTTTCCACTAAGTACATGTTTTGATCCAATTTCTAAATGTGGCAATTTACATACGACAAACTCTTTGAGAAACTTAACTAGAAATGGCTGCCTCGAATATAACATCCTTCGTATTCAAGAAAGGCTTTATGTCAAAAGACAAAATAAACACCCATTCTTTCAAAATAAGCCTCCTAAATCATAGAACAAAGGGAATTAATCAGAAATACACTAACACGATACCATTATTTGTCAAATATTCAAACACAAGAATACTTTTCCTTCTTGCTGGTTTAGGACAAATATTTTCTTGACATATGAGAAGCAACAGATGTACTTCTCATGCCTATGTAGATGCCACAAACAGGGGCGCATAAAGCAATTTCTCTACGTATGGCTCCAGGCCACAATTATATTCCTATTGGACCTACATCATCATGCAAAAAATTCTACAATGTAATCAGGTATCTGTCACTCTGTTAAACTGGCAACATGTCCCAAGCCGGGTGCCCCAGGGGTGGATACTGGGCCCAATGCTCTTTAGTATCTTCATAAGCGATCCGGATGATGGGATCAAGTGTTCCCAGACGAAGTTTGCTGATGACACCAAACTGAGTGGGGAAGTGGACACTTTGGAAGGGAGAGTCACCCTGCAGAAAGACCTGGACAGGCTGGAAGAGTAGGCTATCAAGAACCTTACGAAGTTTAACAAGGAGAAGGGTAAGGTCTTACACTTGGGAGAACATAACCCAGGGGTGCTGCACAGGCGGGGATCTATCTGGCTGGGGAGCAGCTCTGTGGAAAGGGACCTGAGGGTCCAGGTGGACAACAAGCTCCATCGGAGTGGACAGTGTACCGCTGCAGCAAAGCAAGCCAACAGGACATTGGGTCGCATCGAGGGCATCACCAGCAGAGACAAAGAAGTCATTATCCCACTCTACTCAGCGCTGGTCGGGCCACATCTGGAACACTGGGTTCAGTTTTGGTCCCCTCTATACAAAAAAGCTGTGGCCGGGCTGGAGAGGGTCTGGAAAGAGCCACCAAGATGGTCAAAGGACTGGGAAGGCTCCACACGAGGAAGGGCTGAGAGAACGGGGTTTGTTCAGCCTTGAGAAAAGGCGGCTCAGGGGAGACCTTACCACCACGTTCCAGTATTTAAAGGGTGGCTACAAAGGAGATGAAGACTCCCTTTTTACAAGGAGTGACATGGAAAAGACGAGGGATGATGGGTACAAGTTACTCCCGGGGAGATTCCGATGGGACGCAAGAGGAAAATGTTTCACGGTGAGCACAATCAGCCGCTGGAATAATCTCCCCAGCGAAGTGGGGGATTCCCCAACACTGGACACTTTTAAGATGCAGCTGGACAGGGTGCTGGGCCATCTTGTCTAGACCGTGCTTTTCCCGAGAAAGGTTGGACCAGATGATCCTTAAGGTCCTTTCCAATCTGGTATTCCATGATAAATAAATACATAACACTGCTTAGTGTGGCCAGTGCAGAAACCCCTGTCCTTCCCTCACACGCAGAACCATAAGGATTCTCCCACACGCTGCAGAGACACCTCCGGTTTCCATATATGAAGAGTCATTTCCAAGGGCAGCAGAAACTCACAGTCTGCAGACTCCTCTACAGAGGAGTTATGTTTTGGAACAGTTTGTATGAAAATGTTATTCAAAATTTACATTCCATAAATGCCTGACAGATTTATTTAAAGGACTTAAGAGCACATGGGGTTGGTTACAGCCAACAATATGGGAACAATTTATTTAGAAGACAGCATCAAAAGGAGGAAAATTAAAAAAGCATGAAGACGCACTGCACTATGGTAGCAATATTTGGAGGCTACTCTGATATCAGGGGCTGAAGGGCAAGAGTTCCTACACAAGCAAGAGTTCACAGAACTGGGTAAAGGGAGAGGAGGTGCTCCGAGCAGCACAAAACCAAAAAAAAAAAGCTGGAAAGTAAGAATAATTTAAAAGAGTTCAAAGGGAAAGGAAAGCGCCCTGGCACGAATGAAGAAGCTGCAAAGCGTTCAAGGAACATTAATGGAAATTCTCCCCTCACTTCCCATGAGCTAAAGATGCTCTTCTAGACACCCAATGTGAGCTTTGCGAATCACATCAGTACGTTTCATTTATTTCCTATGGAGCTTTAAAAAACCCAATACACAACAGATGAACAGGCAGCCCATCTTAGATGCCACCTTGACTGAAAACAGAGGGATGGATAACTTCACATTTAAACAGCTTTCTGAAAGACGTAAGCAGATTGTAAGGCTTATTCCCTGCCTCTGCTAAACTGAATGCGACTGGAAGCTAAAGACATAAGATAGAAGAGTTCTTTACCGACAAAACACTTTTCTTGAAGCAGTTCGATATAAATGCTAAATCTCACTCATTACCTGCTTTTGAGTTCCTAAATTATTATTCTGGCTCTTCTCACCATTCTCACCATTTATAAAGAAAAGCAGAAAAAGTGTGACTACCCGAAACAGTTAACAGCACCTTCATCAGCAGAGAGAACAAACACCCTATGGACACTTCTTTTTGTACACCCAGAGATCACGCTAGCACTCTGCGGGGGCAAGAGGTGTGCAACTCCTCTGCATGGGCTGCAGTCACAGCAACGAGGACTTGGACATGCCAGAAGAGAGGGAGTTCCAGGTACTAGGGATGGGGTAGAGGGAAGATGACATCAACAGGTTGAAAAAAATAATAAAAATAATTAAAATAGTGAGCAAGCACAGGTAGAAACACAAATACAAGATGAGAATTCAAAGGTAGGGCAAAGGAAGAAAGCCCAAAAAGCACAATTAGGGACAATTTCTGCTTTCAGTGTCTCCTTTTGAGATACAGTTGCCTGCTTTAAAAGTCTCTTAAATCACTCATCGATATAGCATGCTTTGAGTTCACTACAGAATTCCTTTATGAAAGGCAAATTGAATCATTAACTCTTATTTAAGCAACAGCAAGCATCCTGAATCAGCTGAATAATTAAGAGTGACTTGTGAAAAATTACACAACTGAAATTGAGACAATGGTTCAGTATCACAACACAGGAAATACATTTAATCTGGAAAAGAAACAGTTTACTTTGGCTACAGCCATGAATTATCATAATGCGAAAGGCCAACAGACCATCTAGAGTTCACATTCAGAATATTTCTCTCAAGACAAGTGAAAAGACTGTTTACATTTTTAAGAGATGAAGCTATTGATCTTGATTCATTCACCGTTTAGTATATTAAATTACAATGGCAAGACGTTGACTCTCTCAGAAACACGGTGGCTACTTAGAAAGCAAGAGACTTGTTGCTTGTGTTCTGTTCACCACAAGCAAGAAAAAAGCAAGTAAAATAAAGCAAGAGAAGGTCACGATTATTTCAAGATTAAAGCTTCCGTATACTGTCCCCCTATACCTAGAACAGCTGTATTACACACTACTTTCTTTAGTCTCAGATTTGGACAAACGGTGAGCTTCTGCTTTATTTAAGCAGGTATTCAACACGAAATCAGCTATGGCCTGCAGCCAACTCACCGAGACACCGTAACTACTTCTCACTTCAACAGTTATTTCGGATTTACTGTCAGAACAGAGTTATGATTCAGAGTAGTTATCCAGGTGAGGATAACTACTAATGGCGTTTTACAAATGGTGAACTTCTCGTCTTAAGTGACTTGCTGCTGCTGCCTTGTGCTGTCAGATACGATCCAGATGTAACCGATATGTTAAAGTCAGGCAAATACATTTTATCTTACAACTGACAAAACACTTGCTTTAAGATATGCTATTTAACAGTTACCTGGTGACGTTTGACAATATCCTTCAATTTATTAGCCAACTTCAATTCTATGTCTGGAATGAGGTAGATGGTCGGTCTGCTCAGACAATTGTTCTGGTGGAGAGAAGAAGAAGTTAAATAAGAAATTAGTAGGCCAGCTGTGACATAAATCAACGAATTCCTATTAAGATCACCAATGCTTGAAAAAGCTCAAAAGGAACACGGCGTGCCAACTCTAGCTTCAGAAACCCCTACGACAGCAGTATTTCCTTTGCACACCTCCCCACCAAAGCCTACCCTGGGTTTTTTTCCTGGTCTCTGCAGACCTGTGGTTATCTGTCAGAGACGTTATCACGGATAAAGGGACAACGTAGCTGTTCTCA
>NW_009648495.1:331798-338510 GCF_000708025.1 Charadrius vociferus | reverse complement strand
ATTCCTGCTCGCACAACACCACCTCAAATGGAAACCATGGCTTTGATTTCAAAGAATTTTTGACAGGCTCTGAAATACTTTGCTTGAAAGGGAATTTAAGTTCCCTATGCGTCAGCTTCCGAATCTGAATTTGTCCTGTCACACTAACATGTACATTCATGTATTCCTACGGTATTTGTTTTATTTCAGATTTTATTATGTACTGAAACCACCATATAATGGCAAGAGTTTTTATAATAGGAGTATTGTTTCTTTTTGCTGTCCCTCCTATTTCCATTTTTGACAAGCACCTGAAAGTTACGTCTGGACTATATTATACACCGAGCTTGGTTTTAGAGTTTGAAAAAAGAATACTCTGTTATTCACATACAGCAGTTAAAAAAAATAGCTTCAAATTAGATCCCATACAGCTGCTCTCTTCCGGTAGTAATTTGTTTGATAAAGCAATCAAAAGAGTCTAAAATGTACCCTAACCCTGAAAAAAATCAAATTTATATCAAGCTCAAAGTCTCGAGGAAGTCAGCAACTGAATGGATACATACAGAACTAGTTACTCAGTCCTAAGGGCACTTCTTTCAAAAGAAGATGGAGACACTCGGGATGTTTCCTCCTACCTTACAAGAGGTTTTCTCACCCTATGCATATCCGCAGAATATCAGTGAAAACACAGTGAAGTTCTCAATTAGTAACACAGAATTCTAACTAAAAATGGGTGGGAGAAGGAGGGAGGAGTATGACATTCCTATGAAGTCCAGGATGAAACTCTTCAGTGGGTCACAACTGAGGTACGTTAAAAGCCAGTGAATCCCTTCCCCTGAGCGCGTGAACACATACAGTTTTGTATATGAGCTTCTTGCCTGCACTAGTGTTTTCTCAATGTTCATGAACATCTCCACGTTTCGATCCATTCGGGATGGATTCTGCAGGTCAAACCTCCGCCTGTCGAGGAAAATCATTCAAAAATATAAAATTCAACTCTACACCATTCAACAGTTAAGAATCTTTCACATTTCACATAAAAAACAGTGTATCATGGTAACCACATAAGAACACTTAAAGCACAATCACAAATATTTTTGCTTCATTTGGCAGCCCTCACAAGCAAGAAAAGTCACAATGAACCAAAAAAATCAACAAAATGCAACTGATTTGTGAAATGTTTAGAAATAATGAAGGTTGACATTGTCCAACAAAACCCTGTAGCAGGGTCACGCATTCCACTGCAGTCACAAAGGATAATTACACAGAAAAATAATCAAATGCTCATGATGGTTTTCAACAACTAGATGAGAAAATTCATGAACAAACTCTCACGTTTCTCTTATTTCTAGTTGCACCATGCATCAGACCCAGCTTCCAACCCAGGAAAACCACAGCAGTTTGTTTGCCTGAGATTTTCTTAACTACTTCTCTATCTGAGAACAAGCCACCCCCCAGACAGCATATAAGTAGCTCAAAATCTACCTATAGCTTTTGCCCAGAGAGGTTGTTGAGGCCCCATCCCTGGAGGTGTCCAAGGCCAGTGCTGGATTCAGCAACCTGGTCCAGTGGGAGGCGTCCCTGCCCAGGGCAGGGGGTTGGAACTCGATGACATTCAAGGTCCCTTCCAACCTAAACCATTCTAGGATTCTATGATAATCCACGTAAGCATTTTATGATCAACTCTATTGGACTCTGGTACTTTAAAATTTGCTACTTCACTGACAAAGTAATCGAACTTCTTGAAATAACAATGCAGATTTAAGTGTCTATCAGAAATGAGAGGGGATAACACAAAATCTGAGACTTTCTACTGGGAAGAACCACAAGAGCCCCCGAAGGCATTCTGCCGCATCCACCTGAACTGTACACCTCTCAGAAGTCATGGATGTACCGACGAAAATGAAGAACGTGAATGGCGACCCCCAAGAACCGGAAAGGTGGGACAGGAACAGCACCAACGCTGGTCCCTTCCCAAGTTCAGCGCCCACAGGTATCTGCGCTGGCACTGCCGCACAGGCTCCTCACCACCAGCCAGGGCAAACAGTGCTGTAGGAGCCTCCGGAACAGATTTGGGCCTGACCCTAAACAATTCAGCCTTTTCCAAAGCGCAATGACAGGTTTAGATAATCAGGTTGTTGACGCTCAGATGTACAACACTGTCTGGGGAACTTCTGTACAGTCCAAGTTTTGGAAAAAGCTGTTGCTGGAGTCTGACAAAGCTCTTAACTGGGGGCTGAGCTGGTGTTCAGGAGTGGCAACGCAGGTAGAAGGGATTTCGGTGTGTAAAATAAATAGTACCCTGTACACTTAACACAGTGAGAAAGCCATGTGTATAACGACCACGCAGTGACCGATATGCTTTGAGTCAACACCCCAACTTAAACACAATGATTTATTCCAGTGCCCATAGCTAATGACAGTTTCTTTTAAACACATCCTTGTTTCCAGTAACACACCAAATCAATTTTTAAAGTTTATAAATATACAATGAAGGTAAACCAAAGCAAGATTGATTTTCAGTCACAAACCCCATTACCACACAACCATGGCATCACATCAATATTACACTAGTAAACTAAACAAAGACACTTCAGTGTTTTTCTCCACTTGAGGCTCTCTAGTGGCTTCAGAAAAGTCACCCACGCAGCTGGTACTGCCTAAATATGCTGTAGTGTTGGGCAGGACTAGAAACATTTGCTATGAGCGAGTGACAGTTTCTATCCTAAAGCGGTATTATGGACTCTTCCGTTCACACTAAGGACCCGGCGAACAACTTAAAGACAATATCCCGGTATATTTATTAGAATCATCTTTCAATTTTAAATTATGACCTCTTTAAATAGCATTGTGCATGTTGACAGGTTTACACTGACTTCTAGAAGTAGGGCCAGTCATCAGCAAGTCTCAGTTCACTGCGTAATAATAAAGTATTTTACACCTATAATACATAGGATTTTAAGAGCCAAGATCAAACCGCTTCTCCAGTATTCACCCCTTGACAGCTTCATAGTCTCTATTCAAAACATCTGCTTCTCCAACACAGTAGTTTCAAGGAAGCAAAAGAAGACAAATGCCAAATAAACACAAACTAACCTATTTTCCTAGACACCTAATAAAGTCTTCAGTACCTATGAAACAAAGATACTTAAGGCATTTGAGTTTGACCATAATTTTTACATTTGGTTGCCCAAAATCTGCATTACTTATTCAATGAATGCTATACATGCTGCCAAATTTCTGCCTCCTTTTGAAACCCATACCTTAAGATAAGCACGTCAATATGTTAAGAAACAGCACTTTTTTTTTAGTTGCCCATTTCGATAAAATAGTGGTATTAATTCTTCCTGTCCTTAGTGTAACTGATACCCTCTGACAGGTTTTAGCAAACAACTACTTGGATTGCAGTGATAGACGAGGTATGTCCAGCTGCACTGGATAAGTGCATTATTCAGACATACCTATTATGACGAGGAAAGGTACTTCTCCTATAAGACAGATCATTCACAAACAGGTTAAGCAAGAGCGACAATGCATACCATTAAAAATAAAATAAAATATCATATTTCAGGCAAAACACCACGTATTATTTGGTTGAGTCAGTGAAGGGTACATTCCAAGCTCTAAGTCTGATCCTCAGAGTTAAATCCAAGTATTACTTCCCTCTACATCCCACATGCACAAACACAAGACACTACCCACTAGTTTTGAGGAATCAGCAAGAGAGTGAGAAGAGAGGAGGCAATCACGTATCTGAGTTTTGCTGACAAATTTCAGTGACTGAAAACGAAATTTGTTTGGAAAAAATTGGAATGTTTAAGTATTCACAAAGTAGGAGCCATTTAACTCCGTTATCTCAAGGCAAAGAGGTAGCAAGACACTCCTGAAAGATCCACCACACAAACATGTATCGTGTCCTGGGTGTTGGCAATATTGGAGAAGGAAAAAACTTGACAGCAGCTTACTCATACCAGCTTTCCGATACATCCACCTCAGATACCCATTTAGTTGCTATGAGCATAAACAACTCCCGAAAACAACCGACCACACTAAAACAACATTATTTTTGCCTTCTAATTTGCTCTAGTGGGTAACAGACTGTCAATTCCAGGAATGCTGTTACAGGTCTGTACTACATCAGACCAGAAACTATTTAAATTCACGTACAGGAACAATCTCCACGTACTTTGACCTACACGCTTTTCATCCTCAGGTTTTTTCCAATGTCGTCAAACATAGTAATTCTTGCTACTGCTGTCTTAGAAAGAGGATTGTAACTTAGAAACAGGTCAAAACACTACTGGGATGTCACATGAATAGTTTTAATAGTAGTGCCGATAGCTCCACGGGCAGTGCTTCTAACTCCTCACACTACTCCCCATTTACGGAGGTTGATAAGTAATGGAAAAGTGAGCATTTATTAGCAATTAGGCAATGCTGCGTGTTCTCCCAATTATAACTAAACCCTACACTCAATACCGTAACAAAGATTTACGTCTTACAGAGAGAAAACAATGATTCTAAGATACTGGTTACTTCGCTCAGTCACGCAGCAAATAAATGGCAAAAAAAAAAAGCCTCAAGCTTGTAATTAACTCCCAACCTACAGGCTCAGGACCTTAAAGCTGGACAATTTATTCTTACATTTAGAAGTGTGGAGGGTGTCTTAAAAAAAGCTACCATCAGCAAAACAGGGGAAAAAAAAAATCCTCTTCCCATCTCCAACTCCCTTGCCTACCTAATTCTCCAGAAAGTATTAAACTTCGAGTTTGCATAGGCATTTCATGTGCTTAATTTCATGCAAAAGGTGTATAAATTAAATTAAAAACTTACCAGCCCTGTTCATTCTTATATTTGTAAGCAGCACCAAGAATGTGACATAATGTACCTCCAGCTTTGAAATCCATGAAGCACTTTGCCTAGAACCAGAAAGAAAAGTGAAAACACAATGACATTGACTTTTATGTAATTATTTTAAATGAATACATACTTGTTAGTTGAGTTTTAGGCATCTAACTTATCAAATACATAGTTTAATTTTCAGATTAATCCCTTTTGGAGTTCTACGTCCTCCTTTAAGGATGTTTTGAGAACATTAAATGCATTTGGTTTAAGAAAAACTCTTCATGTTTGCAAGCAGAACCTGATATATCTGAAAGCTCCGAGTCCTTACTTACGTGAGTAGGTTGCAAAAAATTCCTTGTAAAACAGAAATCAGAACTGCTCTTTGAACGTCCATTTCACAGTAAATTAAACCTAAAATCGTAGCTGCCAGTTAAGCAGCTCTTCAGCTGTATTAAGCAGACTAAACCAAATCATTAGAAATAAACATCTAAAACCCGGGCTCCATATTCACTACGGCTCCTAAAACTCTCCATTCACGTCCCTCTTCCATCACAGCAAAAGGTTGTTTGTCAAGATCTGAAAAGGTCACTGTGCAGATCTGCCCTAAAATCCTAAATCCAACTCATTTCTTCACTCCTCATTTTAGCAGAGTACAGCTGAGCCACATATTTGTAAACCGGTACTCTGAATTCAAGAACTGAAATTCCAACAGGAGCATGAGGAGACCAAAAAACTCCACTCAGTCCCACCAAGTCCCTTCTCTAAGAGGTTACTAAAAACGCAGGATTGTTTCCTACACGGAAAGATACAGTTTTCTGATAAATTTTAGTTTGGAATTATCTTTGCTCTTTTACTAATATCTCTGGTCAGGATGTTTGTATGTGTTCAGGAAAAGTAAGCTACTGTCAAAGTCATCTTAGAAATGGAAGACAAGAGCACAGCTCAGCTGAAGCACGGACGAGAGAAACGCAACGCTACAACTGATTTCAAGCCCGAGTCGCAGAGTACTGACACACGGGGTATCTCGGGTTCTCGATACAGGATGTGTTCAGGAAAAGTAAGCTACTGTCAAAGTCATCTTAGAAATGGAAGACAAGAGCACAGCTCAGCTGAAGCCCGGACCAGAGAAACGCAACGCTACAACTGATTTCAAGCCCGAGTCGCAGAGTACTGACACACGGGGTATCTCGGGTTCTCGATACAGGATTTGGAACAGGAAAAAAAAAAAAATTCAACAGCACGGATGAACTAACCAGCGATAAAGCAAGCAGCACATGACACGATAACAGAACAAATATAAACTCTTGTTTCTGTCCACCAGGCCTCCTCTTTACAGTTACAGATTTCTTTCCAATGCAACTGATAAATCAATTTGCCTGAACCACAAAAAAGTGATATTTTTAAAGTTCTTGCAAGATGCAAAAATTCATTTACAAACATGCCTTCAAGTAAGACCCCCCTGGAAAATTTCTTTCGATTAACTGCACCACTGAACTGCTTTTGGCAACTCCTATATAGCACCAGGAGGTCTTTAAAAAGAGCTTATTTGGGCAAACAGGTCCATTTCTCAGACAACTTCAGATATATTTAAAGAAAGTAGTTGTAACAATAAAGTGAAATGACAAAATGAGGCAGATCCATCACCTAGCTAAGCTTCCACAACAGAACCACGTATTCTGCCTTGCAGTCGGTATCTCCCGCCATGAACGAGGAAGGACCTTGACCATAGGCAGTTCCATCTCAACCCGAGGAGGGCCTTCTCTGCCGTGAGGGTGGCAGAGCAGTGGCACAGGCTGCCCAGAGAGGTGGGGGAGTCTCCCACTCCGGAGCCATTCCAAACCCGCCTGGACGCCGTCCTGTGCCACTGCTGGAGGTGCCCCCTCTCTGG
>NW_009648495.1:321703-331681 GCF_000708025.1 Charadrius vociferus | reverse complement strand
CCGTCCTGTGCCACTGCTGGAGGTGCCCCTGCTCTGGCGGGGGGTGGCACTGGGGGAGCTCCAGAGGGCCCTTCCAGCCCTCACCAGTCTGGGATGCTGTGACCCCCTGCAGAAACACAGACCCACACCTCCCAGCCCCACCAGCGGGGCACAACGGCTGAGGAGCACTCTAGAGGTGACCCCTCCTGATGTTGCTCCATCCGCTATAAGATGCGCAACTATTTACTGAAATAAGAAATGAAACCTCTCTTTCCATGTGGTTGCTAAACATATAGACCAGGATGAGTCTATTTTGTGATTCTCAATAAAAATAAGAAAGTTGTACGATTCACAAAGCAGAATTTGGGGAGTTGTTGAATGGCTGGGCTCCGGTTACCAGCAGCTTTCAAGCTGCCTTCTGCTGGAACCAGAGACAGCACAAAGCTGGAGACACTGCACAGACGCAACAGCCTTCTTAGTGGTTCTTCTACATTAGGACTATTTCTGATCTAGCCTCTATCTTGCTTTTTACAATAGAACCGGTCATTTTATTTAAAGTCTGTTATATTACACGTCAGGACTATTTCCTAACACAGTACGAACACCAAATTACAGGCAGCCTTAGCATTACTGACAAGCACTTTAACTTCACTCTGCAGCCAGGCAGCTGAAATGGTAGCACGGGATCGGAACAGAACACTGCCTTCCTTGGCTCTAGAGCTGCTAATGGAAAGCAAAGCAGTTCTGCGAGATATCAAATACACCAGCGGCCAAAAACAACATAAAAAAGATCCTTCATAAGCCTTCAACAAGAACAGAACTGCTCCTAGTCTACCATCTGTGTACAGCCCTACTGTGCACAGAGATAACGAAGAGAGCTCAAATATGCCGTACGGGTACTTGCCCGTTTATGAGCCACGTGCATTTCAGTACTGTTCTTAGCAAACCAAAGTCCTCTATGGATGGTGCAGCCTCTGATCAGAAGCTTGAATTAAAACAAAATGTTTTAACACACTGAATGATTTTATTGCTGTAAGACTTGGCTCTGAGAATACAAGCGTTGGTTTACAAACATGCAAGCAAACGCTAGCTGCTCGAAAAAGAAAAATAAATGTCAACATGAAGCTGGAAGACCTGTTGTAAAGAGTATTTTTGCAGTGCTAGTATGCAAGTTGCTGTTACTTATCTTTAGCTGCCCTACATACATATGGTCATCCAGAATGGACCTTTCCCTTTTCGGCTGACATGCCGCCACAGCACGCACCCGAATGAAACCGCCGCAGCAAAGCCCACCTCACCTGCACTCTGGGTAACTGTTGATCCCACTGTTGTACCCAACGGTCCCTACTTCAAGTTCAGGGGCTGCTGCTGCAGTTTCGCCTTCATCAAGCTGCCCGTCAGTATCCCACGTTAAACCTCTCAAAGACAAGGTCAGACCTCTCCGCGTTAGCAGGGCGATGCTGGAAGGCAGTCCTGGGGCCTGGCACAGGGCTCACCGAGCCAGGAGTCCCCGGCAGCACGAGCAGTCACAGACACTTTAGATGTTAGGAAGAAACTCTTTCCTGTGACGGTGGTGAGCCCCTGGGGCAGGTTGCCCCGAGAAGCTGTGGCTGCCCCATCCCTGGAGGTGGTCAAGGCCAGGTTGGACGGGGCTTGGAGCAACCTGGGCTGGGGGGAGGTGGCACTGCCCATAGTGGTGCAGGGGGGAATGGGACTAGATGGTCCTTAACATCCCTTCCAACCTAAACCATTCTAGGCTTCTATGATGATTCTATGACTCTGGCAAGTTAGGATTTTACTGCCACACAGAGGAAGTGCAGCCAATACCTAACCATGAAAAACAGTAGACAAATCTCCTTCATAGACTGAAGTCACATTTTTAAAGTGTCCACAGCCTCCAGCAAGACCCTCTTATTAAACTGTGGTCGTTGCTACTAGCATAAAAGGAAATTGCTTTTAACAATTAGACAAAACCTGTTCCGCAGGAGAGATGCAGCTGTCAATAAACCAGGTTGCCCTCGACATTTTTACCCAGCAAAATCCATCATAACAAGGCAATTAAGATCCACCAGCCTCACAATTAGCTCTTATTTGAAAAATGCAAAACTGCCTTTAAGAGAATTAATCAGCTTTTTCTTTTTTTTTTTTTGAGCATCAGTAGGGTTAGACCATACTCATTTAAAAGCAATAACCAGAAGATATGTGCAGAAGTCAAGCTGCAACAGTCCTTCATGTACTCTAGATCTATTTACAGACCCTGTACTGTACAGTAACCTTGCCAAGAACGAGTGCTTAAAACCCTCTCTCAAACGCAAGGTCTATCTCATCCACTCAAAGCACTAAATAAAATGTCTGAACTTTATTTCAACAGATGTAGTCTGTAGCGATTTAGATGCAGCCCAGGTCAGAGCGGTAGTGATGGAAGAGACCGGCTTCTCTCCGTCACTGACCGCTCCAGTGTTGAAGGGCAGGCGAGGTACGCTGCCTGGTACTTGGAAAATAAATCTGAAGGCTCTAACGTGAACTGGAGGGACAACCTTGGTTTGACATGTTCTCATCAGCAGGTGCTCCTGGTGAGCCACGTCCCTGTGTTTTGCAACCACTGCAGTTCTCAAGACCAACACTTAATCTCCAGTGAACTGCACCGATAAGGGCAACACTGCAGTGTATAGTCATGGAGAAGAGCATCACGCAAGGAACGGACTATTAACAGCAGCCTTTAGTGATGGCAGTTGTGAGCAGCAGTCACAAACTGAGGATGTCTGCAGTCATCTGCAGGTACACAGCACTCAAAGTTCTGAGGTTCAGGGGTTGCTTCTTTCACACAAGCATGACCTCCTCCTCTGCAGCTTCAGATCCTCGCTTGCCAGGAACACAGTGATACTGAACAGTCACTAAGATAACCACAAACTTTTAACCTCTTTTAGTTTCCTTCAGTCGCTTTTCAGTGGAAGTCTGCAATACCTTTGCAATACGTTTTTGGAGATTGGCAATGTCACCAGAGACACCCCTTTGTCCCACCTCTCTCCCCAAGCCAGAGTCCTGTAAAACCAAACCACTCTGCACGTCTTCAGAGCAGGAGAATAACAAAACCTCCTTCACAGTCTGAACCAGTATCTTAAATTGCATGTCCAAAAAAGTGACAGCTAACCTCCTCTTCAGAGTACATATTGCATTTTCTCATAACAACAATATAAAGGAAGATGTACTCATGAGTTGTCTTCTGTCGGAAGTAATTGAGAGCAGAGATCCAACTGCTG
This sequence comes from Charadrius vociferus, assembly GCF_000708025.1. Classification (NCBI taxonomy): domain Eukaryota; kingdom Metazoa; phylum Chordata; class Aves; order Charadriiformes; family Charadriidae; genus Charadrius; species Charadrius vociferus. The sequence continues at coordinate 328,442 of NW_009648495.1, read as the reverse complement.
TAAACTTAAGCTGAGCAGATTTGATCAGTTTAGACCTTCGAAACAGCAAGAATAATTAAACACAGGAACAACATATTTACAATGCCACTGAAATCTTTATTGCCTATTTTTAAGATAAGACAAATTGATTTAAGCCTTGAGAGCACTCAAATGGTTTATCAACTTGTTGAATACAGGTACAGTTTTATGGTGTACACTGCCATATCAAAATAAAGCACCACAACGTTCACCTCTGTCTCCAAAGCCTTCCAGTGCCACTGAGGAATCAGGTGATCAGAACGGAAGAGACAGTGAGCTACATCTTAATGACATCTTGCGGTGTGTCTGTGTGCATGCCTAAGCACCAAGAGATTCACCCAGTAAGTTTGAAAACCCCTTTTCTGGAGAAAACATGCATGAATTCACACTCCTCACAGAACAAATTACATAAGCAAAATGTCTGGGGGAAAACCAAAAATCACCATAAAATAATAAAAGATACTATTCTATAAGTGGTGGACCAGAGAAGATAGAAGTACTTTCAAACTAAAGTAATTCGGAAAACTATTATGGTATTGTAATCGGTTATAAATATTTCCAACTCAGTATGAATACCTAAACAGAACCCTCAATCGCATGGCCGTAGGTTCTCAGTAAGCATTCTGTGGCAAAGATACGCACAGACCTTCCTGCTCATGTCTACAACGCTTATGACAGTTGCCTTGTCCCACAAAACCTACCCTAAATCGGCCAACCGGGTGCTAGATACCACACTGCAGCCCTCGCCCGTCACAGCTGAAATCCCTTTGTCACTCTGTCCTTACCATTTGCTGCATCCCTCTTCCCTCTATCAGCTGTTTAGACTTCACGCGCGCTCAGACAAGGTTCTCTTGGTGGTAGGCAGCGTTCCAAGCACAGTAGGACTGATCTCTGAACACAATCGCTGGGGTACTGCTGCTAAAGATGTGCCAAGTTTGAACTTTAAATAAGCAGCCCTTAAAATGCTGATATTGTTTCTGTATACCAATATCCTGAGTTACTGGAAAACCATCCCACGCTAATAAGGTAACTGTGTGCTACTAAAGAACATGGTAAAGCCATTTTTCAGCACCGACAGCATTACAAGTTTGATGTTTAATCACCAGAAACTCGTTTGCTTTGAAAAGTGCATGTTAATCCATCAGTTTAGGATGTATACGTCCAAACAGATTTGACTTAAGATTTACAAGTTTACACATAGTTTTACTAGAAATTAAAACTTTTCCCCAGTATTCAGGAAATCGATTCCAAATGTATAGAAAATGAGATGTATTACATTGGAAATGTTCTGTGAAGGAGTGTGCTATTTCACCCTTTCCAGAGGATGCATCAACAAAAGCCTCAGAGTAAGCACAGCTCTCCCAAGCCCCTGGAAGCGCGCCAGTGGCACCGATACTGGAGGAAGGACAAAATACGCTGTTGTAATAGCAGCGGGTTAACCCCAATACTCACAGGAAGCTTTGTGAAGGCAGGATTGGTGACATGTTTTCCAAAGGCATCTTCCTGGAATTGCAGCAGCTGCACCACCAGCCCAGCCAGTGTTTTATTGGTAGGAGCATCTGCTTGAACGTACTGAAAGACAAAAAACATACGCTTACTTGGGATAGAGGATAATAAAGCATGAAGACGGGTTTACTAATTCCCAGACCACTTTATCAGTTATAGAGCACAGTGTAAGATTTAAGGATCAGTGTGTGGCTGGGGGGGTGCGTGCAGACGAGGAGCATCAGGCACAAACATTTTTCAAGATTTACTCTTAAAATACAGCACAAATCTGCGAATCATCATCAGTTCATCACATCAGTTCAGATAGAGATTAACTACTTCAATCTGATTTGTAGTTCCTAATAAAGGAACAGCCTAATTCTGGCCCACACATACACAAAGCTTTCTACAGCAACTTTACAAGCGCCTTCTGTAACCAACCACTAGATGTTAATCCCAGGAGCATCCATTTGGTACTATATAGCACATCACGTACAAACAGAAAAACCGATCCGGACAACTACATTTGCAACGCTTTGCGACAATCTAAGCATTTCCCAAGGTTATACTTGTAATAAAATGCATATATGTAAAAGGAGAAATCACAGCGTGGAATATAAAAAAAAAAGTCCCACGCTGTTGAGTATTCATTACTCCTAATACTACAATATTCACTTACTGGATGTAATCTCCTCACCGTGCCAGAATACGACTTCTAGGAGTAGAACAAACATTACTTCTTCACCTAGAACACAGAGTAACACTAGCTCCCCTGGAGTCATTTACTTGGGTAACACTACGAATCACAAGGCCTTTGCTCTTCCCTCAAATCAGATTCTACTAAAGCCCCTTAAAAAGACTGAGAGCCAGAACCCTCACAAGTTTAAAGCAGTGGTGTTAAACAGCAGTCAAATCTAACTAAGCTTTCCAAAGCACCATCTACATAGCAAAAGACACTACAAACACTGACTTTTCCATGACAGTTTTATAGTATCTGACTACCAGGAGATGCGAGTTCCTTTGGCACTCATTAAGAGGCAGATAAACGTAGCCAAGAAATTAAATCTTAGCAACTTGAAGGACACAAACACCTGTAGAAGTCCCCAGGTGTCCTGCCCAGTGTATAAAACCTAATCTAGAAACACGAGCTTGTAAAGAACAGAAGGCTAAATTTCCAAAGCTGCATTTTTCATCGCCCTCCTCCCTCCCCCCGTGAAAGGCAGGCAACTGCGACAATTTTATCCAATTAATAATCCAATTGATAACTCCTATCAATTCACATCAGCTACCACAGCGACACAAAGCAGCAGTAACAGTCAGTCTTTATCACTATTAGAATCCAGTTGAAGAGAAAGACTTTTGCTCTCAAGCTTTTTAAAAACCTCTAGACCCTCGTGCTCCTCTCTGCTAGCAACTACTTTCTTTGTAATTTTTGGACTAGCTGCTCTGGGTGCTGCAGCTGAATTCACCAGAGCAGTTTAAAGCAATCTTTTGTTAGAATTACTGATCTTAGAGAGGACAGCAAAAGGGAGCACATGACTCAGATGCCCCAGTTAATCCAGCATCTTCACTGAAAACCCCATCCCAGCCTCGGCATTAGCTGACCAGGTGCTGCAGCTCAGCGGGACGCGTGCCCTTCTCCCGCCTTTCTTATGACTGGTGAAAATCACAGAATGGTTAGGGTTGGAAGGGACCTCTGGAGATCATCTAGTCCAACCCCCCCGCCAGAGCAGGGGCACCTACAACAGATTGCACAGGACAGCGTCCAGGCGGGTTTGGAATGTCTCCAGAGTGGGAGACTCCACCACCTCTCTGGGCAGCCTGTTCCAGTGCTTCACTACCCTCAAAGTAAAGAAGTTCCTCCTCATGTTAAGATGGAACTTCCTATGTTCAAGTTTATGCCCATTACCCCTCGTCCTATCACTGGGCACCACTGAAAAAAGACTGCTCCCATCCCCCTGGCACCCTCCCTTTAAGTATTTGTAAGTGTTAATAAGATCCCCCCTCAATCTTCTTTTCTCTAGACTAAAGAGACCCAAGTCCCTCAGCCTTTCCTCATAAGAAAGGTGCTCCAGTCCCCTAATCATCTTCGTTGCCCTTTGCTGGACCCTCTCCAGCAGTTCCCTGTCTTTCTTGCACACTCTTCTTGATGCCCCCCAGGATGCCATTCGCCCTCTTGGCCACCAGGGCACATTGCTGGATCATGGTCATCCTGTTGTCCACCAGGACTCCCAGGTCCCTCTCCACGGAGCTGCTCTCCAGGAGGTCACCCCCAACCTGTACTGGTGCATGGGGTTATTCCTCCCCAGGTGCAGTACCCTACACTTACCCTTGTTGAACTTCATAAGGTTTCTTTCTGCCCAACTCTCCAGCCTGGCGAGGTCACGCTGTAATGTCCAGCAAGGAGGCACAGAGTAACACTCAAACCCTTATTGCTAAATTTGCCAGACACTTTTTATCAGTGTCCTACGGGCTGCTAAACCAAGAAGGACGATTATCAAAATGCATACAGCGCTGCGTATTTTTATAGCTGTTAATAGAAGATTTATCTTGTATTATTTTTTTGTACAGTTTAAAAATAAGTGACCGTCACACCCAGGATGTGCACGGATGCGGTGTATCAGCTGATAGCACTAAAGCTCCCATCGTTTTGCACATTCAACCTTTGCACCAACACCTTATGAAAGTCTGAATAAAACTCCGAGCTTTTAGCTCAGCTATGTCCACTATAAAGCAAGCAAACAAACGTCAGTGTTGTTCTGCAGGCAAAACAGGTATCTGCTGAACTACAGATTTAGGATTTGCACAGATGTGAAAACAAAAAAGCATAGCAGATCAAGTGCCAGGCGTCATATTATATAATCCCATTTCTATTACCGAGACAGTTTTGGTCTTGAACTCATTCACATGCCACACATGTTAAACACATTCAAACAGCAAAGCCACTGGTTCCAGTTTAAGCCCAGCTATTTAAGACTGTCTGCCCACCCAGTTGTAGCCCTTTCTCCAAATACATACCTAGATCGACAGTTATAATTTTTCTCCCCAGTAAAGCACTGTACGTTGTAGTAGTACACCTTTAGTTTTGCATGGGAGGCACACTCCAGGAAGATGATAAAATGCAAAAGTAACTTTTGTGTATCTTCACTGAAGCTACGCAGTCTTCATTCTGGCAACGCTGACCACAGAAAACCCCTCATAACCATTAGAACTCATTTAATGGGAAAAAGCCTCTGTACTGCTACATTTGCTTTTTTGTACAGATTAAAAGTCTTAAAGCTTTTTGCACCAAGTTTAGCACAATATTTAAAATTAATAAAGCACCCAAAAAATGCGTAAAATCCAACATGACAAAATATTGATGGCTCCTACTACCAGTGAAATAGAAGTATAAAGCAATTCCGTACTTATAGTCATCATTTAAAACAAAAAACAATCACCAATCCAAAAACTTGGATTTTCGCTAATCCACCTCTCAACCCATACAGTCAACTTACACTCACAGCTTCATTGGGGGCACCGAGGACAAAACTGCCTTCAGCATAACCCCCCAGCTAAGGTTCTCTCCACCTCTAGTTTGAGGATCAAATAAACATAATTCATCAAAAAGATACCCAGCGAAGGAACTCATTCTTCACACAAACAGGCCAACAAAAACAGAAAGTGAAAATCAAGAAAGAAATAGGCAAACTTTAGGGTTTTCTAGTAGGGTTTCTTTGGCACTCCTAAACAAGAGTCACCGAGATGCAAATACACGATGACCTGGATCAACCGGCACTGCAACCTCAGTGAAAAACTGAATACAGAAGAGTTTGTGTTCTTGTATTGACTTACTGCATCTCTTTTTTAAATGTTTTCCTTCAGAAAAAAACAAAAACAAAAAACACCCAAAACATTTACTTGAGAATATAGAATTACAGAATCGTTTAGGTCGGAAAAACCCTTTAAGATCATCGAGTCCAACCATTACCCCAGCCCTGCCCAGCCCACCACTAACCCATGTCCCTCAGCACCGCGGCTACGCGGCTTTTAAATCCCCCCAGGGATGGCGACTCCACCACTGCCCTGGGCAGCCTGTGCCACTGCTTCACAACCCTTTTGGGGACGATTTTACTCCAAATCTCCATCCTAAACCTCCCCTGGGGCAACCTGAGGCCGTTCCCTCTTGTCCCATCGCCTGTTCCTTGGGAGCAGAGACTGCCCCCCCTCGCTACCCCCTCCTTTCAGGGAGCTGTCGAGAGCGAGAAGGTCTCCCCTCAGCTCCTCTTCTCCAGGCTGAACACCCCCAGGGCCCTCCTCTTCTCACCAGACGTGTCCTCCAGACCCCTCACAGCTCCGTTGCCCTCCTCTGGACACACTTCAGCATATATACCCGGGAAAGCACATTCTTAAATATGTGAAGTTTTTCAAGCGCTTATTCCTTTACTTGTAGATCCCATTTTTACCTCTTGCAGGAGGCAATGACAGCTGGAAGCTATGAGAAAGAAAGATAACATCAAGAATCCCTGATTCTATTCTACATTACCACTACTCCTGCACATTTTTTATACAGGAAAGTCACTTCTTTGCCTGCTGTACCCCCTAAACAATAAGAGCAAAATAAACCTCCAAAAGGAAACACAAAGACCCCTCTCATACATTTATGTACACTAACCAGGAACACAAATTGATCTTTAAATCAACAAAATCAGTAAGATGACCTCCTGATCGATACGCAGTGGGTTTGAGGGGACCACAGAGGACTGGAGTCACAAAGTATCTGCAAGTTTGCCACTAGTCCCCACAGCAGACAGAAGCAGAAAGTGATTCTGCACCAAATAAAGGTTTTTAAACAGAGAATTCCAGAAGACAGGAATGATGACCTGTTCCTAGACACCCAGCTTTGGCCTAAGAGGATTTTGTTCAAGTGCTGAAATACCAAAGCTCCATTGACACAAAGATTGTTCTCACATTTCAACGCCAATTAGAAATACAAAAACACCCACATATCCTTAAGTGGAAAACATGTATGGTCAGAAGTCTTTCGGTATAACCCAAATCATTCAAGGATAAAGAGTAACCACCAGCAGAGGAAATCTCTTCACCAGCAAGATTTGCCATTGCAGCTGCACTGGAAAGCCTTTGTCACGGGCGTAAGATTCATATTCCCAGTTCTGATGTGGTTACTGACCTCAAATAACCACGTTATGGCTCTGCCTTGTAGCCCTGATGCACAAAATTCTTTCCTTCCCCCAAA
>NW_009648495.1:318612-321660 GCF_000708025.1 Charadrius vociferus | reverse complement strand
CCGACATTAAAATACTTTGATTTAGGTTAACACCCTTGTTCCTTTTTTCAAGGCGAGAACACAAAAGAGCTGCAAACACAGAGAAAAATCCTCCCTCAGATTAAATCAAAGCCAGTCACTGAAGAAATACTTGATAAGGTTAGCACTGACACAAGAAGTCAGAGCCAGCCAAAAGATAACTACAAATCCTCTAAATTCAGCTGCTGGCTGGCGGTGAACAAGCAGGTGGTCTCCAAATAGACATCTTCGGGCACAACAACTGCCATTTCACAACAGCTGCCAAGAAGCGGCGCGTCCCTCCTCGCTGTCGGGCTGAGGCTTATTAATAGAAGGGCATAAAGGGATCCCACGCTGCTGCCCATCCTCACCGTCCTGCGGTAAAACAGGCGCGCTCCACCGGCATCGGTCCAGCACCGCACTCCATTGATGCACAAAGAAAATTTGTTATTCTACATTTGATACTCGTGCAAGCGAGTCCCAGATACTCAACAAACCCCCCAGACTTCCAAGTGATGATACCTCCTCATACTCTGCGCCATTTAGCATCTATACGGACAGCCCGTGCCGTCTTCTCCTCGAACTCACCCTTTAAGCCAACACTCCGCTTGTCCTTTAAAAACCAAACCAAACCCCTCCCTTCCCTGCTTCCCCCAAAAATCAGTTTTCCAGCCTTCTGCCTAAGAGGGACAGGGCACAGCTTTCAGAGCCACCGAGTTCAAGCTCCTAAAGGCAAATATATTGAATGGGACACGATGAACACTCTGGGAACGGTCCTTAGGGACTACAGCTGTAAGGCCAAGGTTAGTTTCCGCATCCTTCAGAACACGCATGCAAAAAAAAAACCCCACCTCAAACTATCTCAGGAAGATATTTTAAATACAAGAAATAACTCCACGACAAGCCATTTTAATATGAGCAATTTGTTGCTTAATGGCAAAGGAACTACCTAAATAACACAGAATTAGAGATCACTGAGAATTAATATAGTGAAAAGTAAACTGCCCAGCTTACTTTTAAACTATACATTTCTACTAACAGTGGACACTTTGATGTCATCAGAATTAGTCCACTCAAATGCTATGAACGCCTGTCAGATCCCCCAGGCCTTAAAAACCACAGCACGAACCCGTTTCCAACTCACAGGGAAGAACGGCTCAAACATCCACGCTGCGCTCCAAGGCCTGCAACAAAGCAGGGGACCTCCTGCAACTCTCAGCACGGAGAAAGAGCGCAAGGTGACATCCCGACATCTCTCACACACAAAAATAGGGAGCGGGAGGAAGTTTAGAAGCAACAGTTTTGTTTTCTGTCGTTATTTTTGTTGTCACTAACAGCCCCCTCACTGTTCCTTCCATCTTGATAGGGTTCCTCTACCCGACCACCTGAGGCTCCCCAACACCAGCTCCCAGTGCACACCGTCCTTCTGCACGGCCAGGGAAGGGCCCTTCCTCACCGCCAGCACTTTAGCCAAGAAACGGGATTCAGAAGGTTTGTCTCAGGAAAACAGTACAGCACAGCAACGCAGGGTTACAAAACCCCCATCGCTGCCCAACAGATTTTATCATCAAAAGATCTGACAGAGAGAGACCACACTGCCTAAGCAGCACACTCCCTCCGTTAATAAGTTTTCCAATATCCAGCGTGAGTTTTCCAAACGCTAAACCTCTTACTTTTTGAGTTATACTCTAGACACACAGAGAACTCTCCAATATTTGAAGACTTGTCTAATCTAGAGACAAGGACTACAAGATTTATAATTGCAGTTCTCTAACTCTCTCCTTGCCCATCATGACTTCTGGATCCTTGACCAATCTCACTCCTGCTCTTGGGATTCTCTCTGGCTGCTCCTCAATGTCCCCGGAGCTCTCAGAGGGAGGGACACAACACTACAGCTGACGGCTTCACCACTGCCGAGCCGTACATGCATCCATTTTTAAGAGCACAAACTGGACAGAAGTCAGCTATAATCACCACGTCCTTTTCTGAAAGAAGTCACGCACCTACAGCAAAGCTGCCACCTGAATTACAGGAAATAAAATTAAGAATGAAGTATCCACTGTACAAAAAAATAATGCAAGATGAACCAGAGTCCATTTACCACACATCAAAAAGGAGTGAACACTTCCATTTAGAGTATTAAGGATACATCGTTAAACGCCAGCACTAAGTATCAGTTTCCTTCTTTCCCAAAACAAAACTAACTTTCAATTTTTTAAAAGCACTTCGCACAGCAGTCTTCTGAAATTCACTTGCCCAGTAAAGATTTCTTCTTAGCCCAATTCTAACTACTTTCCAGAGTTTAAGTAGTAAATGCAAGCATCTAATCTTTATAAGCAGTAATACTGATAAGTGTAAACCAATTATAATAAAGGAGTTTTGCTTTGGCGTACAAAATGAAAGCTCCCGTCCTGAACTACAGATAAGAGGCCCTGCCAGGCTAGTACGGGGAGAACCAGCTTGCCTAGATAGTTTTGGCTCAGAACAGCACGGGACAGTAACCGTTAATGCTTTTAACAACACGACTTGCTCTTCTGCAAAATGGCAGGTACCAGTTCAAAGTTATTTCAGAAGTTTATTGTGCTCTTGTGGATATTTGGTTATGAAAACAAACCAAAAGAAAGCTCCAGCCCAGAAGTGTAGAAACAGCAGAGAAGCACAATAAAAACAAAGAAAAACTAAATATATACTTTGATGTTACAATTTCCTTATCAACATAAATAGCTGAAGCTGCTCGCTCAAACTACCGCCTCCCCCTCATTGCGCCGATTCGACCGTACGTGGCTGCGCTGGAACAAGCTATGTGGAAGGACAGGTAAAACACACCTCTGAACGCGCTCTGCTTTTTAACCCACATCGGTTCAGATGCCCATTTCACTGCACCGCCACGCAAACAATCCCAGCAACGGCACCCGCCGAGCCACGGGCAAACCTGGTCGTGGGTTACGGCCACCAGACCTACCCAAGAGCGGAGAGACGGACCGCAAACCTCAGGACGAGAGAGAGAGACTAAGGCACCTTGTCCAGCATCTCCCCTTGGCCAGCTAAGGC
>NW_009648495.1:284498-318475 GCF_000708025.1 Charadrius vociferus | reverse complement strand
TGTCTAGACAGATTTGTCTTCTGGAAAGTTCATCTCAGGTGATTTTTCAAGGCTTAGGTATTGAAAGAAAGTTACAAAGTCATCGTTATAGGAAAAAACCCTCGAAGAGAAAGCAGAGAGACAGAGAACACGCCATCTGAAAGAGGAAGGGGACGACAAAGGTAACACACAGCGAGCAACGGCGCTACCCAAGAGCGAACTCGCCCCAAGTACAAGCCCCGCGCACGGAGCTTTCCCAACACACACGATTTGCTGAAAGGCGGTTCTCAGCAGCACAAACGGCTTTTTCCTTTTCTTCTTTTTTTTCTTTCTTTTTTTTTTTTTCCCCCAACACCCCGAAAACACACTTTATCCTACCCATTTTAGGCTGGAATTATCATATCACTGTGGCAGGAGTGCATTAGCAATTCAGTTTCTCCTGTATAACTGTCAGATCCCAACTTGATGTCAAGAGAAGATGATGCTGTACACTGTTTCCCTCTGTACCCATGTCTCCTTCCAAAGACAGCTCAGGCCAACAGTCAAGAAGAAGCTAATGCATGACTCATTATCATGCCAATAGGAGAAGTCTGGATACCAGAACTGCCAGGCACAAATAAGGTACCTTCCCTGCAGTGAGAAGGCAGTAGCAAGACTGTGCAGCATCCCTTAGCCTTAGATCTCTCTATTAGGATGGAAAGACTCCCACTGGAGGTGTCATTTTCTCCAGAAGAAAGGTGGATGTCTACCTTAGATTGGACACATCTAAGCAGAGTATTGGAAAGTCCTTACTGCCCTAATTAGATGAATCAGATAAAGAAGGGATGCCATAGAGGATCAGAAAACCACTCAGTAGTTCGATTCAAGATGAAGAAAGAGGACTGTCTAGTCATATCACGATGTTACGTATTCAGTTTGGTCATTTCACAATTTAAAGCAAGCTGTATGTTATTCCTGACTACTAAATCATAAGCATTAACCTGTGTAGGACTATATGTGTTTCAACAAGATCTGTCCACAAACTAAAGAAACAGGCTCCAAATTGGATTGACCAAACTTGGAGGGATTCTTAACTAAAAAGTAGGTTATAAACTCATCATTTGTGTTCTCACTTGTTTAAGTACAAATGTATTTTGGCATAAAAAGTACAAATGTATTTTGGCATAAAATGTGCAAATGTATTTTGTACATAAAAATGTCTGTCTATCAAATGCAATATATTGAAGTCATGTACAACTGGAGACTTTAAAGCTAGCCTATGTGACGTAGTAAAGAGCACTGCATGTGCAGTGGTTAAACCCTGCATTTAAATACCTTCGTTTTTGAAAGCGCTGAACATCTAAACTGACACAATATAGGCCCAATTAAGAGTTCCATAAAAGATTTGTCATGTCATAGAGAAAATTTTCTGGATTCATAACAAAAAACCTTCCATGTGCAAAATTCAATCCGTATTTGCTTTGCTAAACTGATTAAATATATCTAATAGTATAAAATTTGAGTCCATTAGACTCTAGAGAAGAAAAAACATCATCAGTGCCCTTGATACCGGCTGAGGCAGGCTGCAGGTGTGCTCTTCCCCCAAAAAAAAAGACCGTGAGGGCCTTGATACCAGCTGAGGTGGGTGCATGGTGACCTCCAGGCCCGAAAAATTGCTGTGGGTGCCCTTAATACTGGCTGAGGTGGGCTACCAGTGTGCTCCGGGCCTGAGAAAACACCATGAGTGCCCTTAGTATCGGCAGAAGCGGGCTGCAGCTGTCCTTCAGACCCAAAAACCGTGAATCCCTTGACACCCGTTGGGGTGGGATGCTCTGGCGTCCTGAGAGATGATGTCCTCTCTCTTCACACCCTGGCTGATCACAGCAGCCCTGTCCATCCATGACAAGCTTACCTTGCGCTGACTTTTCAAATCGCTCTGCCTTACCGCTGCACGAGCAGTGTATTGATGATTGGGGGTGCTCTTTTAGGTTTAAATGTGTGCTTTTCTTGTGTTAGTGCAGCTCTTGTCTCCTCTGCTTGTTCCTCCGTGGCTCAGCCTCCGCTGCCTTCATGCAGGCCCAGGTTGAGGTGGGTAGGTTACTCCTGGGAGCTCTGGGCTCTTCTGGAGGCTGCAGATCTGATCTCATCCAGAACTCCTTTTTAATCTGATACGTGTCATGCTGGTGGAAAGGAGATGGGTATGTAGGGTGGAAACCCAAATTTTTCTGTTCAATTCATCCTGGAGCTCTAATTGCACTAGGTAGTGGCAGACTAAAATTTGTGATACCACCTTTTCGGTGGTAGATTTCCTCTTATACAAATAACTTCTCTCCTGTGGAAAGAAGCACAGTGGAGACCTGTGTACCTTTTTATATTTGCTCCTCCACCTTAAGGACAGCAGGCAGTGAAGCATCAGACCTTCATAAAGGACAATAGGACAGCTCATCCTCAAGTATGCCTTCAAGGATGTGTCACCACACTTATGGTTTTTTTCTTTTTTTGTATTTCTGAAGGCAGTTGACCCCTTGCTATCGGACAATCCCTGCATTCCAAAGCAGAAATGAAATGAGCAAACACCTCACAGGCTTCAGACACCAGCTCAGGCTGTTCTGTCATCGGACACCATGGGATGTGGTGGAGTGCTAGTGTCAGTGCCAGTGAAACCATTCTCGAGCAGCGTGGCTGCACGCATTGTTCCTATGGTGACTAAACCTTTACACAGAAGAGAAGGAATTACATCTAATAAGTGATGTTTTGGAAAAAAAAAAGTGGAAGGCAGGGAAACAGAGCCTCAACTTTTGAAGTTTGACAAATTTCATCGCTACACAAGGATAAGAACTGAAAATGACGGGAGAGCTCATGTGAAAAGAAGGTGGAGAGTGCTAAGCATATAGGTAGCCTAGCTGTAATTCACTATTGCACCTCAGCTAGAAAGGGCAGCTCTTCCAAAAAGTGTCTTGAACTTGTACTTATCTGAAACAAAAGTGAAAATATCATAATCGGGAGCAATTCTTTAGCTGTGTTAGGGGGAAAGCCATCCATCTGAGCCCCTTGATTTACAGCTTGCTGTGGGACAGGTTCTTCACATGGCCTGCAGGAACGTGTGTTGGTGCAGGTCCAGGTGTCCAAATTGCCACACAGGAACAGAAAACCTTTGGGAGCAGAAATTCTGGAAGTTGTGATTGCAGCCGTGCCCCTCATGCATCAGAATCCCTGTGAGGAAGCATAAAAAGGGGAGAGGAATTGAAGAGAGGAGGAAGGCAGGCAGGAGTAGGAGGGGAATGAAGGAGGATGTTGGACCTCAGTGAATGCCACACAGACCAATGTTTTGTAAAAGCTCCCGGGAGACAATAAAATGGATGCTGATTTTCATGATTGTAGGGACTAAGGAAAATGTTTGATGTAACTGAAATACAAAGATGTTGATCTTTGTCGGGCTCCCACATAACCATAGCTCTCTGCTGTTAGGGCTAACTCTCTTAGAGTGGAATAGGATTGATCTGGACCTTGAAAGGGAAAAATATGACATTAAAGATGTCACCTGGTGGGAACTGAGAGACATTTGATGTGCCATTCAAGAACCATGAGATTTCAAGGACAGGGGAGCACTACTCTGGCCCAACACCAAGTCACCTCACATCATCTGCCCTTTCTCTCTCTCTCCCACATTTAGAGTCCCCTCCTATCCTAACCTGGGGTATCTTTTGAGGCTGTGGGGTAACTTGCACCTCTGAGTCAGATGATTTGGCTGTCTCAGAGAGGAAGATCTGGCTTTAGCCTAGTTTCCTAAAGAAACAAGACTTGGTCATACACCCACTGTGTTCCCAAACCGTATGAATTTTGAACCTGTTGGCCACCTTCAGTCAGGTTTGACACACAAGTGCTGCGATTCCCTGGACGGCTGAGCAAGTAGTTTGTGTTCCAGGAGCACATCCTTCCTAGTCGGGCACAGGGGCATTCCAGGAACACTGTTAATGCCAGCAACGGCATAATGTTGAGCCACACAAAGAAAGAAGACGACTTCAAGACTAGCTGAGGGCTGACAGGGACTTGTGTTAGGGGACAGCTGAGTGCGCAGGCAGCAGAGGAGGCAGAAGGAGAGCTCAGAATATGAGCAGATTATTTGTGATCTGGAGCTCAGGGTTTGCCTGGAGACCTCGAGTTCAGTGGAGAGATGCAGCTAGGGAGTAAATGGGGTGGCTGACGGTACATAATTACCCTGCGGTCAGTTTTAGCCCTTGTGTAGCTCCACAGCAGTGGAACAGTTGGATTCTCTTCAGTGGCGTTAGGAACAGCACACACCTTGATGAAGCATCTGAGGGTTTCATATGTGACCTTAAGGCAGCCTTAGAGAGAGATGAAGCAGGAGGCAGTTCCCTGAACATGACTGAACAGAGCTGTACCACCAAGGATGTTCAGAACCAGAAAATCCCGCAGGCTGCAGGAGAAGAGGCACAGGTAGAGCCAGGTCACAAGAAACTACACAGACTCAGGCAGTGCTCATTATGGCTTCAAAAATCAAGTGGTTTAAAATACAATGAACAAATCTGCACCAAGTCTTCACTGCTGGGTACAGTCAAAAGTTTTATTTTTCTGTCCATAATCACATCTGGTCTAATGGAATGAGTCATTATGAAGTAATTCTCCCCCAATTTCCTCTTTTAAAAAGGTTTAGTTTTGACTGAGTCTCTAGTTTTATTTACGAATCCAACCATTCAAAATACAAAAATTCAAAAAGTGTCAGGCAAAAAAAAAAAATATCTGTCTCTAATTACAAAATACATTTTAGTAAAGAAAATTGAGTACATTTCCATTATTTGCTCCTATATTCAACTCCAGAAAAGTAAGAACGATGAAGCTGGGGGCTTCTCCAATTTTCATGTTTTTTTCAAACCAAACTGAAGCAGCAGCAAAGTCCTTGGTCCACACAACCAGTAACAAGCCTGCACCTGGGTGTGGCAGTGCTCCACTTAACTCTGCCGCTTTGCGTTTTCTTTTTGAGCTCTCCAGCATTTCGCTCCATCTGTACATGTTTTGGTACAAACTAGATGAATTACCTCCAGCTGCCGGGTTGCAGTTACCTGTTTGCAGGCTGCGGGCAGTGCACTTTACAGGATGTAACTAGGCAACGCTTAGGCATTTTACTGCCACTTTATCAAACATCATCAATTATAGAGCCAAAAAAGCTCTTCAAAATCACAATCCCATATAAAAACATCCCTGGCCTTAATGTAGACTGCAAGTCAACACTCCAACCCAGAAAGAAATTCTTGCAAGAAAGGACACTTCTGGAGATACAGAGAATGATAAAAAAACAACCAAACATCCAGAATTCTAAACTTACTAAACCATTTTGAAAGGCAGCAAAGTGAGTATATTCCATAATGAACCGGTAATAAGAACTTTATTTTCTCTCTAGAATGTAAAAAAGAAACGCCTTTTGCCAAAGATAATTATTTTAAGTGAGAAGTTTTAGTCATGCTGGAACATGGTTCCTGATGACTTTAATACAGATCTAAGTTCTTCTTAACAGCAGTATTAGTTTTGACACGTTCTGGTTGGACATTTATCTGATTGATCAGGTTTGAAGCTCATTCCCTGAAAACGGCTCACCACCCTGCTCACCTTGAAAGACGGCAGCTCGAGGTCCCTTTTACAGAATGCACGTTATTCTCAGCTGTATGGCTTCTCAGGGGCTCATTGCCAAAATCCCTGAGACAATGTCTTTACTTCAAGGAGAGAGGGCAATTTAGGAAAGATACAAAATCTCAGAGAACTGTAACCTATTGATTTTGTTACAGCAAGGATACTGCAAGATAACTGTGTGTTATGGAATGGATGTGTAGTTTCTGTGAAGGAAGCAGATACAAAAATTCAATTATGCAGGGCAAGGGGAACCTGATTTTATCTACTTAAGAGACTAAGTTTTCAAAGTTGCATTTTAGAATACATACCATGCAGCTTTCCCCTTCCCTCTTCCTCATCAGGTCTTTGGTTCACATCAGATTCACAACAAGGCTTCCTCAGACCTCTGGGGCATTTGGGAATTGATCTGGGAATGAGTGAGCAACACCCGGAAACCTGCTCCTAGCCACCTGATAGCCACCTAGTAGGCACTTTTAGAAAGACTGAGACTGAACAATGCTGTTTTCTTTCTGCTGTTGGAATTAATTTTACTCAAACCTCCTTTATGCTGTCTCAGGCAGCACCTAACTTTCCTGTGACAAGGCAGTTCAGCCCTGTTTTGCAGCGCTGACCTGAAACTGGTCTTTTTGAAGAGCACTATCCCTCGGAGACCTGGCACCATAGCTCCATCCTGTGCCTAAACCCTGCTTCATCTGGGAATCTTCTCATCTGCTGCTGAAACAAGGTCTGACACACAGCAGTGCCACATGCTGCTTGTGCTCCACTGCCCCAGTCCAGCAGACAGCCTTTTAACGCTCTAGCACACATAGCTAACACTTCATACACCCCCCAGCTTGGGTTTACCCTTGCTGACAAGCGTTCCTGGGTTGCAGTGCTGGCCCATGAACTCCTCCTTGCTTTTATTGCTGTCTGTTTGCAGATGAGTCCCTGAAAATTGCATCCCCCTGAAGCTGGGTATGACGGTGCCTACAGAGGTAGGCCTGATGCCCTGCTTATCGCTAGAGAGCCAGGGTTGAAAGTCAGACTGGTCGTAGCTGCTTCATTTGAGTGCTGGAGAAGACCTTAGCATGCAGAATCTGAGAGTGGAAATCTGCGAGGCTCCCAAGGCTGTACGTTCTGGAGTGAAAAGGAGAGAAGGGAGAAGTTGCTGAAATTAAAAGCCTAGAATCAAGTACTCAAAGAACTCTACAATACCATCTCCTCCCTGCCCCTCCAGTCTGCTGGAAGACCAGCAGAATCAGTTTGGCAAGCCAGCTCCACCTTTGTCAGGATGCAACAGCAAAGCCAAGTCTTAAGATCAGTGAATATGGTGTGCTATTCACGTTTCCAGGATCACCAGTTCAGCTTTCCATTGGTATCAAGACCACTGCCTTGCCATCTCCAGTGACATTCCTTGTTTTTCATAGTTTCTCTCTCCCAAAAAGCTTCCAAAGCAAACGCTGTACACTTGGGCCCAAACTAAGGACAGATCTGTTACGAAGTGTAAGACTATGCTGGTAAGACTTCATAAGGCCATCCGTAAGGAGGAGGGGAAGTTCAGTTCCTCTGTCAATTTCAGAATTTAATCCTTAACAAAGTTAACTCCTTCTGCCAAAAAGTATCCCATGATGTGTGCAACTGCCTGAAGCTATTCACTGGCAGGTGGGTGACTCAGTGACACCTACTAGGAGCAATGTCAAACTCTGGATCAATATTGTTTTACAATCATTTAAACCATGACATAAAGAAGAACAATTTATCCTAGGGAATACTTTAGGCAACCCCCTCTCAGCAGATGCAAAAGCTGAACTATCTTTTTAGCAGTGTGAGGCTCACTTAGCTTTCAGAAAGTTTACTTTATGTACCCGTAAAATAAGTTTTGAAGAGAACACACAAGCTGAAGCCAGCTGACATTTCATATAGCGTAACCTCACCTGTATCGCATCACAGAGCTTTTCCAGGGATGATCTGGTGCAAGACAGCACAGCTCTGGTCCTACTGTGGACAGAGAGGGGTTGCAAACTGTTGCAAGTCTCCGAGCTGTGCAAGCCAGTAGATGGGTACACATATGGATCATTAAGGCAATTAAATGCAGTAACCAGAGGTGCTGGCCGAGGCTGCTTCCTATCAACCGTCCGTCTGCTTCGTTGGAGGATCTTAAAGCAAAGTAGTATTTGGAGCACAGTCAGTTATACGTAACAAGAAACCCAAATAGAAATAAGATCACTGTACAGTGAAAAATGTAAGCTTTATCCCCTCTGTACAATAAGATGAGATGATATCGACCAATTAATGCTTTGACTAATTAGCCCTTTCTCCCCTATCATCTCTTTAAAGAGCATCTCCTGGCTCCTTGGGCAATCACTGTATGTTTCTCTCATCCTGAGTATGAAGAGAACAATTAAGCATTAAGAGAATAAAACCTTGTGAAAAGAAATAAGAGAAAAACAAAAACCACACTGGCTACAAGAGACAAAACTGCCATAGCTGAAGCTACCCTGAGGCACGCCAACATTCTTCCCCAGTATGACTATACTATTTTGGCCTTTTCCCAGAAATATGGATTACCAAGGATACTACCTGACAGTCCCCCTCCCCACTCTATGGCTCAACAGTTTGCAAGAGCATCAGATAATTTCAGCTCTGGTAGAGGCAGGGATCTCAAAAATACAAAACTCTCAAAATAAGAGAGCAGAGACAGACCTACTACTGCCCCGCCAAAGGAAAGGCGGAGAATTCAACTGTTACCAATGCAAACCCAATGTGTGTACCTCTGGTACACAGAACTGATTGTTCTTTGTCCTGGCAATAGGCAAAAAGGTAAGGAGATACCACAAATGAAGGTAAAGCAATCTCTGTAGAAATAAGTTCTGTCAAATTCAGTAAGTAAGCTGGAGGAAAAATGTTTGGGAAAGGTATAAAGTACTACAGTTAGCACAAAGCTCTCGACACAAGAGCCTGAGCTTAGTATGAAGCTACTTTCTAACAGGACTGTGACATGCTGTGTTACTATTCTGCTGATTAGGCCCTATTTTAATCAATGGTTTGCTTCTATTATGCGATAGACTAACTATATGAGCAAAATGATTCCTTCATTTAAAAGGAACTTCTTGAATTGGGATCTCTGTACAATTTAAAATGAAGAACAGAAAGCCACCTTATTGTGTGTCTGCTAGCAAGAGCAGTACCTGCTTTCTCACTCCTGGGAAGTAGCTGCTGCCCAGGAATCCCAGTGGGCTCGTTCAAGATCTCATGTTTGGAGCAATGACTGGAGTACATCTCATCAGAAGTATCCTCCAACTAAGAAGGGAAGTTTTGTCTGAATATTTAGAGCATGAAGTCTTGCCTGCAGGCCAAGCCTGCTGTTGTAAAAATCCAGGTAAGCAACATCCAATCCATTCAAACTGTCTGGGAACCCACATGCACTTTGTATCACTCCCTCATATTCATGCTTTTCATTATGTACTGAATCGGGAACTCGTTCGTCAGCCTGAACTGTCAGTAGCAGATACAGACTGTTGTACGCACCATATAAAGAACTTCTAGGGGCATTAAATCATGCACAATGAGGAGGTTTGTTCTGCCTGCAGCTAGCAGTGGTGACCCACAGCTGACACGCCACCGCAACCCTCCTCTCTGCTTGGCCTTCCACTGGCTTCAGATGCAACCGCATCAGGCAGAACTGAACAGCATTTCATACAGCAGCTTTGCTTACTCGGCTGGCAGAATTTAATAACTGGTAAAGATGGACTCTAGAGCTCCTAACATGCCGTTTGCGCATTCTCACAATGGCTACAGACTTTTGAGACAAATTGACAAAACTGTTTTCTTACCTCAGAGTCCACTTGATTGAAAAGCTCCAGTTCCTCAAGCTCTACTTCCTTCCAGCTGCAAGAGGCAACACAAGCTGGAGATCACTTCGAGGAAAAACACATTTGGTACTAACATTTAAATCCCAGCAATACTAACACTTTTTTAAAATTAAATACTTTTTTTTAATCTATTACATCGTTTCACTAAGAGGAACAGCTCTCGTTCTCCCCAACTAAAGCCATTTCCTCCCATCACCCACAGGGGAGACAATCAATAAGGCCTGGCTTGTACCTTGGTACATACCTTGGTACTATGATCTTTGCACTGAGGCTTCTCCACTCGAGTGGCAGCTGCCATTGACATTGGGATCATGACGTCGATGTTGAAGGAACATTCTGCTTTTCTTTGAGGTCTTCTGTAGCAGCCTTCCAGTATCTGAAGGGCACCTACAAGAAAGCCGGAGAGGGACTTTTTACAAGGGCACGTACTGATAGGATAAGGGGGAATGGCTTCAAGCTGGAAGAGGGGAGATTTAGATGAGATATTAAGAAGAAATTCTCTACTGCAAGGGTGGTGAGACCTTGTCCCAGGGGTCACAATAAGCCTGTGACTGGCTTATTCCATGCTGAATACAACAAATAGAGCAATCTCCCAAACCTGTTCTGCCAAATTACTCCACTATTCAAATCCTTCCTAAAGATGTAGTGCTGTGAGGCTCTTGGAGAGTTAAAAATATATGAAAATCATCTTGTGTTACTGCATCATCCATCAGAACATACTCTTCACAGTAGATGTCTGCACACACCCCATACGTGCTGCCCATAAATAATAATGGGTTTTGTGTAGTCTTGTGGCTAAATATTTGGAAAAAAGTGAAAGAGGTATAGAAAGATAAATCAGTTAAAAGCCAAACAGCTGCTGACCAGTTGATGGAATCTATACTGGTGTGTTATTCAAGCATCTTCTAGTAGGTTGCTCACAAATTTTTCAACACTAGCCACCTGCTTGTTCTACCTTTGTTGCGTCCTGAGCTGATTATTGGAAGGATATCTCCAGAACACTTCTCTTGGAAAACAACATCCATCCCCATTCAACGTTAAGTAAACCCCAGCTCAGACTGATTAAACATCATTAAATCAAGTTGTAGCTCAGATCGTTATGGCCAAATACACAATCTGAGGCTGCTGATGTGCTTTCAGCATGGAAGTTGTTTGGGGCTTTTTTTTGTTAGTATTAAAAAAATAAAAACAAACCCCCAAACCCTAATCTGGTTTGTTCATGATTGTTTGCATCAGCAACCACGGAACATAAAAAGCATCCCAGATGCAGCAACTGTGTCCCATAACAATGTCAAGGAAATGCAGCTTGTAGCCTGCACATTATGTTACTTTCAAAAAAGTGATCTGGCATAAAAATGTGCCTTTTAAAGAAAGGCAAAATGGAACACGAACCCAGTTCTTTTGAAAACTAGGGTATGTTTTAGCTGCGTTTCCCTCTTCCCATCTTGAAACTGGCTTGAGTCTTCTGTCACTCATCTTAAACTGCTGTATGCCAATTAAAAAAAAAAAAACAACTATCAACCCTGACAAGCTGTTGCAAAAAAAAAAAAAAAATTAGGCCTTCCAAAACAGCAAGAGTAGCATGCAACTGGAACAGCAATTGCTAATTACAGCAGAAAACCAAAGACTAGAATTTTACCAGGCAAATATTGATCTACTCCAATGTCAAATAAAGGTTCATAAAAGCTTCTTTTTGGGTTGCTTGTTCCCTTGACAGAAACACAGAGAATTGCAAGATTTATTTATTTTGAATAACTTAGCTGAGGCCAGTATTTCCGTGTCCTGCCAAGGGGGTCAGAATTTCTGAAGCTTGCAGGATGCTGGACTCAGTGACTTAGGCATTACTCTAAGACAGAGTTCAAGTTATCTTCCACTGAAAGAAAGTGAGAGACTTTCTGCACTCTACCTTGACTGGTTGCCCTCAGGTACTGGTTAAACCCCCACGTTTAATTTTTTTTTAATTTCATCTCAAACTCCATTTTGCTTAACTTACAGGAGGCAAGCCAGAGTGAAGAGTGTAGCTTTGGGAATGCACTGTTACATGGAGCTTGTTTCTTTCCAAAATGGGACATCTTCAAGTTCATGGCTCAGTAGTCTATGCAATCCGTCCTCTCTTAATAAGGTTTTACAGTGCAAGTGGAGAGGGTTACCTGAAAGCAGAAAAAACAAGTTATTTTGGTAAGCACAAGATTTTCCTCTTTTCATATACACAATGCCGCCCACACATCATTAGCAATTTGTGTCTGTCAGTGCTTTGGTAAAACCACGAAGTGACACAGCTCACTGAAGTAAGCGTGGTGGACTGCAGGCTCTCTCGCCCCACGCTTGTGGGGACAGAGCCGACAGGATGGTGATCCACTCATCACGAGATAAAGAGAGAATGGGGTGGGAGCCAGAGTGCAGGAGGGCCCTGCACTCTGCTGGGGATGTGCTCTAGGGCTCCACTGTCTGCACAGAGGCTTTGCAGCTACTCAGGATGCCAAATGGAAGTTCAGACCCAGTATCTCCAGTCTGCTTTCTACAGGCACACTGCTTTCCACTCACTAAAAAAGCAGAGGCAGGGAAGTTTGGAAAAACTGAAGAGCATCTCTGGCATAATATTTCCCACAGCACAACGGGGGGTGGGGGGGTGGGGAACAAAAAACGCCTAACCCAAACCAAAACCATAACCAAGCAGATTTGCAGGGTGAAAAATGAAGTCAAGAGCCAGGGTCAAAGTTAAAATAGTGTGCAGGGGTACTACTACAGGCTGTTTCTCTTGACCACAGATGAACTGCCGTATCAAAATAATCTGGCGTGTTAAGGGACACATTTTGTGTGATTCTTCACTAGTATTTCCAAGCCAGCAGAGCTGCTCCTCTGCAACTCCACTGAAGCCATAATACTTCATCACTTCCTTTTTTAAAGTGTCAAACACCTCTGTGCATTTTCCCATCCTGTTCTTCTTCATCTTCCTTAAAGGTTTTTTCTAGCTCTGACGCTTCCAAAAAACTTGATAAAAACCTGTTAGGCAAACAATCCACCACCCGCAGCACCCATCATTCTGACCAACATTGTCTCATTTTCCACTTTTCCTCACTTGCCTGTTTGGAGCGTAAGCTGCAACCACAACAGCCCCCATCTCTTTGTTCCACTGTTTTTCCTGTCACTACGACACACCCGGTGCCCCTTCCCCATCAATACAGCAGGTTCTGTAGCAGCAGTCAAACCAGAAGAGGGAGCATCAATAATGCTTTTACCTGTAGCCTAAGCAAACTGAATTAAATCATACTGGCTTTGCGCTCGGTGAAACGAAAGATCAGACCAGAAAAAGTAACGCAACTTATAATTTTTTTTGGTCTTAAATCTGCAGCTTGTTAAATACCTGTTAATTGTAAATCAACGTTTGAGGAAAAGGCTACAAACAAGCAAATAAGATATGAGCAGCATAACAAACCACCACTTGTCAACTGATGTATATTAGCACACATGGTCTTTGTTTGTCAGAATTAATATATTAAACATCTTTTAATCATCAGGTAACTCCCAGCCAGGTGTCCATTTCATCAGGCTCAGTAGCTCAGCCTTCAAACAATCCCAACCCAGTTACACTCGCTCACACACCAGCTTGCCAAGTCTTAACTAAGGTTACGTATTTCTGGGGGTTTATTTTAGGGTGGCTGGTGGGTTGGGTTTTTATGAGGGGTGGTGGTTTATTCTTCCCTGGACAATTGCAAAGTAAATCAACACCAAGAGGTAATTGGCAGAAGGTTGCTGCCCATGCTGAAGTCTGAGGTACACTCCGGTCATCGTTACTCAGAAAACAGCTGCCTGATTTTTAAAAACAGAAATTTAGAATCAGTTTCTAAACCACAGTGAAATAGAGACCTTGTGACCTTTTTTGACATACCTGGGAATTTCTTCTAAAATTCATATAGAGTGTTTTCTGTTTCCCTGTACAGAAAACACAGGTTTGCAGCAAAATTAGTGTATTTATTTTGGATCTGCACAATTCCAAACCACAGTAACCTTCACAGTAGCTAGCTCAGGTAGCAGAATGAGGAGGAAAGGGTTGCTGTAATGAGATGTCACTACCCAAACCTGAAGGAACTTACTGCCTGCATGATGCAAACAGTGAAAAACCTGGAAAGTGACCGTTTAAGAAGATGTAATGGCCAGGAAGATTTGTCTTGGTCTCTGAAGCCAGGCCACCGCTCTACAGCTCACTGCCACTCACTCCAGGTAAGTAGAACAGCGAGGGAAGGAGAAGATCCGATCCGTGGCCAAAACCACAGTTACTGGCTTATCTCCACTGAAAACCTGTACTCATTCATGTGTTTGCATCTGCCCTATTGTTATTTGTCACCAAAAGAAAATTAACTTCTAATGCTAATTATTTTTTATTGTATAGCATTCCACACCTGAATAGCACATAAAAAGTTACAAACATGGGTAATTTTATTTGCAATTTCTCAATATGTTTACTTATGCTCACAAAATAGCCTTAGATTTCCACAGTGAAATTTTAGTTAGGAGCATACCCACTGATCCTACAAAAGCTAGGGATAACCACACTAGGAAAATTTAAGATATATTTTCAGTTTACCACAGACCACTCAGGGGTCTAAGTGTGTCAGTGACATTTTGAAAACTTAACTTCTAAACTTGCATTCAAGGTGTCCCAGAACTTGCAGTCTAAGAGCATTCTAATCATTTCTCAAAGGTTCCAAGGAGCTCTTGTGAATAAAAAAAGTTTGAGAAATTTCTATTACCCTGTGTGTTAAACAGGAGGTTCACTGTGTCAAAGTTATACACAGAGGAATTCCAGGGCTCTCACTCTCTTCTGACCGCTGAATAAAGCTCTGCATTAAGAAACTTGTCACAGCTTGTGAAAATCCAGGCTTTCAAGTCTACACAAGATACAGTTTTCCTTCCAACAGGAGCTTCAAAAGCCATTACTAGATTAACAGAAACAGGACAAGCGAGCTACTTCAGATCGTGTTTCCAACACGAGCAGAAGATGATTTAACTAAAAAAAAAAAAAATCTGAAGAAACAAAATATTTAAATTTTGGGGTCACGTCATTACATATATCTCTACTCATTTAGGAGTGATCAAAGGCAGATCATATTACACCGCATAGGAAATATCCACCGGAACTTATTTTTATGAGTTCCAACATGAAAATCCTAATTCTGATTTTATGCTCAAAAAACCTCTGGCCTCTTCCCTTACAAGATCCAAATGAATTCCTAGTGTCTGACACAAATTCCAGTTTGGGTACTCGGTTTCATGCTGATCTTGGGATGTGAGCTGGATACAACCAAAGCTCTCAATGATTTTTCCAGAGTCTACCTATTAGGGAAGAGCCCTCCAGTGCAAGCACCCAGCCAATTCCACAGAGGAGTAAATGGCACTGAAAAAAAAGTCTAAAAAACATTTAGGCACCAGGAAAAAAAACAAAACAACTGAGCCATTTCATTACTATCTTAAACATGGTCTCTTCAAGTCACAGAACTTGTAACTCTTCAAGTTAACCTGAAGAGCCCATGCTTAAAACATGAATGAGAACTCGGTGTAATGCTATATTTGCACAGACAGGCTACAGTGATGCACAGCACCAAGTCTGAATTAACAGGACCAAACCCAAACAAAAGAGCAAGGCACACGCTGTGTAGCAGAAGACAAACAGCTTCCTCTACTGTTTCTTCTTCAGCCCTTTCATGGAATTAGCTGTTAATTAGAGCCAGGCACTGGAGCTCGCACTATATAAAGAACAGCGACTACCTGGTATCCATCCTGCCATCCCAACTCTGCGGCCTTTTGGTTTTTCACAGGCAGAAACATGCCCTACCAATTCAGCTTTATCAAAATTGGTAGCTTATGTATAATAACATACAACTTCCTTGCACTTAAGAAGATTAATTGCAAAGGGGACGATCATAAAATTTCATGGAATGCAGAAGCAGAAAGTAGTATGTCAGCTGGGTTTAAGACCACTATATAGTTCTTAACTCTTCAAATATGGATTAGAGACTCAATACACCAGACTGCAAGTAACTAGATTAAAACAGCCATTTAAACAGGTTTAGACTTTTATAATTTGGTCTCATACTTTCAGAATCCTCTGCATTTCTACAATATAAGTCAAGAGAAAGTGAGGTTTATTATCTGCAGAATTAGCCCTGAATAAGAGTGCAACTACTAACGTATCTCCTTTCTGAAGATTAGCAATGTTACTGCTTGAAGCTCAGGACTAATCTGCTAAGAATTTGTTAGCCTATCAATCACTAGCAGAAACATAGAACTAAGTGTCTGCTTTGAATAATCTATACTTTCTGTTCCCTCATTCTACTGCAGTCCAATCAATTCCAGGCTGAAACTACCACTGTTAAAACGCAAGCTAGTTTTACTGACTAAATACAGAAAGAACAACCTTTACTAGAGCCATCCACGGGAAAAAAAGCTCTTCCCTAAGAAAAAACACAAAATGTTTTCTTTCATTAGGCAACACAGCTCAAAGGCTCTGTACGTTGTGATTAGTCCAACTGCAACTCCCCAAGGCTAAAGCTCAACCGATTGATTATAAGAGCATCAGGTACCTGAGGAGAAGGTGCTGAGGATTTGCAAGAACGATCACGCTGGATCAGACCAAAGACCCATCTTGCTCAGTACGCTGTGGAGGAGCACACACAATACATACCCTAGTGCTCTCAAGTCTCCGCCAGCACCTTCAGCTCAAACCACACATAGCTTTGCTAATCCCAGTGTAATTAGCAGCTTTCAATGAATCTTTCTACCACACAGCAAAATGCAGACTGCAACCTGCTTTTCCAATAGCTTCACAGAAAATGGAATGATGATGACTCCCTTTCAGAAAACATAAGGGAAACCCCACAAGAAACAAAAGTGGCAAGTGCACCAACTTTTACTCAATTTAATTAGCAACTTGCCACAAACTTGATGACATATTTGTTTGAAGCAATGTCAACTGCAACCCAGTCAGTATTATTCCTTGGTTGAGACAGCTTGACTGAAAATGGAAACACAGCGTATCAAGGAGTACTCAACAGTACATGTCTTCTGAATCTGTGGGTCTCAACCTTTTCTCACTTTCAAAATTTTCCTATTCAACTGCCAACCTGCCTTCTTGGGCATTTACATCTCCTTAAAATGAACTTGCTCATTTGTTTTTTGCAGATCCCCTAAGGTCTACAGGCATCAAGGAGCAGAGACTGAAAGTCTTTTCTCTAGACATAAACAAAGTTGACAAGGGAAGGCAAAAATTCATTTGAGCCTGGTTTTTGTGAGATGAAGGCTTGAAAGGCAGCTGAGTTGCAGCTGTCTGCTTATGAGAAAAACAGAGAAAGCAGCACGCATCTGGTGAGGGAAAGGAACATTTTCTCCATAAGAGCAAATTTCAGAGCAAATTCCACCGTGTTGTCCACATTGGGTTTATGCCCCTCCCTCCCTATCACTGCTTGATCCAATTTAGACATGATCAGATATAGTGTGAAGTGAGGTTTCTGGCTTTTTTTTTTTTTTTTAAGCAGCACTAATTCTTCCCTCTCCCAAGAATAAGGTGGCAATAGCTGGAGAAAACTTCAGAGATGTGAAATAGGTGGGAAGGAAATGAGATTAAAAACTCCTCAGAGAAAACAGCCTAAAACCCAAGGAGACAGCACAAAGCTGTACATGCAGATGGATCAGTTGGCAGAACAGCATGGTAAATCATTGGGACAATCAGTGCGTGTCACAGGTGTATTTTCTAGGGAACTTCTCTGCACTGATACATCAGGTACACCATGGGAGGAAAAGCTTATTCAGCAATTCCACAGGCTGAAGTTCACCTCTTGCTACCAAGCATCTTGAAACACACTGACTGCTTGCACAGAACATGTCCCCAGATATTAAACTAGACAAAATACTAGTTAAACACTGAACAATAGAAGGAACGTTCCCAACTTATTTAAAAATTACTGCTACCCCCACTTAAACAATTGATCAATAATATCTTTTATTACAGATTCTATGATTCAAGGCTCCATAAAAATATGAAGAGTTTAAAGGCTAAACTCTAGGCATCTCTTCATCACCAGCAAGACAGGCAAGACTGACTTCTCAGAAATCCACTTGTTTAAAAATAAAAATCAGGTCACCAGGATGCTGTACAGCATCCAGCCTTGACTGAGACAGACAAGGTACTCTGGTCATCCATTTATCAAAAGGAGGTACCGTCTTCCACCAGGCTGCCTACGAGGCAGGCAACATATCTATATTTGGCAGTTTTGGTTGTTGCTCTTTTACACTACAGGTCACAACTGGTAATTTTATATTACTTCTTACAAGAAGTTCCCCTCTGGAATCCTCCCAACAGATATGCTTTTTTTTTTTTTTTTAACAACTGAACTGTACATACAGAAGTCTCCTAGCCAAAGATCCCTTTCTTAACCACTATCACCAATGCCTTAAATGTGAAATTATTTTGATCGACCTAAAAGAGGAGGAGAACTAACCAGTTAGACACCCCGTTGACTCGGAGGGGTGCTGGAGACCCACTGATGGGGCTGCAAGAAGGACTTTGACACACAGGGTTTCCTAAAGATTGTGTAAGATGACAGCTTTGCAAGAGAAAAATGAAATCTCAAACTCAGTAAAGATTAATGTGACAATGAATCTGAAGGATGAGGGCAGAGAGGAGAAAAGCCCAGAAAACAACAACAAAGAGTAATCTAAGGAGCATTTTCCAATTCTAAGAAACATTGGTCTTAAGTAGGCCCAACATAATCAATCACGTGCAATTTAATCAATTGCATTTCAAGCAACAACCTCCAAATCAATCCAAGGTCATACTTTAAATGCATTCTTACACATCACGAAATAAGTAACAAAATAGAGCTGTTAGTTGTCTTTAGGCTGGAGACCATTTTCAGAGCACGATGGCTTCATTTTTAAGCTATTCTGCCTTTTCCACTAGGCAAAAAGCTTATACTGTACTAAAATCTGTACTAAATGCTGTACTAATGTAATAGAAACTTTCTGGAGTTTTAATGAAATACTACTGTTTAAGAATATTTGATGGTTCACACACTCATTGGACACAGTTCTGAAGTGTCAAAACCAAAACACTTTTGATTTCCACCCCCATACCTGCAGTTCACTGCATGTGTCTATCTCTACATTAGCATTAGTTAAACAACAAACGCCCACAAAGATAAAAGCAACAGAAGTACAGTTTTCCTCATACCGTGCTATCAATGTCACAGCTTCGTCCTTTGAAGGCAGCATCTTCTTGCCAAACAATTAATAGAGGAATTTGAGCCACTGGCTATAGCTGGACCACAGCATTCAATTGGTAGAGCCTCCATTAACTTGTTTATTCCCTTTTTGAACAATTTAATTTTGCCATAGAGTGTTTCAAACTGAATGCAATTATTGGCTATACTTTGTTTTAGTAGATATTTCTGTCATACCATGGACAAAACAATGAATCATCCCATACTTGTCTTGAAACTATCAAGCACAATCTCTCACCTTTGTTCCCACAAGAGTTTACTTACTCAATGTTCAGATTTTGCAGCTTACCTTTACACATGTCGGCGTACCTTCCCTCAGAATTTGCAACTGAAAGTTAAAGCTGGCTTTAAAGAAAAGGAATCTTAATTGTTTTTTGTGTCCTCTGCATTTTCCCTGGTCTACAGCTGCTGCTTGTGACAGTTGACCCTTCACAGCTTCACAGCAGTTAAAGCTAAAAGCACCTGTTAAGTCACTTGGTGTGGTGACCAGAAGCTACACGCCATCACCCAGAAGTACCAGATTCTGAATCCTACTTAGATATGTCACACCTTTAAAAAGGTCTTTAAAACCATCATACTCAAACAACGTGGGTCAGAAGTGCCATCAACACCAAGACTCTAACAACAGTTTAAGAGCAGAAGTTAACATTTTCCTAAACACTGGTTTTCATGGTTCTTTACGACTGCAAACTCTATCACCTTCCACAGACCTGGCGCAGTAAATAAAGATTCACAGTAGATTTCTGGGGTGATTTTTTTTTTTATGGTTTTGTTTTGCTTTCCGTTTAATTTTGGAGGACTCTAAGAATACACAAAAGCACACGAGTTTTTTTAAAAGCAAAAAGGTGAGGCCAGTTCAGTTATGTGTCAAATGCACAGTACTGGTAAACCGATATCAACTGATGCATTACTATACCAGAAAAAAAAGCAAAAGTGAGTTAAAGAACATATATATTAATATATTATATTAAAATAATATATCAAAAGCAAGTTTATTTGATACGACTTCTAAATTTTTTTTCCCATAAATCATACTGCTGGTGATTTGAGTCTTAATTACAGTTTCTTTCTTCACTTCCATCACTGAAAAATTACATGTCTCTTGATTACTGACCTGCTTCTGCATATTATACGTGAAACAGGAGGGAATGGCATCTCCTACAGGGCACCTTGGGACAGAAGATGAAGGCGAGAGCCACTTATTCTTTTTGAAGGCCACCAGTGACACAGAACTCAATTGGCCCTGCTTCTTCATTAGGTCTCCAGGCTGCCAGTCACTACCAAGGACTACTGGGCCCTTGGGATAAAAAGTGACACTGAATTCCACTCGTAGAAGCCACAGCACAACAAATATTTCTTAAGTATACTCTAAAAGGGAAAGAAACAACTTTGGAGTTACATTCCTATGGCAACCTCATTAATTCAAAATTCTAACCTAGGGGAAGCAGCTTAAGGAGGAAACATTACGAGGCTAACATCAACGCTGTTTGTTTTTCCCAGAAGAGCTGTCTGTGACCATGGCTCACAATTAACACGGTGCTTTCCAGGTCCTCCAGCTCTGCTCACAGCAACAGGGAGGTATAACCGAGATCAGCAAAAAGGAAACCAAGGCATAACAGTGCCCGCAGGATGTTACTTGCTTGGTATCATTGCTCATGGACCAGCAGACATTGGTGACTACTCTTGCAGACTAGACTACCCAGAGAAGGCTGGCTATTTAGAATAACGTGGCAGTAACTAATGAGTACTGCTCAAAGACTATGAGTTCCATGATTAAGACCACCATCCTCCCTTCAGATTACTTCATTTTGTATTTTTTATAATGGGTGAGGAGAGCTGGCCACTCTGCAGTCACACATGTCCTTTCCATCCTCTGCAGCGTACGCCTTGTGTCGCACAACGTTCTACACGCTGACCTAGTTCTCTTGACAGCCTTCTGTGCTCAACAGCAGCTTAATAGTTACTCCCACCAGCAAAATGTCTCTTCAGTAAAAGAGATCGTAGAAAGGAGCTGGAAAGTTAGCATTCCTTACGGGGAAATTCCACCTTATTCACTGTATAGTCTACTCTTTATAGCACCTGTGGTGTAATTATGCACATACTTGTGAAAGGAGGAAAATAAACAGAACAATTAACTTATTTCATGCATTTGCATTCACATCTGTATAAACATCATAATTGCTCGAGAACACTAACTGCTTTACAGTGAATTAAAGATAATCATAAGCTAATTTGGTTAAAGAAATACTGAACTACAGCTAAGACAAATTCTAATTACTTCGAAAATATACAAAGCATCTGAAAAGTTAGTACTGTCCATCATGTGCTGTGTGTTACAAAAGTCTTGGGCCCTTAGGAATCCTGATTTTCCATAACATTAGAGTAAAATCAAAGAGCAATTTAGATCAGAAAATAAACCTGGAGGTCATCTAATCTAATCGTCCACTTAGAGACTGACCCTCTCATTGGCAATCCTAGCCAAGAATGCCAATAAATTAAGGCTTTCCTCACCTCAGATCTTGCAGGAGCACCTACTAAAGCGTACGAGGAGTAAAGCTATATGGGCATTGCTCTGTCTTTGTCAGAGACACATTACCCCCCAGTGGAATAACAAGCTTTAAATTTATCAAAAAAGTCATCCAGCACATTTGATTTATAAAAGCTGATGCAAGAGGGAAGTGCGTTTATCCAGAGAGACAAACACATATGCAATAAAGACAATAATTAAAACAGTTTTCCTTCCAGAGAAAAGGGCAGGAGGAAGGAAAACACTCAAGCCACGTAAAAATCCTCACATTCTGCTTTTTTGCAGAAGTCTAGGGAAATAAGCTTTGCAGTTTACAGTGAGAGCCAGATTCAAACCTGAGCAGCTGACATCATGTATCTGGACTTGTGCAAAGCATTTGACACTGTCCCACATGACACCCTTGTCTCTAAATTGGAGACATGGATTTGACGGATGGACCACTCAGTGGTTAAGGGATTGGCTGGATTGTCACGCTCAAAGAACAGCGGTCAACGGTTTGATGTCCAAGTGGAGACTGGTGATGAGTGGCATTCCTCAGGGGTCAGTGCTGGGACCTCAGGGGTCAGTCTACCAATATCTGTTTAACATCTTTGTCAATGACATGGACAGTGGGATCGAGGGCAACCTCAGCAAATTTGCTCACAACACCAAGGTGAGTGGAGCGGTTGACACGCTGCAGGATAAAATGCCATCCAGAGGGAGCTGGACAGGCTGGAGAGGGGGCCTGTTGCCAACCTCATGAGGTTCAACGAGGCCAAGTACACAGTCCTGCACCCAGGTCAGGCCCATCCCCGGTGTCTATACAGACTTGGGGGTGCTAAGCTAGCCATGAGCTGGCAACGTGTCCTGGAAGCCCAGCGAGCCCCCGGCATCCTGGGCTGCATCCCCAGCAGCGTGGCCAGCAGGGCGAGGGGGGATTGTGCCCCTCTGCTGCGCTCTGCTCTGGGGAGACCCCCCTGCAGTGCCGCCTCCAGCTCGGGGGCCTCAGCACAGGAGAGACACGGACCTGGTGGAGCGGGGCCAGAGGAGGCCCCGGAGATGCTGGGAGGGCTGGAGCCCCTCTGCTGGGAGGACAGGCTGGGAGAGTTGGGGGGGGTTCAGCCTGGAGAAGAGAAGGCCAAAAAGGGGAGACCTCAGAGCCCCTTCCAGCGCCTAAAGGGGCTCCAGGAGAGCTGGGGAGGGACTCTGGATCAGGGAGGGGAGCCACGGGACAAGGGGGAACAGGTTTAAACTAGAAGAGGGGAGATTTAGATGAGATAGGAGGAAGAACTTCTCTCCTGTGCGGGTGGTGAGGTACTGTCCCAGGCTGCCCTGAGAAGCTGTGGCTGCCCCATCCCTGGAGGTGTTCAAGGCCAGGTTGGACGGGGCTTGGAGCAACCTGGGCTGGGGGGAGGTGTCCCTGCCCAGGGCAGGAGGGTGGAACTCAATGGTCTTTAAGGTCCCTTCCCACCCAAACCATCCTATGAACTCATTTCAAATTAGTACATGAGAGTTATTTCAAAAGTTCAGAAGCACCTTGAAAGGATTAACTCAAGTTTGTTTCCAGAGATTTTTGCAGTGGACTGAGAGACTTTTAAAAGGGAAAACCCCAAAACACATTTCAAGTTCTGAAGATCAAAAGCTTTGTTTAATTTTTCTCCAGGAACTCTAGTCACATAGAAGTAAATATCATTGTAGTCAAGAAATAAGTATTCATCCTACCTGTTTTCCTACCATAATGCTTCTTGGATATTGAAATGAAACATTAAAGGTCATGGCCTAGAAGAAAAGCATAAAACTTGCTTACACAGTGTTCTGAGGTTTAAAAGATCTATGTGCTTTCAATGATAACACTTTCCAGCACGCACCAAGGCTGGAAACATAAATGGTACCTATGAGCACCTCTGATAGTAGCCTGGCATAATACCAGTTTAGAAACCAACATTTGCAAGGACCAACTCAGTGGCTTATGCCACTGTGGAGCCCCTTTACATTGATAAGCTGCTCTGCCTGGAAAACATGATGAAATTAAGCCCCTTCCCTCTCAGCAAGCTCTTACTATAATCTTTGTGAAGCAGACAGCAACCACAGCCCTCAAAAGAAAGGTAACACCTCTTACTGGTATGGCACTAACTCAAAAGCTTTTTCCCCTCATCCTTATTTCTACAGAGAAAATACCATTCTGTGACCAGCTCAGTATTGTTTGTTCACCAAACCTAAAAACTCACATTGTTACAGTGTTTCATGAAAGGCAGCTGCTTGGCAGGATGGGGCAAGATAGCCAACATCTGCTAAGCAAGCAAGGCCAAACTGCAAGGTCGAGTTATGCTAACATCATAAATTGTGAAAAGACTTGGGAGGAAAGGAAGGGGGGAGGCTCAGTCGAGTTATGCTAACATCATAAATTGTGAAAAGACTTGGGAGGAAGGGAAGGGGGGAGGCTGAGGAAGACGAGGAGTATGTGATATGAGGAAGACATGGAGCCTTCATCCCTGCGACCACCAAAAAGCAAAGGAAGAAAGAGGACGACCCCCTAGCAACAAACCGCGCAGACGCAGAGTACACCACTAAGAGAAACGCTTATACTGGAAGTAGAAGAGTATAAAACCAAGGACTTTTGTAACCTAGGTGCGCGCCATCGGTGGAGTGAGACTCCCGGGCCACCCAGCGCTGTTTTGCTTGCTGCCGCTTGCTAATAAATACTTCAAATTTAATTGGCTCCGTCTCCTCGCCTCACTTTGTGAGGCTAACTTATAACAATTTTACTAAAGAAATAGCCAGTTAATAGCTTCCTGAGAACCTCCCCAGGTCATAAAGCAGAAGACTAAAATTACCTTGGCAACACAAAGTCATTTTTAGGTATTTGTCTGCTGTCTTATTTGACATTCCAAATCAGAGATTTGAGCCTGTAACCACATCCAGTGGCAAATAATGGCTGCTCTCTCCACCGCCCCGTGCCACTCTGTGTGGCGATGTCTGAAAAGCAAGTGTTTGCTCGTGCTTATCATTCAAGTAACAGCTTCAGCACTACAAAAACTAATTTGACAAATTCAAGAACAATCTCACTATTAACAAGTGACTAAGAGTGTGTGGGGGATATAGGACAAACGAGCTTTCACCCCACAAAGTCTACCAATATCTAGCCTTGATTTACAACTCCTACCCCCAAGGTAGAGTGCTCAATACAATTCTTCAACTGTGCAAGAAAAACAAAAATTAAAAAGGAGCAGGTATCATTATTTTGGCTATCACAAACCAATGCAGGAGTCCAGCTCTTTCTAGATAGACTTTTCTCCTCTGCAAATTTGGACAGTGGAAATCGCAAGAACTGCCTGAAGGGACAGAGCCCTAGCTTGTGCTGCTGACCACGGAGCAGGACTAACCTGTATTTGTGACACTCCTCACAGCTGTTTGTGGAACATGGTCTTAAAAACCTCTGCTGCCAGAAATCCCATATACCCTTCAGGATGGTACCCCAGTGCTGCACACTCTCAGCTAAAGATTTTTAATCTATTGGTTGAATCTTTGCTGCTGTAACAGAAGATCATCACACCAGTGCCACATAGAACACCAGATATTAAAACACCAACACAGATAATACTTTATTTATACTTAAAGTAAGAATTGTCTTCACTGAAAGTTACCGTTTGAATGAAGGTTTACCTTAAAGGTAAAAGGGTTCTGGGCAATTCTTGGTGGCAGTACTGTGGAGGGGAGAGCTGGCATCACGACCACAGAATACAGGACAACACATGCCTTTGTAGGCCATGGGGGATCCTACAGCAAGCTTGTTCTTATGAAATGAAAGTGTTCTTCTCTTTCAATACCTGCACCCATAAGTAAATTTACAATGCTAAGACGACCTTGTGACTTACAGACTCTCTCAGAGTTTTGTTATTTCTAAGCAAGTAGTCCAAGAAAGATTTTGTAGCTCACAAATACAAAATAAACTTTGCATTTGATCTGGATTTACGAAGATTAAGAGAAGAACACATTCAAATAATCCTCGTAAAACAAAGTACAGCTACACAACAGTACCTCAGTCACTTTAGAGCTGGAAACAATGGCTAACACCAACACCACTCCACAGATGGAAGTTTGTGGAAGCTCTGGTGTACACTTTTGCTATCACCAATAGTTTGCACTAACTTTAAAAAGCCTTTTAGTGCAGGAACCTGCCAGCAAAAGAACAGAGATAAAATATAGTTTTCAAGTTAATTTTCTGTTCTTAACTCAAGACCACTCACTTCAATCTTATTTAATTCAACTCAAACCTCTATTGCCAGAAAGTGCATGACCTACTTTATATCAGCAGTACGATGGTTAAGGAATAAAGAGCAGGTAACAATTAGGGCTAAAACCACTTGGGGCAACTTTAAGAGGCTCCTTTTCATTGGTCTGAGGAGTCTGCTGTCTCTGCATAGGATCAGATGTGGCTACAGTTTAAGAAGTCTAATTTTAATAAAGAAACACATCAACAAATTATTTAAAGCAATATACCAAATTTAAGGACAGAACACTGACTAGATTAAAAAAAAAAATCTGATCTCTCAGCTAAAGAAAAAACTTTGTATTTTCTTTGAATTAAAGCTTCTAGAAACAATTGGGAATCAATATGTGAGAAAAGAGATAAAACTCAGAAGGGGCCCCAAGCTAACAATGCAGCTTCAAAGCAACTTCAAAGTTTGCACGTTAGTGAATGAATCTTACGACTGACAAGTTCACACCAAAGGGAAACCAAGCCACAATTTGACTGACCGAACACTTTGTAATGAGGTTCTCCCACAGGAAGTCCAGCTGATATGCACTCCTAAAAACAGACCAGCTTTTACTGACGCAAAGACCTCATCAACCCAAATGCTGTACCTTCGAAGTACAGTTTACCTTCCAGCCTGAAATCCGTTTTGTTGCAGACATTTCCTTTTATTTAATTCATTTTTTTAATACTACTACCTTTCTCTTCCAAAGATCAGGCAGGTTGTTTTCCTCCTTCCTCCAAACATACTACAGTGAGAACATGATGTTGCATGTGCATGAAGACACTGGAGCATCTAATCTGTTCTCTCTTGTCTTCAAGTGTGGCAATGCAACACTCAGAAATCAAGGTGACCGTGCCTACTTTAATAGATAAAAACAAGCGCTGTTCAAAAGCAGCCAATAAAAGAGTTTAAAAGTAACTCTGAGCTAAAGATGTCCAAAAAGATATGAAATGACAGGAAAGAGTTTTCAGGCTACAATTCCATTTGGAATTGGAGCACCACCAGAACTCCTTCCAACTCCACTCTGATTAAACAAAATTATAGATGATAACAGGGAGGGCCAATGGAAGACATTAGTGTCCTGGAAGTTATCCAGCCTGAGAGAAGACCACTGCACCAGTTGGTAACAGAGCTGTGCAACGGTGAAAGGCAAACTGAAGGCTTCCTCAGAATTGCTACTTTAGCCTAAGAATTCTTAAGTGTACCAGTATGCAGTGCAATATAAAAACCTGTAATAAGCAATTGCAATAGTCTATGTCCAAGTAAGTCTTTATTTAGGGCTGGGTAAAGAGTCTCACCTTTTATATGTCAGCTGACTACACTTTAACATAGAGAAAAACAAGGCAGGCAAACGTGCGACTCATACCAGGTTGCCTGCTTAGCTTGCAGTCTTAATTTTTTTTACTAGAGAGCACAGTTTACTAGCCTGACTCACATTTTCCATTCATATCTTTAAGGTATGCATGAACCTTTCCCAGTTGCTCTAGAAGAGTTAACTGCAACAAGTTCAGTACACAAACGAATTCTTTAGATGCACTTCACTGAATCTCTCAAATCTAGGCAAATCCCCAGAATACCCGAACAAAAATAGTATGATGCAATTAGTTTCAAACCCCAAGTTTCTCCACTACCAGTGCTTTTCAGATTGTAGTTGTACAGAAAATTAAGAAAATGCCTGTAATATGAAAAGGAGTCTATCTGTAACAATAGCAAATTATTAGTACCAAATTGCTCTCGGGAAAAGTCATAAAACAAATTAGATCAGATACCAAGCGTTCTGAAAAAATGCAAGACAATCTGTGGGAGCATTCATATGGATAATTAGGTAAATTTATAGTACATTTGCTACTACCATTACACAATTGTCACAAGCAAGCACATTAGTATCTTTGACATATCACAGCCTTGATAATAATTGCTATACTTCCGTACCAAATCAATTAAAGCTTGGATAACTGTCAAACAGATTTTTTTTCTTTCTTTCCATAGAGAAAGAGTAGCAAACAGACAGGTATTGAAATAAGTCACACGAAAATCTTAGCCTTTAGCCTTCCAGTCCCTAAAGGGGCCTACAGGAGAGATGGGGAGGGACTCCTTATCAGCAAGTGGAGTGATAGGATGAGGGGGAAAGGTTTGACACCGAAAGAGGGGAGCTTTAGATTAAATATTAGGAAGAAATTCTTGACTGTGAGGGTGGTGAGCCCCTGGTGCAGGTTGCCCAGAGAAGCTGTGGCTGCCCCATCCCTGGAGGTATTCAAGGCCAGGTTGGACGGGGCTTGGAGCAACCTGGGCTGGTGGGAGGGGACACTGGGTGGTCTTTAAGGTCCTTTCCAACCTAAACCTTTCTATGAAATCGAGTTTAATCAAACTGACACATGATGTACCCAACATGGTACAGAACTGCTATTTAACAGCATGCAGGAGAATCTATTTTCCAGTGGATTAACAGGCAGTACACGTCTAGGATATTACATGAGGAGAAAAAAACATGCAAACAAGTACATAAATGAAGTGGCTCAGTTATCTCATACTTTTAAATTAAGGTAACAAGTTTCCCCATTTTATGCATGTATAGTTCAATGGAGCTTACGACTTAACACAGGACATTGTAGCTGCTAACAGTATAAGGTTTGTCAGAGACACTGTTGGTGGATCTAACAAGCAACACCTTGGACACACTTGCCTCCGCTAGACCAAAGCTCTGACAGAAATTCAGCACCATCTCTGGCCGCAGACAGTGCTCCCCGAAGCTATCCACTCAGGGTTACAGCAGAAAACCGAGATCACCAAAACATATGCACAAAAAATGCAGAAAAACCACCTTCTATTTTAAGCAAGCTTACAAAAGTCTTGTTTATAGACAAATACCTCGTGAAAGGCTTTCACAAGACAGACCATTTGGTACAGATGTTTACCTGACCAGGCAGAGGAGGTTACTATGCTCTGAATTAGCACCAACAGTTTCTCCAGCAATGCACAAAGCCAGAACAGTCCTTTCCTTCTCATTTTATCTGCAGGGACTCTTACTTTCAGTTCTCCCCCAACTATTTAACACTGAAAAGAGAAAGACTATGTGCTTACTGATAGTTTCTTTCTCAAATGATCTGCTGCCACCACCAAGGTATGAAAACATCTGCAGAAAGTAACCTTTTGAATAAAGACAAGCTAAAACAACATCTGAAAGAAGTTACTAACTCATCTGTAGATGTTTTGATGAACAAGGCTGTTCACAAGGATGCAATAATCACAACTGACTTCTGGAGTCTGGATATCAGACTTCTGTTTTCAGGAGATGTTTATCTTGCTTTTCCAGGAAGCTTTCTCTCTTCCTCCTGACAATGACTCAAGCTCACCAGATCTAATGAATTAAAAATACTGGTTTCAAGATGAAATGGAAGGAACTGCATAAGCCTCAGGTTACATAAGAACTAGTTGTTCACCTCCATCTACAACTCTGTGTGTGAGGTTGTTTGGTTTGAGTTTTTTAAGGTAGGTTTTGCATAGCTATATAAAAACCTGAACAGGCCATACTCTGATTACTAAAACTGTATTAAAAGAAGTGAGGTGAGACTATGGGTCAAACTTCTTGTTATTGGGACATAGAGCTTTCTGTACCCTTGCTTAATGGTGATCAACCTGGTAGACCACCATCCAAAGAGTAAACTACTTTTTTTTTTTCCCCCCTTCTTTGGTAAAATTTTTCACTAGTAGGTTTTTGAATGTCCTTACAGCTGTGGGTAGCACAATCCTCACAACCCGATGACACCAAATGGCATCACTAACCCTCAAGGAACATACGCAGAAGATTCCTCTGGCATGCTCAGCAGAGGTATCTCATTTGCACAACAAACTTCAGTCATGACACGATGGGAACGTTGATGCAGAAAGACGTTGCCCCAGGAACTTCGAAGAAAAAATACAATAAAGTCAGGCATGCCCAGATTTTAAATCACTACACCTGTGACCACAGTTATATTAGGCATAAGCATACACGCTCTTCTTTCAATGAAGAAGATTTTCTAAGGCTGATAAATGTTTTTGCTTCAGAAACACCTGAATTTCCAACCCTCACTTTAAATCCCTGTCTACAACAAGTTCTCGACAGGTTTGAATCTGTTTCTTACCGATTCACAAACTGAAGATCTATTTGAGTATTGGCTTGTGGTAGGGAGGTCAAGATCAGAAGATAACAGTGGTTCCTTCCAGCCAAAAAGAGAAACTTCACATGCTTTTGCTATTAGTTTACATACATTACCACAAGGTGAGAATTTTCCAGGTGTAGTAATCCACATCTAGCTTTCCACAATATTGAGAAAGTTACTACAATACTAACAGTAATAATCAAAAATGAGAAAATAAGCATTTACACAGATCAGTTGAAAAAATTTGCCATTTCAAAACATATTGATTTTGCCAGATAGTCTGATGTGAGGAGAAAAAAAAAAAAAAAAAAAAGAAAACCAAATCAACGCACAGGAGCATATTCAACACTTAAGCAAGAAAGATCTACTGCAAGTCACCTTTTTTCTTGCTTCAAATCTTATTCTTGAGTTGGTTTTTTTTAGAATTTAGCTAATAATGCAGCAAGCAAAGAAAACCCAACATTTACGTTTATTAAAGGAAATATAATTACACAAAGTATCTGGAACTAGAGAGACAGTGAAACATAAAGCAAGAATCTGCAGCTGATTTTCAAGCCACTATCGTGCCTGTCCCGTTCCACAATCCCAGCTTGCCTCTGCCCACACCGCCCCTTCCCCAGCACAACACACCAGCAGCACCAACTAGGCCAAAACCAAACCAACACCGACTTCCATAGATTTGTTGGAGCATTGCTAGCACCCACCTGCCTTCAACTAAGAGCAGAAGTTTGAACTGCTCCTCTACACAGCTCCATTTTCTGTGGATATCTTCCACAGGTCAAGACTCTAAACTCAAAATTATAGCCAAGTAAATTTGTTTCTGTGACATAAAACATGCAACAGCTAAAATAAGATTTTGCTCAGCCAAACTTAACTGAAGTATCTAAGACAGCAGATTTGTGAACGCCTGCATGAGTATACATGCGTAAGAACATGGAACGGGAAGCATTGTGCAAATGCCAGTAGGGATTTACACAGCTCCGATGACAAAAAAAAACCCCAAAACAAAAAACAAATGACCATGAGCTCAACTCAAGAGCCACAGCAACAGAGAGATGTAAAGCACCTGAGAGCACATTTGAAGTTGAAGACAAAGGCAAAAGTGAAAAAGGAAAAACACGTTACTTATTCTGTAATTTTTCAAGCCATTACATGCACCAAACATCTGTACTTCATTCTGTTTCTGCAATAAACCATAAATTTGAAATAATGACATTCTTTTAGATACACTGTTTTATGACAGACAAGCAACTAACCTATGATTAAAGAGTTCACGTAAAAGTGAAGAACACATACAGAACCGTAAAGCCTCCAAAACAGTTGTATCTGTTTCTAGCTCTCTCAAACTTGGGTTGAAGTGGTTTGTTATAGAGACCAGCTATCCCAGAAATACAGAAATGAAAGTTATCATAACACACACCACAAGAAGCACAGTAGCACAATCCTGGTATTTCCTGGAGAAATCATCCAACATCATCAGTATCTCTCAGAATATTCTTCTGAAAGTGTCCTGGTTTGAGGTAAAACAGCACCATTTTTTTTTCCTGTTTTGCAAGACTAGAATTAAGCCAAAAATCAGGAAAAATATTTGAAAACAAAAACTTCACCTTGACATACGGCAGGCTACCAATAAATATAAATGTACACCACCACTCTGAAAAGCTTTAGTTCCCATAAAAATCCAAACAGAGTTACATTCAAGGGAAACTACGTGACAAATCAATAGGAAGAAAACTGAACAAATATAGAATGTGTCTTTAAATACTACATATTTCTAAGCATGCAATGAAAGACCTGGACAAACGAGCCAGAGGAAGATGAAGAGGATCAGTGCCATGCCAGGAAAGGCATAATTTTATGAAGTTGCCATCTTGGATTTATACACAAGAATTTTTTGATCCATTTTTGACTATCAAGTAACCAGTTATGAGGTTTATTTATTTATTTTTAAATAAACAGAGGGAAGCAGGAAAACATCTATACAAAGACTTAACTCACTGGCTGATGCCCTCTATTCTGCCACCTTCTTGGCCTCCTGGCAGACAAAAGCCTCCAACAAACTCCCTTGCACTATTTTGGCACTCCTCTATCCTTACATGAATTACTCTTTAACGGGCTGCCACTTCGTTACATTTTTCACTGTTGCTCTCCAAATGCCGAGCGAGGTCAGGTCACTTCCAGTTTGCTGATGCTCAGGAAAGCTCTGAGGGCCAGGGGAG
This sequence comes from Charadrius vociferus, assembly GCF_000708025.1. Taxonomy (NCBI): domain Eukaryota; kingdom Metazoa; phylum Chordata; class Aves; order Charadriiformes; family Charadriidae; genus Charadrius; species Charadrius vociferus. The sequence continues at coordinate 286,619 of NW_009648495.1, read as the reverse complement.
ACAGGAATGCAAGGGTTTACTGGCAAGAAAGCGCATGCAGCATTACAGAGATTGCCATCTGAACAACCTGCCGGTTCTCAAGGGGAATAAGGACAATTAATATACCAGATATTTATCAATCATGGACAGACAAACAAAGAATAAGTTACAGTAGGAAATGGTAGAATATTTATTAATCATGGACAGACAAACAAAGAATAAGTTACAGTAGAAAATGGCAGAATACGTAAGTCTGAAAGACAGCTCTCCTTCCCTCCCTCCAGACAGTCATTCCAGCTTTCAGTTTCCACTGAACAGGTGATCTCAGAGTGGAGAGAGCAGTTACTTCACTTCAGCTAGAAAAAGATTAACCCCGGATCTCTATAACACAACCAAATCTTAGTAGGTCTCTAAAGCTAACTGCTCTCTCCCCTCTTTGGAAAACAGCAAGCCTCAGACCACTTCACAGATGAAACCCTACAAGGTACAAATGTTATTTAGAGAATCCAACGCATACACTGAGCTGCTCAGAAGATATATCAAGCAGGAATAAAACATCACCTAGCTTTACAATCTGTGCTAATCAAGTTAAAATTACCATACAGAAACACAGCTGGTTTGGGGCTTTCCTAAAAAGTGATGAAGTCTTCCCAAGAGCTAGCAGTAGCCAAGTGAGGGTAGCCTTGCTCCCCTCTACTCCACCCCGAGGGCTCCTCTTTGCAAACACCCAAACCCACAAACACTGTTTTCGGGAGGCAAAATAACAGAACAAAACTCATTTTTCTACAGAGCTGACAGTTTCAGACCATGAACAGCTCCACCTGGGAGCCAGAGAAATGACTGTGCTCACACAGGAGCAGAGGACAGGCCATCCCTTCCACCAGCAGCTGGGTGTTACCTGGCTTCTCTTATCAAACTGTATGCTTCAATGCACCACGCAAGTACTACTTTGGGATATAAAGCTGAAAAAAAAAAAAAAAAAAAGCTGTAGACCTCTGTTCTCAGCTTAGCTAGTTTTCAGACTACTGACCACTTCACACACAGAAAACAAAACTGATGGTTTTGAAAATCCTGCGTGTTTATTGTGAAACACAGACACCACCCACCACTGAGATTGGCAACCCTGCCACAAAGCTGACGGGCACTGCTTTCTATGCACTCCAAAAACATTCCTATTGCAAAAGCACTTTAAGCTGGTTTTGGAATAATACAGAAGACCGTTGTCAGTACATAAACTGGGCTTTAGAAAAACCTTTACCTTCGTCAAGGTAAAAAGCTTTATCTTCGTATTGTTTGTCCCAACACCAATTTGGTTAGCTCCTTTTTATTAACATTACTGCAAAACAGCCCTATTCTACCTTTATTTACCAAACTGAGGCCAAACTTTATCATTTCCCCCCCAGTTCCATCAGGTCGTCTAACAGACGATCACTTCTTCCTATAAAGCTGACCTCGCTCGTATCCATGAACCAAAGCAGATACAACAGCATTAGGTTATGAAGTGGCACACACTGCAAGGGTTGTTCAAGCAACTCGCTCCACAGTTTCTCTGTGGACATCTCACAGATATTTCCGACCTAATATACACAAAGCCAACACAGAAGAGAAAGCACCATAAAAACACATATAGTAAAGAAAACTTGGCGTCCAAGTTTGCAAGAAAAAAAACCCCAAAAACATAAAAGCTCACAAGGAAGATGAGGAGGTGGATAGAAGATGAGAACTCCCATCCTTTGCTGCCTTGGGACCAACATTACTGCTCTCCCCAGCGCTCCAACCACTTCCCCACACCATCGCCCCCCAAAACCCCCTCGGGGCTCCGCAGAGAGCAGAAAAAGAATTTCCCACTATATTACCACAAAAAAAAACCAAAACAACAAAAAGCCAAACAAACAAAAACCCCACACGATATTCCGAAGCAGCATTATTAAAGCAATGCTTTAGACTTGAATAACCCAAAAAACGCAGGTTTGAGTAGCCAGACTCCTTAAACAACTCTACAAACGCCACAGGAAATATCCAAGAGGCGCCTCCCAGGGGAAGGGGCGCGGCAGCCCCGTACTCACCGTGGGGAGGTGGCGGCCCGTCGCCCTCCGCCTCACCGGAGCCGCCGCCCGTAGCGTCGGGGGCGCCCGCTCTCTC
>NW_009648495.1:277172-284333 GCF_000708025.1 Charadrius vociferus | reverse complement strand
CTGCTGGACCACGCGCTCGCTGCCGAACCAACCAGAACAGGTAAATAGTGCCAGCACGTGCTGGAGGGGGAGGAGCGGTGAGGAGGGGCAGGGGTTGGTGAGCCAATCATAACTGTCAGCCCGCCTCCCGAGACTATATAAAGCCCGGAGGAGTCGAGCGGGTTTGTAGCCGCCCTGGCGGCCATCTTGTACCGTCGCGGAGCGGGAGCTGCCGCTCGGGGCCCTGAAGGGGTCGCGCCTGGCCCGACCCTCTACCGCCATCAGCGATCCCCACAGCCCCCGGCCCGGCTGCAGCCCCCGGCAGAGCGAAACAAAGAATACCTCCAGTACAAGGCCCGTTTCCACCGTGGAGCCCATCCTCCACCCTCGACCCATTTTATTGACTAATCCAATTATAAAAGCATCTCAGCCAGTGATTAATCCAGCCCAAGTAATGAAAAGTCAACGTTCAGCCAGCGCCCTGAGGGCTTTCCGTCGTGTCTGGGCATGAGGGAAGGAGGCGTGAGGCGCTCGCAGCTCGCCCACAGCCCTGAGGGCCGCGTAGGGAGGAACCGGGTCTTCACAGCAGGTAGCTCGCAAATAAACCATCACCTCTCCAGAGCGGAATTCTTAATATAAGGAATTGAGAACAACGGGTGCAACAGAAAAACTCGGCTCAGTAAATCAAAAAAAGCTAAGGCATTTTTATAACTCTTTATATCGGTGGATCTTGGCTCAAGTCAGGGAAAGCCTGAGGCTGCGTGGGAAATGAAGACAGCAGCTGTGATCAAAGTCTATGTCTCAGGAATACATCGCGGTCTGCTGTCTCTAGTCTCTTTTAGCCAACATCTTCCTGAATTACCCTTCTATAGTTTCCTGTAGAATAACACCTCGAGGCAGAAAAGCAATTAAGCATTACCGTGCTGGGAGAGGAATCTTCTATAAAAAATAACACCCGAAAACCACACAAAGAAGTTGCAGAGAGCTCCCAAAGCACACAGATCACCAGAAGAAAGGTTAAGACTGAAGAAACGGTGCTTCCACACGTGCTCAGCAGGTGGGATGGTTTATATTAAAGAAGGGAGAGTAATACTTTGATTTGAAGTTTTATTTAAAAAGGTCACAGAATCGACTGTCATACCCTATAGTGTTCTATCAGGGGGTTGTGGCAGCTTGATTTATTGATGTAGCAGATTGAGAGCATGGCTTCTAAAAATGTTACTTAATGCCTGATTAAATATTTTTGCCAAAGCAAAAAGCCAAAAGCAACATTTAAGAATTCATGTTCACAGTTGTCTCATTTCCCCATGTAAAACCTTTTCCTAAAGGTTTACTTTACGGTACAGCTGCAGCTGAGGAGATTCTATGATAGTGTCATTGCTGGTCATATTTTCAGGCCAATGTAATTCAGAAGAAAATTGTGGCCATTTTAATAAATATTAGACCACAAAAAGGGCCTGAGACAAGGCAAAAAAAAAAAAAAAAAAAAAAAAAAAAAAAGAAAGGCAAAGGAGAAGCATTAAGAAGGTGAAGAAGAGGTGGTTTTTTTCCCAAGATCCTTAATGAGCCAGTCCAATTCCAAGGAATTAAGATTTTTCTATTTCTAATAGTAATGTTTAATTGGGAACAGATTACAAAGTTACTTCATACCGTGAGATACCACTGTGTGTTTGATAACTATCTCATATGGGAGGCTGGGGGAAAATCCATACTTTTTTTTCTTCACCAGCACAGAACTTGGGCCATGTAACTTTTTTACTATCCCAGAATTGCCCACATCCCGTCATGTCTCATCATGAAAGCCATAAAGAGATATTAGAAATGAAAGCACGGAGTTTCATTTAAAAAAAAAAAACAAACAACCGTGATATATTATCTGCTGACAATCCCGTCTAACAACCTCCATTAGAGCCACTTTTTATATTTTTTTTTACCAGCTTGACTGCACAATTTTATTTCACAATTCTTGGGCTTAATTTAAAAAGCAATTTATCAGTTTGCTCCATTATCTACTTTTCTGACGTTTAATATGTTATCCAGATTACCAGCAGCTTTAAAAGGTGCAGCAGGGAATTCCAACATCCTCCTACACAACAGAGGAGATCAGGAAATGATCTGTCTTAGTTGTTCTGTTGATTACAACTAGTATATGAGGCCAGACAGATTTTCCTTTTTGGGGTTTGCAATTTTATTTTTTTTTAAAGCGTCTTCCTGCTTCCAGTGTCTTTAAAATACATTTTTTGTTGTTTTTAACAGCTTTTGTGATTTGTTCATCAAATTCCATCTCAGAAGTTGAATTTTTCTTATACGTTGCTTGTTAGCCTATGTTCATTGGCTTCAGTAGAATCTTACCTTTCCAATTATGAAATAAGTCAGTGTGATTCAAAAGAGCTCTTGAGGCATGCTGTTTAGCTAGATTGGTTTACCTGCTTCTTTGCCTCTTCTCTGGGCAGTTATGCTCACTTTCTCAACATTTTTTTTTTCTGTAAGTCATCCCTAAGCTAAACTCAGTGATTTTGTATTTTATTTTTACTAAGCTACAGAAGTTTGCCTTTAAGATCCACGTCACTGCAGCAGCTGTTGGTAGCATCCCATGGGGGAAAAAAAGAAAGATTCCTGGCTTTCTACTAACAGTGAGGAGCTCAACAATTAATGACAACTGAGCATTAGTGACAACTGACCTTCTAAGCAAATACTCACAGTAACTTTTCAAGTTAATCCTCACGTCTTTTCCAAAAACTGTATTAACCTTTTAATATAGAAAAAAAGCCTAAGAAAGCTTGAACTAAAATGGAAATACTTTCCTCTATGCTACCATATTTTTCAATATCCTCCAAGTATTGTGACAGAAAGAGCAGCAATTAGTCTGAGCTCTTCTCACAATAAGCTTCTATAAATTACATTAACATAGTATTAGGTCCTTTGTCTTTAAGACTGCAACATGGAAAGAAAAAAAGCCAAGTATGACCACACGCAGAACAGCAGGAGCAAGCCTGCAAGATAGTCTAATGTAACTGGATTGTAAAGGTGCTAGATCTTAAAAGGTCCTAAAAAGAGTATCAGCTACTCCATTAATTCATTGAATGAAAGCTACAATGGCTGGGTTGTAATAAAAGACAGAAAATGAACATCAAATTAAAAAGGATGTTCTGCCAGAATGACAATAAGATTACATTGCTTGCACGCATTGAAAACTGACCGGTTTTCAGGCTCAAAAAACAGAATCTTTTTTTGTGTGTAGTTTTTTTTAATACAGTATTTTTGTGATTTATTAGGAACTTCAACGGGATATGTCTCTGTTCTCATTTAAGGATGGGCAACGGGGATGTCTTTTTTTTTCCTAAAGCAACACTGTCCTTCAGATGGTGCAGACCCCTTGACACCTTTTCTGGTAACTTTTAAACTTGCTAACTAGTTTCAAGTAAACTCAATGGAGGCATTTAAAAAATGCAGAGATACCAAGTTCTCCTGTGGAAGTGAGGATTGAAATCAGCCCGCTTCCCATATACGGTGGTGTAGACTCAAGTAGTCTGGACACAACGGTCACATTTTTTGTGGCTTTTAACCGTGCTTGCTGTCTGTTGTACAGCTGATGGTGAGGGGACGTGGGCAGAGGAGGGGTTAATGGAGAAAGGGCAGTTTAGGGTATATGGCTGGGGAAAATACATGGATTTTCAGGTGTCTAGATGAAGTTCTAAAAATCTTAGAGGGAAGAACCATGAGCTGTTTGGTGAAGTGACAAGGTGTGCCAGGTGGTGGATAGGGCAGGAATACAGAGAGGAGCTGCAGTGGTTGTACAGCATTTCGGTTAACTAGAGGGCAATAGACAGGAGAATGTTTTCTCTTAGTTCTGCTGGACATGGTATTTTTAAGGGTTGGGTTGGTTTTTTTTCGGAACAGAAATAGATTATTAGGTAAACAAAGCTTGGGAGCAAAAAAAGAAAAATCAAAATACTGTCCATGGTTTTTATCTTAATTTTTGAAGACGGTCCCCCACAACATCCTTCTCTCTAAATTGGAGAGGTATGGATTTGATGGGTAGACTGTTTGGTGGATGAGCAATTGGTTGGATGGTTGCATCCAGAGGGTGGCAATCAACAGTTCAATGTCCATATGGAGGTCAGTGACAAGTAACGTCCCTTAGGGGTCTGTACTGGGACCAGTACTGTTCAATATCTTCATCAATGACATGGACAGTGGGATCAAGCACACCTTCAGCAAGTTTGCAGATGACACTAAGCTGGGTGGTGCAGTTGACACGCCTGAGGGATGGTATGCCATCCAGGGGGACCTGGACAGGCTGGAGAGGTAGGCCCATGCCAACCTCATGAGGTTCAACAAGGCCAAGTGCAAGGTCCTACCTCTGGGTCGGGGCAACCCGCGGTGTCCATATAAGCTGGGGATGGAGGGATGGAGAGCAGCCCTGCTGAGAAGGACTTGGGGGTGCTGGGGGAGGAAAAGCTGGCCATGAGCTGGCAATGTGCCCTGGCAGCCCAGCGAGCCCCCGGCATGCCGGGCTGCATCCCCAGCAGCGTGGCCAGCAGGGCGAGGGGGGATTGTGCCCCTCTGCTGCGCTCTGCTCTGGGGAGACCCCCCTGGGAGGGCTGGAGCCCCTCTGCTGGGAGGACAGGCTGGGAGAGTTGGGGGGGTTCAGCCTGGAGAAGAGAAGGCCAAAAAGGGGAGACCTTATTGTGGCCTTTCAGTCCCTAAATGGGGCTTATAAGGAAGACGGGGACAGGCTTTTTAGCAGAGCCTGATGTGATAGGATAAGGGGGAACAGTTTTAAACTGAAAGAGGGGAGGTTTAGACTAGATATTAGGAGGAAATTCTCTCCTGTGAGGGCGGCAAAACCCTGTCCCAGGTTGCCCAGAGAGGTGGTGGCTGCCCCATCCCTGGAAACATTCCAGGCCAGGTTGGACGGGGCTCTGAGCAATCTGATCTAGTGGAAGATGTCCCTTCCCATGGCAGGGGGTTGGACTAGATGGTCTTTAAAGGTCCCTTCCCACCCAAACTATTCTGTGATTCTATGATTTTACAGTTAGGAGGAGCGATAAATTGTATTTAGGTTTTGTCTAAAAACAGCCTTTGCAGCATCTCTTAGATTACTTGGAAGAGACTACAAAGTAATACTAGTAAAATACTGTAATCAGTAGGAAGCAAGTAGAGAACTATAATTAAATGATCATGTTTTAGATGGCTTGACATATTCTCTACAAAGTGGTTGTATTAAAGCAATTTTCCATTCTAAGCCCCCAGAAACGAACTGCTTTACTTGTTACTTAACAGATGACTTTTGAATGATTATGCAGGCTTTTTAAGCTAAGCCGGTAATAACGACATAAGTTACTCCCCTTATCTTAACACTTTCTTTTATTGTCCTTGTTCTTATCTATAAATGCTACAGGGGGATGAAGATTACCCATTGACCTTTTGGCCTTCAGAGTCTACAGAAATAACTGGACTCGGCGCTCCGTCTTCTGAACAAAGGTGCAGTAGCTGGAGACCCCGAAGCATCTGCTACAGATGCAAATTTTCCATATTCTTTGGCACTTCCTCCCATCCCACATGTGTTCTTTGATCTGTCTTACCTAGACTTTTGGTCCTCCAAGCAGGCAGGAAAATTTTAGGGAAATTCCATCTTACCCTTAGATGACTTCCTTTCCATCCTGTTCTGGCTCATGTCCTTTGTAGCGGTGACACAGAGATAGCCGTGGCCCTGCAGACCACAGTAAGAAATTGAGACATTCAGTAAGCTTAAATCATCCCGGGCATCTCAACGCTTTGTGGGGAAGAAAGCTCTTAAGTTGTAAGAATGTTTTCAGATGTTATTTCAGTCTCACCGAAACAAAGCTTTTCTTGGGATTAGTACTTTGAAAGGTTTATTTTATAAATACATGGATGATAAAAAAAAATCATAGTGCGTAGAAAAGGCCAGAAAAACAAGCAAAGATCTCTGCATGCAAATAAGCTGTTAGGTAGTAATTGCTAAAACCTGTATCAAAACCACGTTGAGTTTAGTGTTAAATTACCATACATTAATGCTTTAAAATTTTCTGTATTTTTAAGCCAACCTTTCCCACGTTTGCCTTTCTGCACAAGTTCATGATGCCAGAGAATCGGTGATATGATGGCAAATCAGCACGCCCAGACTACAACTATTTTTGCTTCCTAAGTCAAGCTACATTTGCTGCTAACCATTAACAAAGCTCACCATTGCACGCACGCAGCTTCAGTGTTTCGTGAAGCAAAGACGGATTTTGGCTGATGGGAGTTGTGAACCTGAGCATACCAAGTCCTTGCACGCTCCTGTTTGGGCTTCTCCCGGCAGTGAAAAGTGAGGGAATGCTCAGAATTCCATGCTATGTTACGGGTATATCTTTGGGCAGCGTCTGGAACTGCACAGAAGTGCTTAATTAGGTGATTATTACAAACCATGGCTTTGGTAATGCGGCTTCTCTTTGCTCGCGTTAGGATTACTCCAGTGAGGCGCTGAGTCCTGCGCCCAAGGAGGAACTAGCCTGCTCCGTTGTTGGTCCAGAAGGACAGTGGGACAGCATGGTGGATACACAGTGCATCTAACCAGTAAGTGAATATTTAAGATGAGGAGTTAAGTTTCTACCTATAGATACACAGAATCATAGAGTTGTCTAGGTTTGAAGAGACTTCTAAGATCATCGAGTCCACCCGTTACCCCAGCCCTGCCCAGCCCACCGCTAACCCACGTCCCTCAGCACCACGGCTACACGGCTTTTAAATACCTGCAGGGACGGCGACTCCACCACTGCCCTGGGCAGCCTGTGCCACTGCTTCACAACCCTCTCCAGGAAGAAACTTTTCCTAATATCCATCCTAAACCTCCCCTGGGGCAACCTGAGGCCATTCCTCTTGTCCCATCGCCTGTTCCTTGGGAGCAGAGACCGCCCCCCCTCGCTACCCCCTCCTTTCAGGGAGCTGTCGAGAGTGAGAAGGTCTCCCTTCAGCTCCTCTTCTCCAGGCTGAACACCCCCAGGGCCCTCAGCCCCACTTCCCAGGAGCTGTGCTCCAGACCCCTCGTACAGCGGGTTGCCTCAGCATTAACACGGTTGAGACCGGTGGCTGCTTAATGCGTCGATGTATTGCTGATGCGCATGGCTTTCCCCCGATCTGGCGACCTGACACACAGCCGGTCTCTCGCAAGGGAGG
>NW_009648495.1:269225-276376 GCF_000708025.1 Charadrius vociferus | reverse complement strand
GCTCGCTGCTCGGGTCCTGGGCGAGCGGCCGGAGGGGAGAGCCCCGGTTGGAGCGGGGCGTGCTGAGCCCTGCTTCGGGAAATGGCACGGGGCGACCCGGAGAGGGCCTGGGGAGCTGGGCTCTGCCCGGGTTTTCTGCTCTGTGCCGTGGGGAAGGCATCACTCTTGTTACAGAGCTGTTCTCCAGCGTGGCTCACAGCCCATTTCTTAGTTTTTTCTCTCCCTTACGTTCCTGTAACTTACTCTGTTGTCACTAGCGGCACCATTTTTCCCCCCGTGGTCATTGAAACTGTGGCTCTGGGTTGCCCATTTAGTCCACAGTGCTTGGTCTCAAGAGCAGTGGGTGCCCAAGGGCATCCAACGCCCGGTCCTACGTCTAGCACTTTATTGTTCCCCCCTTCTACCTTATCAGAGTTCAGCAACGGGAATCCTGCAAAATTAGGATTGGCAAAGAAAGGTTTCTTGTACGGATCCACTGCTCTTTCGGCCCAAATAGGTGAAAGTCATACTGTTTTGCTTTGCTTGGACCCCAGTGTAGGTGATCCTTGAGGGTGAATGATACGTAAGACAACACAATTTCTCCTTTGTTCTCCCGACAAAGCACATGGGGCTATACCTCTTCATGCACTGCTGGAGTATCACAGTAGGCAATAATCAGAAATTCAGTGATACTCACTGCATCCTGATGTACTTTCTTCTTGAGGATGTGGTTTCTCCTTATACGTGTGTGTAGCTGTTTTCAAGTGGATCAAGGAGACCCAACAAAGACCCAATTCCCAGGCCTTTGACGTTTTATCTAATTGTTTCCAGTACCACATTCACTGGTTTCACTCTTTACCTTTGCAGTAGGGGCATTAAGTCTATCTAACAAACTTTTAGTGTCTCTTTTGCCATCTGGGATTCTAGTACTTTGCCAAGTGTGAGGCATCAGGCACTCTGCAGTATGATGGCATCATCGTGGTGGTTGATTCTTATTCCATTCATCATATTCCACTTGTTCGTAAATCCAGTGTCCTATGAGGCCCCACACCTCTCTCCTGTCATCAGAGCCTGACAAAGGATATCCTGAATCTTCCAGTGTGTCCCCCTTTCAATGTGTTCATGTGTCCCTGTCATTTCCATGAATGGTGAAGCAGCTGCCACAGTTGGAATTTATTTATTTATTTATTTATTTCTGTTGTATTGGGATCTTCTGCAACAAACCCCTGGGATTTTCCCCATGCTGCTCACTGTGCTAAAACTGATTTCCAGTTCAGGATCCTCTGTGTTCAGATCCACCAGATCTGGTCCTTGAGTAATCCAGTGATGATGCTGCAGGGGCTGATCTCTTAATGACCTGTACCTTAAACCTAAGCTCTTCTCTCGGTGCTTTGACCATGTTGCTACTGGATGCTCAAGCTTGAAGTACTCTAATTCCTCCATGTCATTTAAAAGGGATCCCTCATCAGTGGGACAGCAAGAGCTGGATTCTGTTCGTGGCCCTTATCTGGATTGTTTAATCTCTCTATGCCTTTATTCTTTTCCCTCTCCTGTCCCTGCTCCCACCCAGTCTGACTCTTTTAGCCTTGAGGCTGTTACTGGTGGCACAGTAAGGGTCCCCATCTCACCTGGGGCTCTACAGGCGTGATTCTAAATAACAGCTTTGTTAGAGTCTTGCTTGTCAATGGGGCTCGCGGTTGTTAGTCTTGCAATCTCATCTATGTAGGGTTTTCAGTTTCTATTTATTTTTTTTTTTGGTCTTGAGCAGAAAAGATCGTTTGCTTCAACTTTATCTTGCGTTTATTTTTGGAAGTGCCCTTCTGCCCCTCCCAATGTAGGTGAGAAGTTCTTTGTTCTCTTTCCCACTAATTTGCACTCTGTAGGTAAGCCGTGCACTTTATCTGCCTGAATGGTACATCGCCTCAGAAAGCTGTTGTAGACTAACTTCCCTGTGTTCTCTGGAATACACTTAGCCTGTCTGAAAGCAAACAGCGTCCCCATTTTTTGTGATGCTTAAAAATTTGGGAGGAAGATGCAGCCAATACCTCCGTGACTTAGATTTAAGAATATATTGCAACATTCCCTGTCATACTCCTGATTGTCTCTCTCCGATGATTTCAGAGTGTTCAGGAGCTTACTCTTCTGTGTCGGAGTAATATTGGACTCGTATAATTTATCAGAAATACTCCTGGCTTTAAGATGGTTTGTACCTTGACTGAGCTGATCCCTACGTGAAGAGGGCACAAGACTGCTATGTGGTCGCCTCTTTGAGCTTGCAATTTGCATTCCTCCCGTGACTTAGCTCCACGGTTGAGTGCTTCGGCCTTAAGAATCTCGCTCGACTACCACAAAAGAGTTTCCTAACTTTGTTCAGTCCAGCGAGTTAGTTATACCAAGGATGTTTTCCTCTGCCAATCTTGGTAATTACTGCAGCGTGTATGGTTTCTCATTTTTAAACAAGTCAAATAACTGCGTTTTTATTTATTTAGTCATTGAAAAAGACAAAGTGTAGACTTGTCAGCCACAGCAAGTTGGTTTCTGTGTGCCCGTAGGGAGGTGACTTGCTGAACAAGGTGTCATGTCCAGAGTTCTGCTCCGAAAGTGGTGTTATTTTAGGCCTTGCTTGCTGTTGCTGAAGTTAATAGTAATTTTGTCATTAGTTTCACTAAAAGCAAAAATGGATCATTTAAAAGAAGAATAATTGTAGGATATTAATTGTGCGTGTGGGAATAGCCATTAATATGGATAGGTAATGTTAGCTTTGTGGCAATGAGGACCCTCACCCATCTGATCCAAGTTTGTTACTCCATTATGAAGAATGCCTAAAATGTATTTAATATTTGGCATGACAGATATAACTCCCCAAAACAAAGTTGGTTTTTTTTCTTATTTGAGAAATTAAAATAGAAAGTTTAACATACTTTCAGCAAAGAACATTATTAAAAGTACATGTTTCTTTCTTCTCTTGTTTTGCTTTATAAAGGGGGAATAATGGCAGCTGTCTACCTACTTCTGGCATTCTGGCTTAAAAAGGTTTTAAAAAATATCCCCAAATCAATATCGGCACAGGGACAAAGCACTTCCAAAAGCTCAAACCGCTGGTTGAGAAGACACTTCCCCCTTTGGGCGTAGAGCAGGACCACAGCAAATAGTACACGCACGAGTCAGATGAAACCGGCGGAATATAGACAGCAAGGTGGAATTTGTTGAGGACTGTCAGCTTTGTCTTGTGCTAAAGACAGCTAGTTTCAGAAGCGCTAAGGACTTGAAACATCTCAAAGGAAATATTAATTATAACTTCCTGTTTCTTTTCGTTACCTCTTGCTTTCCTAGGAGTCAGCCCTTTTCACTGTGATGGAGATGTTCTCGCTGAATTCCCTTAAAGGTAAGGACCTGAGACAATCTGCAATTCAACTCTTTTTTTTTTTTTTTTTTTTAACCTTTGTTCAGCGATTTAATATTATAGGAGATTGACCAAGAAAATTAATTTGTAAGGAACGGTACTGTCCTTCTCTATGCTGGATAAATCAGAGGCTTGTCCTACAAATGTCTGTGTCAGACTTCCTTCTCAGTGCATTAGGGACAAAAAAAGGAATTGAAATGGCGCGACCTGAACTAGCGATAGCGATGTAATGTATGATGCCGGTTTTTATGTTTGAGACACGCTTTACCTCGGAGGGGAGCCCAGTGCCAGTTTTTGTGTTTGAGACACCCTTTATTCTCTGAGGGGAGCCCAGTGTGCAAAACTTGCGCTTTAAGTGTGATGCGAGGGTGGTGGTTGTAACCAGTGTAATGCAATTGTGCGGTGGTTAGCGTAGCGCAAGAGTCTGTGTTGCAGGTAAGCGCGGTTACAGTGAGTACAAGAGAGAAATTCAGGGAAACAACAGAATTTGGTAGGGGAGAAGGCCTGTTGTGTTATCCAATAGATGACAATGTAGACTTGTTTGCTATTAGACGTAAAGTACAGCCTTTTTTTTTTTTCCCCTTTTAATTTTACCCTCCTAAACATACCTGCATCCTTTTATACCAATTCAGTCAGCGCTTTCTCCTTGGTGTTTGAGTACTTTAAATATCTGTCTGCTGTTGTCACATCCTTTTTTTTCCTGTCATTCCTTTACCAACCTCTTTCTTTAGGTCATATTTTTTCTTAAGAAATCCCTCCAGTCACTGGCTGGTTTTTGTTTTCTTCCGTTGTTCTTTTCTGAACTCCGTTACTTGATCTTAAAATAAGGTGCATAGAATGGAATACAATATTCCAGCTATGGCTGAACCAGTGACGGATCTCTGCCTCCTGTCTCGGGGAAGTCGTGTTTCTGCTTTAGCACTTGGGGAACACAACAGTGTACCAGCCATTCTTGTAACGCTGCCACGCTAGTGAGTCACCAATATTGTGGGTTCCCTATTTAAAACAAAAATTCCCAGAATGCTTTATATGTCCAGGGCGTTAATTATGTACGAAGTAATTTCAGTTGGGAATAAAAACCCTCTCATCTGTCAAATGGCGTGACCCGGGTTGGAGTCTTGAGAGAAGGACCTTTTCCTGTGAGGGCTAGTGGTTTGTCATGGCCAGACTGGGATTGGGACTCAGGGTGCTGTCACACTTGCGCTCCGGGGGAAAAGGAAGTCTTTAACATAACGTGGCCTGTTAACGAGCTTCTGCATAGCGCTGCTGCCTCTGCAAAGGCTTGGCTAGAGAAGATGAATTAACCATGGCTCATCGAAGTGAGCCTGAACTGGCAAAGCCTGGGAAGATGGCTTTAAGCGATTATTTATATGCTGGTCAACGCTCATCCCTGCAAAATAAAGAGGTTTGGATTGAGTATGTGGAATTTGTGACTTCTGGAATTTTTTAATAAATTGAGTCTTAACTATTTTTTCTGTGCTCATAAGATATTTTTTATATCATTTACAGTGACAAACCGCTAGCCCTACTCATGTTTGCCTTGCCGTGCGCCAGCACAGTCTTTCAATACCTTCTCTCAGATTTCTCCTTCCCCCTGACTGTGTGTTTCCACGATTCTCCCCAGACATGTACTTTACTTATGTTTTCTTTTGTTTGTTTTGCTTTTCATCGTTGTGGTCTCCAGCCATGGTTTTCATCCCTTTTGTATTTCTTCTCTGATGTTCACAACTTGAAACTGCTTAGTAGCTGTCATTATTATTATTTTTCTCTCCACTGCTGGGCAGCTTATTGCCTCATCTAGATCTTGGGAAAATGCTAAATAAACCAGCAACTGTATCAATTAAGTAGTTTCCCAGTAGATTCATCTTCCCAGAAGGCTGTATTAATGTTTACATACTCTTTCCAGCCACCTTTTCTTTCTGGTCCTCCTTGAAGCTTTTGTTTCCGAACCAACTGAAGTTTCTTTCTGAAAGTAAGAGTTCTTGCAACTTGCTATCAAGATTTACATATAATTTATTTCTTTAAATTGAGCCACGTGTCTAGCAAGATTGTTTTCCTTTTCAGTGGGCCAATGCTTTTAAAAATTGTAATCTAAGCCCTTATAATTAGAGTGCTGGAATAACTCTCACATCTTAAAAAAAAAAAAAAAAAAAAAAAGCCTTTTTTTGACTTCTGGTGCTGCTTCAAGATCTGAGGGGGCGGGTGTTTGTTTTGTTTTGCTTTTTTAGTAAAAAATAACCACACTAGCTAATTCATAGAGGTTCTAAAAGGTGTGCGTATTGGAAAAGGCAAATTTGGTGTAGTAAGATTTTTTTTTGTTGTTGTTTTTTGTTTGTTTGTTCATGGATGCTCTTCCAAAGGTTTGGTTTTTTTATACTGGGTTTTGTTTGATAACTTTCCACTTCTTAGATCTCTTCTTGTGGAATACCGGCTTTGGAAAACTTCAGTCTTTAGTTAATTGTTTTGTGGCTTAGCGAAGATTGTTCTTTTGGATTTAAAAACAAACAAAACCCACCACCACCCCCAAAACAACCAAAACCCCCCTTTTTTCATCATGATATTTCAACAACCATTCATGTAAATTTTTAGTTTATGCACAAAACATTCACCGAGTAGTAAGTCGACGTAAAAATGATACCCTGGTTTAAAGAAACACACAACTTAATGGTAGTCCCAGGTGTAGGTTGCAGCCAGAGACAATAAAATTTCTTAGAAAAATAATCCAGACTTTAAAAAAAAAGCAATTAAAAAAATAATCCTGTAGTGTTTGGATTTCAGTGAGCACTACGGTGTTGACAACATTATCCCGTGGACACAAAATGAGGGTTTTAGTGTTTATCTCAAATGTTAGTGCCCAGTGGGCTGCGGGGGGGTGGATTTCTTTTTCGTGACGTACACCTGAAGGTGAATTGCGCGTGTGCGTTGGGGGTGTGTGGCTGAAGACCAGAAACCCGGGATGACGAGTGCCGGGCTTGGGGCAGTTCCCGAATTTCCCCGTCCCAATCCTTCTTGCGGTCACTCGTATTGGAACCGTGAGAAAGGCTGCTTTGCCTGTAAACCTGCAAGGATTGCAAGAAATGGGTGCGGGAGTGAGACCAGGGGCAGCCAAACGCCATTGAAAGCATAGTAAAAATTGCATGTGTGTGGTTTTTTTTTCCTCTAATTAGAGAAGGTTAGTAACGATTCTGAAATAAAATCCATATTTGGAGGACTGGCCCGCGCGTTGTGTTCGCAGCATCGTCACCAGGTTGCTCAGATCTTGGAGCAAATGACTCATCCCTTTGTGGTAATGTTTCTTTGAGCGTGTCTGAAGACACCCTATTTTTTGGGGGGGGGGTGGGGTGGTGGTGTGTGTGACACCTACAAAATATTCCCAAACCCCTTTGTGTCCGTCCGTAGCGCCTGATGGGCGAGTACACGCTTTGACTTGCTCTCTTGTTTCTGTGTCAGGAGGACAGGCAGCTGCAAATGACTCATCCCTTTGTGGTAATGTTTCTTTGAGCGTGTCTGAAGACACCCTATTTTTTGGGGGGGGGGTGGGGTGGTGGTGTGTGTGACACCTACAAAATATTCCCAAACCCCTTTGTGTCCGTCCGTAGCGCCTGATGGGCGAGTACACGCTTTGACTTGCTCTCTTGTTTCTGTGTCAGGAGGACAGGCAGCTCCGGGCAGGGCTGGTAGAGCTCGATGATGCAAGTGCAGTTGATTATTTATTTATCTTTATATAAAAAAAAAAAAAAAAAAAAAGGGAAAAAAAATGTTTCTTTTT
>NW_009648495.1:251756-268175 GCF_000708025.1 Charadrius vociferus | reverse complement strand
AATTGTCAGAAAAGAGAAAAAAGGGGTGCGGAGCCCTTCGGCTCAAGGTCGCCGGTTTGAAGCCGGGCCGAGGAGGCCCTGGCTAAAAGTCCTCGCCGTTTCTGATCGCCCGCCGTGGCCTGATGCGGGAGGGAAGAAAAAAAAAAATAATCATAAATGGAGTTTTCGCTAGAAATTCTGATGGATTGAGCACGCCCATCGAGCATCCGCCAGGAAAACTGCTCTGCCGTCGCCGTGCAGCAAGTTCCGTTAGGTCAGAGCTGGAGCACGCTGCGGGAGCAGGCTGTGGGCCGCTCGGAGTGTCGCTTTATCCGCGTTTCGGGTACAAAGGGCTTTGGTCTGGCCTTCCACCAGGTTGTCTTGCTGCCTGAGCTGAATGAAACGCTAATCAAGATACTGACAGTTCTTGTTAACATAAATCCTGATATTTGCAGTGTCCGTAAATCTGTCCGGGGTGATGTGTGTGTCTAAAGTTTGGAAGATTTCTTTGCTCTTTTGGATGTCAGTCCTTCAGCCTACAACGGAGTTGTGTGTGAGAGGGCATGGAGTTCAGGCGTTTGAAGGGTAAATGCTTTCCTGCTGTGCAGGAGGAATCTTTTACTTTTTTAAAAAGAATATTTGAAAGTGTGTTTCGGTGTTGTGTTTTGACAATTGCTTCTCTTTAGATTATGAAGGGTGAAGAACGCTTCTAGTTTAGAAAGATACGAGTAGTTTTGTGCTGAAGCTTACTGCTTCCAGGCTTTGGCTTGAACTACTACACTCTGCCTTTTAAAATCACTGGTTTGGTTTGAGTTTTGTTTCTTAGGCTGTAATCTTCCACTTTGGAAATTTGGTTTATTACTGCATAAAAACTTCTTCGTTGTTCCCCCCTCCTTCCTTCTGTGTTTCCTTCCTGCCCTCCAGCACTTTTTTTTTTAAATTATTTTTTCTCTGTAGTTTCTGAGTTCTTTGGGTCTTAGTTCCATTTTCCTTTCAGAAGCCTTGCTGAGCTTTATCTTGTAGGTCAGAGTCAGATAGTCTTTAATTGTTGCATTCAAGCTGTTCAACAGAGCAAATTAACTTACTTCTAAACTAAATGCTAAACCACCCCAAATTATTGTTTAATGAGCTGGTTCAGGTGTTGCCTGAGAAAAGTAGTAAACCATTTTTTTTTTTTTTCTTCCCTCTCTTGGACTTCATTCCTCAGCACTTTTTCTAACATGTGTTTTCAGAGAGCGCTTTAGTACTTTATCTTTGGGCTCTGGTTCACTTTCCTGGAGTGCCTGTTGCCACCAGTGGCTCACTGGCATGGTTCTGTGTGGTGACTCTGCCTGTGAGGGTCACCCGGAGCTCAGGGGTGTCAGTGGGGAGTGCCCAGCAGCCATGCCAAGGCCGTGTGGGGAGACCTTCCAGGGATTGGAAGGTCTTCCATCCTTCCAATTGGTGTGGCGGATTAACCACGGAAGGCTCTTCTGGTGAGAGTTTTTGGCGATAAACTGATGTCTTGTGAGCTGTCCTCATTTGACTGCTTTTGTTATTAGCCTCGGATGGAGAAATCACCTCTGATCTGAGGCCAGCTTGAAAAATGACAATGTTATATTGGTGTTAATATCTAAGGCTTTGCTTCGTTGGCCTAAATGGTGGAATTTTGGGAGCAGAATCTCTGATGAAGGGAGCTGCTCTGTCTGCTCGGTCATGTCTGTGGCACTTCTTGCTCATTACTGAGACTTATGTGATCTTGACCTCTGTTTTGCTCTAAGAGAGAATCTTTTTCTGAGGCTAATTAAATTTGCCGTCTCATACTATCCCAGAAGAATTTAGGTTGGAGCGGAGCTCTGGATGCCGTGTGGCCTGATCCCCTTCTCAGAGCAGGGCCAGACTGGAGTGAGTTGATCGGGGCTGTGTCCAGCTGAGTTCTGAACGTCTCCAGAGATGGAGGTTGGCCGTCGGTCAGTCTTCTCTGGTGATTCTTCTTTTGAAGAAGCCTTGTCAGTTTTACCAATTTTTAAGTTTTTTCTTGTTTAAGCAAGAACCGCACGTGTCTTTTATTACTGTGTGTACTTGAAAGGCGCTTTGGTCGGGGTTGCTAGATGGTGGTTAAAAAAAAAAAAAAAAATCCCAAAAAAGTAATACTGTGTTGGTGTAGTCCAAACCAAACTGCCAGATGGAACTTTTCTGTCTCCCTCCATCTCTCCCTGGTGAAACATGTCTAGGCTAATTCCTTATGAAATGGATATTATGGAGCCACAGGGCTTTCTTCTTCCCTGTGAATTTTTGATGCGTTAGGAGCATTCTTCACTGACTTGAATTTATTACTGCGGGGGCTTATATCTTGATGAGTGTTGTATTTAATAGTTTGTCCTTGCTGCTCATTTGTTGCTTCTCCAGGGATGCTTGTTTGTTGCTTCACCAGGGGAGAGAATTTGCGGGGAGATAGAAACTGTTGAAATCGATCTTATGCTCCTCTGTCTTCCTTGAACAAGACTATGGGCCGTTTTATGTGTGCTCTTGTTGTACCTGACGGTGTCTTTGCTTGTCAGATTTGTTGAGGTTAATAGAAGGCTTAGCCACTACAGCTTGGAGCCTTTTTTCTTCTTTTTCTTTCAGTGTTGCTTGGAATTATTGACTTTCACAATCAAGTTAAGCTAAAGCACTCGCTGGCTTTGAGGAACTTAAATTAGTTAATTGGCTTCTTTGATAACCCCACCCTGAATTGTCTGCCATCCAAGACAGGGTTTTAATATTCCTTCGTGATCTCGGAGCTGTGGTGTGGACATCGTATTTGTTTTTGACTTGGTAGGAACTGAGTATGAAAATCAACTTTCTTTTGTTTTGGGAGTATTCGGTTATACTCCTTGCCTCTGCAGGGCTGTGACTACCACTAATATGATTCCTACCCAAATACCCGTTCTCAGCAGTGGGAGAACGAAGACACTCTTTGGAGGAAGATGCCAAGAAATCCAATCTGGCAGGGAAGGAAACATTCTGCAAATTCAGTTCTGCTGTTTTGGATTGTTTCTTTAAAAACTACGAGTGAGGCATGGCTTCATGCAAGATAAGATCCTTTCAGCTCTTGAATTTGGGATAATAATGGGCTGAGGGTAATCCATCAAGCCTTAGAGTCGCTGTTGATACGTCAGATGGTACTGCTGAATATGGCATTGTCAGCTATGAAGAATACATTGTGTCTCGGTTGGTAATTCAGAGTCTGATCTGCAAGCCAGAACTAGGCTTTGTTATTTAGAGATCTTATTCTTCTTTGCTCTAGAATGGATTAAGTATTTAGTCCTGACTGAGGAGTCACCTCAAAATGTAAGAAATCGGCTCTGTCATTAGGGAACTGCATTTGGGGGGGGGCGGGGGATGGGCCACACATTTAAAAAGAACGTACTTCTTACCTCCGCCTGTTTTTTATCACAAAATTTCTCAGGGTATTGTTTTTGAAAGGGGAAGCAACTAGAGGCCAAATAATACAGGCTGGTGCTAGAGGGTTTTGTTGGGGGTTTAGGTCAGGTTTGTTTTTTTTTTTTTTTTTTAATTTCTCATTTATTAAGTGAATTTAATAGTGCATTTGGGAATTGTGTTAGTGCTCCTCCCCCCATGTGTCCCAGCGATCTGGAATGGAATGGAACTGCCGAGTGCCAAAGTCTTAGTCACTTTTCCAGTTTTCTTGAACAGGTCAAAGTCTGAGTATAGTGGTGCTTGCTGTATGAGTAGGTAGAAATGTCACATTTGCTGTATAACTACAGAAAATTGGCTAGTAGTTCTTTCTTAGGCTGAGGCTGTTTTCATGGTCTCCTGGCTAATACATAGAAGGTAATTCATGGACAAATAATGTTCATAAATCAGAGTACTTCCTGAATATTCCCCTGAAATTGTCTAAGTGTTTTGCCCAAGTATGAGTGAGAAACGGCAGCCTGTGGGCTTTTTTTTGTTATTTATAATGGAAGATACTGTGGGTGACCATCAGGCATAGGAGAGTGGCAGAAAGCCCCTTGTGTGTTGCTTGGTCTTTTCCACCTTGGCACAGTCGAAGGAGATTGAGCAGGCAGCAGTTCTGATCTGTTCGTTTTGAGGCTGCCCTCTAAATACCAGCTTGTCCTCTACATACCAGGTTGAAAAGTAACACCAACCTGAGCCAGTTCCAGCTGCGAGTCGGAATTAGACAATTGTCGAATTACAATGCGACCTGTCTTCAAATGATACCCAGCTCTTGACATCCTTATCGCAGGCCAGGGAGGTTGTATTTCAGCGTCTCCCTGTATATGGTAAGGAACCCAAATTCCTGCTCTATCTGGTCCGTTTGGCTTCTGAAGGAGTTTTCTCTGAGATTCAGCTGGTTCTTCTACGGAAGAACTTTCCAAACTAAGTGTCCCCAGTAATTATTTTTCTTTCTGAGCTCTGGATCAGCATGCTGGGCTTTTGTTTGTTTGTTTTTGAGAGTGTGATATCATTGTTTTGCTCTCCCTTACCCAAGTATCCACAGTCTGACAAGCGTTGGGCCTGCAGCGGTACAACACAGCTCTCTTGCCTTCCCTGAAAACCTCTGTGATTTCCCCCTTGGTCAGCTTTCAGGTGAGCTATCGTAATAGACCCTCATGACTTCAGTTTCCCCTCGCTGAGCAGCTGCTTGGAGGATGTCTTTTCCATGTGCCTGTATTACAGATGCTTTCTCTTAAAAGTTTGCTTTCTTCTCTGGAGCCAGTTACTGTGTATCTTCCTTACAGCAACTCTGCAGTCGGACTTTTCAGCAACACACGGTGGTGGATCTTGGCGATGCTCTCATGAGTGTGACTGTTGGGTCATTTCTCCTTGGGTTTGGTCGATCAAGCTGAAATTCCACAGTCTGGCAGTACTGATGATTATGTGTTGCTGGCTTCTCGCTCGTTGCTGAAACTTTCCCTGAGTACCTGTAGAGAACTAGAAGCCTTCTGAAAAGTAGCGCCCGAACCGATTGATGGTCTGCAAGAAGATCAGTGAAGTTCTGACTGCCTGGGGAGCATGTGTTTGTGATGTTGGGTGAACATAGGGTCAGACCTGCTTAGCTGTGCTGGCTGCTGCCAGAATGGGAGATCCCGTTCCTCTCTCCTGTTCCTTTGCACTGGTTCTGGGTGCCTGCAGGACTGTGCAGTTGGATGATTTTCTTTTGAAGCGAGCAAAAACCCGCGTGCTCCCTTTTTCTGGTTTAGCTTTCTGTCGGATTAGGGCTGCAAATCATCCCTCCACATGTTTGGGTTTGTGCCAGAGCTGGAGCAGCGGTGGTGTCGGAGAAGTGGCACCTACCCCTTGCCGCAACGGCGACCTGGTAGATCTGCCCATTTGTGGGAACTGTTATCATGTTAAACTTAATTTGATCTTGTTTGGGCTGCTGCTCAAAATAAAGGCTCTCCCCTACAGTGCTGGATGCAAGCGATGCGTGTGAGAGGTGAGTTGGAGCAGCTTCCTCGCCAGCTAAAACTGCTGGTGGTGGCATCAGCGAGGAGGCTGGAACGTGAGGTGGGCGTGACGTAGCTCTGTCTGGGGGCACTGTGATTGTCATTATTGTTGGGGTGTTTTTTAATGACTAATTTGAATTGATCGTTAATATTACCTTTCTGCAAGTGCCGTAGCCTGAGCAGCATTTCTCACCTGCTGAGGCAGGGGACCTGTGCTCAGCTCAGCCAGTCCTACCTGCTGCCTCAGGCACCGCTTCTCGCCTTCCTGCTTAGGCTGGTTTATCTCTAAAGACTGTGTTGGCAAACTTGTTTCCAGGGGCTTCTCTGAGCAATTTAGTACCAACCCATATTCCCAGCCTCTAACCAAGCCATGTCAATAAATTCAAGGTGAAGGGACTAGAGGTGAAGTAAGAAGTCCCCAGATGTTATTGCATGTTACTACCGATGGCTGGATCTAGTGTGTAGCTTGTGTGTTGTCGAGACCCTTGATTTAACCCTGCAGTGATATGCGTGGTTCAGGAGGGGGATGCAAATACCCAAGTCTGTTCAAGTTATTGCTTGGTTTGTTTTTGATGTCAAAGAATGATGAACAGAGCCTCTTTTGCCTCCATGGTGAGGAAACAGCAGCAGCTCCATGCGTTAATCTGGGCTTTGAACTCTGTCCTGGGATATTTGTATTCAGATTCATCGGATATATGTAGTCTGTTTTTTTCAGTTGATAGTATATTGTTTGGGGGCTAAAAAAGTCGTTCTAAACTGTTACATGATTGTTAGTGTCACTGAATCACGTCAAACTGTCAGTGCTGCAGCTTTAACTACAGGATATTCATACTTCTAAAAGAGGGGGAAACAAACAGTCTGTGCATTTCAGAAGTATGGGGGATGCAGTACTGTTGCCTGTTTTGGATTTGCAGTGTCATCTTACATTTGGAGCTCAGGAGAATTTGCACTCCTGTGTACCATTTTGCTGATGCCTGGAGACGTTGTAGGTGAACTACTTAATATCTCTGCTTACTTTTCTATCTGTAACCTTAGAGACATTAGTGCTCACAGAGCTGCAGCGAAGCAGGTGTTATAACATGTCTTGGAACAGGACTGCACAAGAACTATAAGACACTTAGTTCCTCTGTTTTTTGGTTTGGTTTGTTTTTTCAGATTCCAGAGACTTATTAAAGGAATTTCCACAGCCTAAAAACTTGCTCAACAGCGTGATTGGACGAGCCCTGGGCATTTCTCATGCAAGGGACAAGCTGGTGTACATCCATACTAATGGGCCAAGAAAAAAGGTAATCCTGTTGTGCTGGGGATGGGTGGCGGGTAGGTGTGTTGCATATGGAGTGGGACACGAGCCAAGAATACTGCTGATCCTGGAAGTAACACTAAGAGAAAATTACAGAAGTGTTTTAATTCCACGCAAAAGTTGTGTGATAATCTCTCAAACAAGAAATACTCTCACTTCTTCCTGTTTCTCTTTATTTTCACATACTTTAATAGGTGTAAATAAACGTAGGTCCTGTCCCTCTCCTTTTGTGTGGGGAAGGATGGATTTTTTTCTTTTTAGTAGCTTGCTGTAACCAGTGTTTCTCAGCAGAAAGACACGTAGTCTGCGCTTAAATGTGTTGAGCGTTAGAAAATTAAAATTTAAATGCTGTATTTTAGATTGTAGTAGGCCTAGACATTGTAGATTCTAACAGAACAAATGCCAAAGCCTAAAATGTTCAATTACAATCAGAAAAGAAAAAATTGTTTGCAGTGGAGGGAGGCTTCTAATACTACTGAAGGGCAAAACGAAATACAGACTCTTTTTTTTATTAAATGAAGCAGAGGAGTTCCAAGCAAAGTTTGCCAAATAGTCTGAGCTTTTACTGGGATGCGAGAGGCCTAGACCCGAATCCATGCTATAAACTGAGCAGAAGTTCTTAACTGATGGGTGCTCTGTGATGGGTTTGCCTCCTTTTATCATACCAGCTCTCATTCTAGAGCAGAAAGCCCTTTCCAGCTGAAGTTTAACTGTAATGTACATTCCAGGAAAAGATTCAGTTCTGATGGATTAACATTTTCCAATAACAATCTGTCTAAAGTTTCCCAGACAGTTTTTATTGCCACATCCTTTTTAAGCATCCTTGCATTTTAGGCAATACATTAGTAATGGTTACTTTAGAGTTCCTTTATTATTTGTGTGTTTGTTTTTCCTGCGTTTCCTCAAGCAGCAGTGCAGTTTCCTAACTTAAATTTTGGAATACCATAACCGATGCCTCATCATTTCAGTTTCATAATCGGTTCACATTCTTGCTAGCACTTAAATAGATTAACGTTGAGGATAGCTTCAGATTAAAAAAAAAAACAAAACCAAAAACAACAAAACAACAAAACCCAAAAAACTTAAACCAATAAAGGAGCTCTTGGAGAAAATCAGGGCTGGATCACAAAAAACCCAACCCCTAAAAAAACCCAAAACTAAACCCAACAACCCAGAAAAAGTGTGTGGGGACAGAAGGACAGGTGAAACAACCCGGAGAAGTCTCAGTTAGAAGCGAGCAAGGCTTTTTTTGTGAGCACCAAGTAACTTGGCCTTCATGAGACAACTTTTTTTTCCTCAGCAGGTCTGTGCCTTTTCATGCAGAGCCCCTAGGCAAAATACGCAGCAATTTCCTACAGTGAGATGAGATTCAGATGGCAGGCAGGCAGCCAGATGCAGACTGTTGAAAAGTCAGGAGCCTTTTCTCTAGCCTTATAGGTGGGGTTTTCCCAGCGGACCTAAATGCCACCTTTCATCTTTGCTGCAGAAACAGGAGAGAATTCCTTAGGCATTTCCCTCCTTTGAGCCTTGCAGAAACTCAGCTACAGCATCTGCAGGGCTAGGAGTAGAAGGAGTTCTTGATTTGGAGCAGTTTTTTAAAAAGGGCAGGGTTCAGCTTTCAGCATTCTTTGCCTCTGCAGGTTTTTCAGCTGCTCTCATCCAGCTGTACTAGGATGAGAGGAGCTCTGGTGGTACTGTTAGTTCTCTTAATAGCTTGTGTTGGGCAGCGCAGACTGAGGGCTGGGTTCTCGTGTGCCCAGTGAGTACAGTACCTGTGTGGGTAACTGTGATGAAATATGCTGCTAGTTAAAATTACAGCAAGGAAGCAGTTAGGAAGATTTGCTTGCCGTTGTAACTGGAAGTGTGTCAGAGTGTGCATGTTGCTTCTCAGGCATGGTTTGGTATGCTGCAGTGTACACAGGAGCAGTTACTCGAATTGTTCTGGTAATGAGCTCTTGGCATTTAATTCCTCTGAGCTGACACACTGCAGCCTGTGAAGTGCTGGCCCAGAGTACGTGGCGCTGTGCTGGAAGTCAGCCTGGCTTCTGGGCCTGGCTAAGCTGTGCAGCTTCTATGTGACTGTGGACACCTCGTATCCCTTTCTGAGGCTTTTCTTTCTTTTAAGTTACTGGAATGGAGCTTCCCATAAAGGGGACCGAACAAGCAGTTTGTTTGGGACTTTCATTTCTAGTTCTCTTCTTTGCCTGGAGTTCAGACGTGTTTGAAGTAGGTATGCTCCTGGTGGAGGAGAGAGATTGTTCTGTACTGTCTCAATTTACTGGTTGTCTTTGCTTTTCAGAAAGTCACTCTGCATATAAAGTGGCCTAAGAATGTGGAAGTGGAAGGCTATGGGACCAAGAAGATCGATGCCGAGAGGCAGGCAGCAGCGGCAGCATGTCAGCTCTTCAAGGTGAGCTTGTGCTCCTCCTTAACTTGAAGAAACAAGCCTTTGAGTGCGCGGGCCTTGTCTGCTTCGGTGATACGATTTCTGACTTTTATCTCTCTCTTTGCCTGTTCACTTTCTTAGTTGGCCTGTTAATCAGGGGTAGAGGGTGAAGTCTTGAGCTGTCTGAATCTGTTTGAGCTTAAAAGCCCACTTACTGCGGCCAGGCATAAACTCACAAAATTCTTTGAGTTCCGCTCTTTGTTCTTTATGTCCTAGACCTTGATCAGCTTCTCTTAGTCTCAGCATCTGTGGCGAGAAGTAGAGCTTCCCTTGGGTATATTTGCTGTTACTGTTCACTAACTCACTCTTCTGCCAGTCTACCCGTGTACATTTGCAAGCGTAGTACCTTCAGAGGCTCTTGTTTTCCTCTTCGTGTAAGCCATAGTGTGTCAATTACGTGTTCTGTACGATTACTCTTTTAAAAGTTATGCTAGTTTACCACTTGTTTATAGCTGGAAATGATTGATATGTGTGCGTAACCAGTATCAAACAAGTACAGTAAAGTTATAAAGGTCTCCGTTTAAGATACGGCATTACATAGCAGCTACCTGACAGTAAGATGCAGTTTTATTGTCAGTTCTGCCACTCGCTGTTGCCTGTTAACCCTGCGCAAGTGAGTTTGCTTTTGGAGTTTCCCTTTCAACTGTGGAGTAGGAACAATGATATCTTCCTACTAAGGAGCCTAGAAAAAATGCTGCAGGTGCTCTGACAATAAGAGACCTTTTTGATTTGCTTGTAGATAAGAAACCTACGTTAAGAAATAACTGTTTAGTTTTTTAATTAAGCCTTCAGAAGTTAAGAATTGCAGCATTAAAACGAGCAGTTTCTTCAGCTGGCCTCCATGCTTGGGCTAGTTTCTTTAATCCTGTGATTAGCAAAACCTGTTTCACTGACTGACTTCACCTGAGGAGTGGTTGGTGCTCGTTCAGTTAACGTTCACTGGAAGTACGTTATTGTTTTATCCTCACTGGTCAATATGCAACGAAAGCATTGTTTCCTGCTTTCTTTGAGAGCCTAGTTTTCAAAGGAAAAAAAAAATCCTACCTACACTTAGATTTTTCTCCAAATTTTGGGAAACTAAAAAACCCAAACAAAAATAACTCCCTGAAGCCGCTTAGATTTTTCTCCAAATTTTGGGAAATAACTGAACTGTATTTTCGGTATAGAACTAAAAAAAACAAACAAAAATAACTCCCTGAAGCCATAGGTTCAGCATGCAAGGTTTTCAACTCTGATGCTATGCCAGCTAAGCCCGTAACCTGTCAGAAGACCTTCGTGATGGGAGGCCTTGTGCAATCATAGCTATAGATGTAGCTACAAATACTGTTTTAAATAAATAGAATCAGTTCAAGAAAAGTAGTAGTGCCTAATTGGTGCAGAGACTGTCTGAATATAGTGACTTTGAGTACAGCAGCTAGCAAAGTGAATTCTTGCCGTCTTAGGCTCTCCTACAGCATAAAATAACACAGCCTTGTCTAACACGGGGCTATTGGGAGGCCTAAAGATGTAACTCTTAATTTATTGCAGCAGACTGGTAAGACACGGTGCTTGTTGCACTCTAGATTTGTCTGCAGCTTCATGTAAGGTTCAGCCCTAACTGTAGGTGGTAGGCCAGCAGTAATTAGTAATTCTGTTTCAAAAACTAATGGGTTAGGGGGATCTTCCTACTGCTCATACAAATAACTGGTCCTGTGAAAAGGAAGGAGATGAACCATTCCCTGAATTCTCATTTTGTGTTATCCCACATCATACATGTTTAGACTAGCTTTTCCAAAAAACATGCATTTCGTGCTCTGAGGTGGGTTTCAAAACTTCAGAATGCTAAATATAGTTAATTGTTTGTAAAATACCAATAAATCTTGGGCCGCCCTTTCCAGCAAGCTGTACGATGCTAAGCAATTGTGCTCTAGGAGGTGAGGTTAGTGAGGAACAGATTCCCTTCTTAAGAAATAATGGCAGGAGGAAAGCTTTAAGTTTCTGAAAGACCCTTTTCTTCCTCTTTTTCTCTGGGAGGATATGAGGAAATTGCTCCTGCGTTTCTCTCCTTTACCAGATGTATTTGGGTTTCCTGTAGTTACCCATACCTGTCTCTTTACTGCAGCTAGCAATGCATTTTTCTTTTGTAGGGCTGGGGTTTGCTGGGGCCCAGAAATGAGCTCTTTGATGCTGCAAAGTACCGGCTTCTCGCTGACCAGCTTGGCTGTCCCGACGAGAGGTGGTGCTCAGAGGGCAAGTGGCGCTCCAAGTCTGGACCTTCTCTTGCTGACTTGTCAACCTGCTGGCGACGGATGGAGCCGGACGATTCCATCCAGCCCATGGAACAGGGCAGGATGCCTAAAGCAATGAGGAGAGAAGAGCTGGAGGAAGGGGAGCTAGAAGAAGGGGAACTGGAGGAAGGAGAGCTGGAAGAAGAAGCAATCGATGTTTCTGATTATCTACCTATGGCACATCAAGATGCTCGAACCCCAGGCAGAGATGTGAGGTACGTCTGCCCTGATAGCTGCTAATCCAGGGTGGTAGCTGATGCACCCCTGCAGTTCCTCACAGCTGAGCTGCAGCTTCCCATGTGGCTGGTGTGGCCTGTGGATGGGCCAAACGCTGACTACTGTACCATTCTCTGTGCGAGCAGTAGTGGGGCAGCCTGGTCTTGTACCTGGCTGTCATCACAAGGGAATGCACAGGCATCTCCTCTGGAGTCTTGTCCTTCGGATAGGCTGTGAACTGCTCGTTACCTGCCTTTCTTGTTCTGTGCCAAAAGAGGCTTCCATTCCCAGAAATTGTGCGTGTGCACTTAGACCTTTTTTGACCACCCTGGTTTTGAGGGCAGTATTAAGTCTGCTGCTTTTCATCCCCGTGGTTGCTTGCTTGACTCTATATTCTATGAGCACAAATCTTTGGTTTTAACAGGAGTAACATCAGGAGTGGTGCTTGTTTTTAGGGATGTTCTTTGGATTAACAGATGGAATAAATAATTCTGAGTATCTGTTGATGCTGTCTGGTTTGTAGTGCTAGTGTAAAGGTTTGATTATTTTTTAGTAAGTGTCTTTGCTGGGCTGGGTGATTGTTCTGTGACTGACGGATTTTAGTAGCAAGATACAGCATGACTTTTTGGATGACCGAAATTATCTGTCCCTTTACTACTCAGTAGCGGACCTGAAGTGAGGTGGGTCTGAGCACAGAGTGGGTATTTGTATATCAAACTGTTCTCATCTTCCATCTAGCCGAGGAGGGAGTTCCATTGAAATGACAGACGACAACACTGCCATCCGTGCCCTGACGCAGTTCCCACTTCCCAAAAATCTCCTGGCCCAAGTGATTCAGATTGCAACCTCTTCCTCCACAGTCAAGGTAAAGTGCTGTTTCACCCCTGCTAGGAACAAAGCTCAGACTCCAACCCAGCTGAGCTGAGGCTTCCCATGTGGCTGGTTGGGCCTGGGGATGGGCCAAACACTGACTACTGTACCATTCTCTATGCGAGCAGTAGTGGGGCAGCCTGGTCTTGTACCTGGCTGTCATCACAAGGGAATGCATAGGCATCTCCTCTGGAGTCTTGTCCTTCGGATAGGCTGTGAACTGCTCGTTACCTGCCTTTCTTGTTCTGTGCCAAAAGAGGCTTCCATTCCCAGAAATTGTGCGTGTGCACTTAGACCTTTTTTGACCACCCTGGTTTTGAGGGCAGTATTAAGTCTGCTGCTTTTCATCCCCGTGGTTGCTTGCTTGACTCTATATTCTATGAGCACAAATCTTCGGTTTTAACAGGAGTGGTGCTTGTTTTTAGGGATGTTCTTTGGATTAACAGATGGAATAAATAATTCTGAGTATCTGTTGATGCTGTCTGGTTTGTAGTGCTAGTGTAAAGGTTTGATTATTTTTTAGTAAGTGTCTTTGCTGGGCTGAGTGATTGTTCTGTGACTGACGGATTTTAGTAGCAAGATACAGCATGACTTTTTGGATGACCGAAATTATCTGTCCCTTTACTACTCAGTAGCGGACCTGAAGTGAGGTGGGTCTGAGCACAGAGTGGGTATTTGTATATCAAACTGTTCTCATCTTCCATCTAGCCGAGGAGGGAGTTCCATTGAAATGACAGACGACAACACTGCCATCCGTGCCCTGACGCAGTTCCCACTTCCCAAAAATCTCCTGGCCCAAGTGATTCAGATTGCAACCTCTTCCTCCACAGTCAAGGTAAAGTGCTGTTTCACCCCTGCTAGGAACAAAGCTCAGACTCCAACGGGAATCACTTTGGATGCTTTTTTTGGGCAACTGAGAACTGGGGAGAGAAGGAAAGTTAAAAGCAGGCCTAGAAAAATTAGCCTGAAGAGCAGGGAAAAGACTTTGTGGTGAGAATTGAGGAAGTGCCTTAAAAGAACCATGAAGAATGTTGTTACTTGAGGCCAGGGTAATAGAGGAGCTGCTGTCTGAATGAAGGCAAATATTTTCTAAGGTGAAAAAGGCTTGTGTTTCCCCGTGTATCTGCAACAAACACAAGTTTGTCTTACTCGGAGCAACATGTAATTTCTGTGCTGACGGAATCTTTCCACAACTCAATTCTTGCCAGTATCCGGTGATCCTCCTCCTTGGTATGTGTTACCCACCTCCTTTCCAGACCTCATGTGCTTAGCAAACAGTAGCTGTTCTCTGCCCTATAGGCTCTCAGTGACGTTCTCCACGCAGCTGTCTGCTCTCACTTCTGCTTAGCCAGTGTCTTGTGAGGCAAAGACCAATTGAAGCTCTGCTTAGAAATATTGGGGTGTATTTGAAAGTGCCTGTCTAGTTATGTAGTCCCTTAACACAGCCCCAAATCTGATGTAGTTTATGGGTCTTTTAGGAATACATGCAGTTCCGTACAGTAGGCACCAAGACCAAGATCTGCAAGCTCACGCTCCGCTGGCCCTGTCCAATGACTTTCGCTGCCAAGGGCCGTCGCAAGGTGGAAGCAGAAAACAAAGCAGCGGCGCTGGCCTGCCAGAAGCTTAAGGTAAGCGCCCACGACTCCTGCATCCCGTGTCTAATGCGTCTATGGATAGAGGCTCCTTGCACCTGACTTACGGTATTTGAGCTAACGGGGTGATACCTGAAACTTCCTGACCTTTGACTTCATGCTTAATGAACATGTATTTCCAAACTTTAAGATTCAGTGTGAACTACTGTTGTACCCCTTCAGTGTCTAATCTGTTGTGCTTGTTTTGAGCCTGCAACAGTGATGTGTAGGGATCACCCTGGAAGTGTTAGCCTGGTCTCTTGGCCACTTTGCTGCTGTCTACTAAGACAGGCTGTCTTCTTGTTCTTGTGAGGCGGACTAATCCGAACACATTGCTGCAATAGTTTTACTGCAGACTAGAGTCAGGAGAGGGGAAGTCCAAGAAAATAGCGCAGGACTTTTTATTAACTTGGCACAGCATACCAGAACCATAGCAAGAGAGTTAACAGCACTTGAAAGGGCGTTTCGTCGGATACAATTGTGGCTGCTGTTTCTTTGATGGGTCTGGTTAAAACCTTCCAGCAAATGTTGTGTTGAGGGCAGGTAGCAGTTGGCTCCAGTGTGTCTGTTTCACCAGAGTTGAGATGAGATCACGTCTTGTTTCTTGCTGTCATAAAACATGTGGGACCCATGTGCTGTATACACCAGCACTTCGTATGCAGCAGTCTTGTGCCTGATAGTCTTGTTTGCCTCTTTCTTTGCAGAGCCTTGGCTTAGTGGACAAGAACAACAACCCCCTCAGCCATGCTATGTACAACATGACTTCGCTCCGGGAGCTTGGTGAGAACCAGAGGAAACCCTGCCACATCAAAGTCCCTGAAGCAACCCTGCGCAAGATTGAGAACTATCTGAATCATGTAAGGCTTGCTCAGCTGTCCAAGAACCACCTTTGGCTGATCTCATTTAACTTCAGGAATTGCACGTGGGTTGAGAGCTTCATGCCCAAATGTTGAAATAATTCATAACTTGGTAGTTTGCCACAAAAACTGATCGGTCTCTGCTTACCTTTGGGGAAGGGAGACCCTTTCTGGGCAGTGGGCCTTCTCTGTGTGCATCTGTGACGTTTGCCTGTAATATTTGGCTTTTGGGACGTTACAGGGTGCAGTTTTGGCTCACTTGTAGCCTCCTTTGTAGGCTTACAAACGCTGCCTCATGCAGGTGTTGGTTTCGTTAAACTCTGGTTGTGCCTCGTAGCTTTACAAGGACCAGGGGCAGGTACTTGCACATCTCCCTTGGGAGTGTCTCTCACAGTTTTGTACATCAGTGGTGGGTGCAGGTCCTCAGGCACCTGGTGGTGCTTTCACCCAGGAGATCCCTCTTCCTGGTGGACCAGTGGTGAACAGACACCCACGGGAGCTGAAGCAGTGCCGAGACAGGGTTCCTTAGGAGCATTCACTGTCAAACCAGGAGTTAGCACTAAGGTAAGGTTGAGCATAGCTCACGTACAAATGTTTGTATCTTACTGACGTCACTGAAAATAATGTCCATGTTTGGAAGTTGGCAAGTCACTGATGTAGCACTCTTGGGCCTGCTCAGTAAGGATCTCTGGTGATCTTCACAGTATCTTACAGATACTGTAAAGTAAACGAGGCAGTAGTGAATGTCCTAGAAAGCCAAGACTGTGCCTAAGACAGCAGCCGCTTCTGAACGACCTGCTGTAAGCAGCCGAACTAAGGGCTAGAAAAGTTACAAAAACAGCAGCATCTTTAAGGAGCTTGGTCTGCACCCCATGCTTCTGTGACCACAAGCTGTCACACCATGCATGGAAGACTTGGATTTGTGACTCTGAATAAGGCTGAATCCAAAAGTACTGTTTTGTAGCTGAACTTGTAATCCTGTGAAAATCTGGGCCAATGTTTGGATTTGTGTTCTAGACAATTCCTGACCTGTTGTTGCTCCTTTTAGTTCTTCCTGTGGGATGTGGGACTTCTGCTTTTTCTTTTGCCAAGATGGAATATTTCTGGCTCAGCTGAACGCTTACATTTTGTGCAAGTTACGTGGCTGGGCTTCCTGAGGGAGAGAAGGGTGGTGGTGTAACTTGATAGTTTCCAAAAGTTGTCTCTGAGGGGCCATTGCATCACTTGCATGCAGTGTAGTCGCTGACTTGGGAGAGCTTAAGTTACTGGTTTGTGCCTGTCAGTTCAGGCATCGGTGCTAATACTTCTCTTAAAATAGGGGATGCAATGAGGAAAATGCAGGGAGTTAATTCTCACTTTAAGTAGCCTGAATTCAGAATATATAATACTGAGAACAGAATTGAATTGAATTGAATTCG
>NW_009648495.1:240490-251714 GCF_000708025.1 Charadrius vociferus | reverse complement strand
CGGAAGAGCTTCATGGTCATGGCAAAGCTGGTCTGGCTGAGTCTGTTCCAGGCACTTGTTTCTTTCTGTCCTTCTCGGGACTGGTACTAATCTTCTTGTCCCTGCCAACTTTCTCCATCTCCCCCAGTATCCAGTGGACATCAGGGAATCCAGGCCCCGGATTGCCGATGACATGATGAACCTGAGCAAGGAATCTGGTGCGATAAGTGATGCAATCACAGGGAAGACATATATACCCATGTTGGAAGCAGAGGAAGTGCGCCTTAGCCAGAATCTCCTGGCCCTCTGGAAAAGGAGAGGATCCTCGTGGCAGGAGAGCCACCCACTGCCGGTAGATCCTCACAAGGACACCATCCTATCAGCCATCGAGCAGAACCCTGTAGTGGTAATAGCAGGAGACACAGGCTGTGGGAAAACCACGAGGATCCCTCAGCTCCTGCTGGAACACTACATCCTGGAGGGACGTGGTGCCCGCTGCAATGTAGTGATCACCCAGCCAAGGAGGATTAGCGCCATCTCGGTCGCCCAGCGTGTGGCACAAGAGTTGGGTCCCAACATGAGGAAGAACGTGGGCTACCAGGTGCGTCTGGAGAGCAAGCCACCCGCCAGGGGAGGAGCCCTGCTCTTCTGCACCGTGGGCATCCTGCTGCGGAAGCTGCAGGGGAACCCCAGCCTGGAGGGTGTCAGCCACGTCGTGGTCGATGAGGTCCATGAGCGAGACGTCAACACTGATTTCCTGCTCATCCTGCCGAAAGGCATCCAGAAGCTCAACCCTGACCTGCGCCTGGTCTTAATGAGCGCCACAGGAGACAATCAGCGTTTCTCGCATTACTTTGGGGATTGCCCTGTGGTCAAGGTGCCGGGTTTCATGTACCCAGTGAAGGAGTACTATCTGGAGGAGATCTTGGCCAAGCTGGGCCGGCACCGACACCGGCACTACGAGATCAAGGTAGGTG
Organism: Charadrius vociferus; assembly: GCF_000708025.1. Taxonomy (NCBI): domain Eukaryota; kingdom Metazoa; phylum Chordata; class Aves; order Charadriiformes; family Charadriidae; genus Charadrius; species Charadrius vociferus. The sequence goes on along the minus strand of NW_009648495.1, from coordinate 250,758 downwards.
TGCCGCGTGGAGGTTAAGCTGTTTCCCTTGGATGAGGCACTGGCTTTTGGCATATCGGCGGGGGAGAGTTTGGGCCTGGAACTGGTCCCTCTTTCCTGTGGTTGTTGGACAGTGTTTGCTTAGCTTTAATGCTGTGTCAACCCTTGTGAGGTGAAGTCAGCTTAGTAAAATCCCAGAGTATTTTGATTAAATTATGGATAACGATCACTTCAAATTTGGGTCTGAGTTACTTTTATCCCTCTTTAATGTGAAGTTTGTTTATGTTTGAATAAGCTAACAGCTCGTTGTATTTGCGTATGCATATACATAGATGCAGACTTGAATGTTGCCTACTCAGTGCAAGCCTGGTCCAAGACCAGGGTGGTTATGGCTTACAGCAGTCTGTTACCTAAGTGCTCACCGCCCTGCATGAGTGAGTTCCCTGATTGCTGCTTTTTGCAACTAGTCTTACTGTGCCTCTGGAAAATGCCCTCCAGACACGTACTCTTTGCTGTGGCTACTCTTACTTCAGTTGTGGGTCATGGAGTCACAGAATTATTGGTGTTGGCCGGGACCTCTAGACATTTTCTAGTCCAGCCTGCTGGACTAGAAGCTGAGAGCCCATTTCTCCAGCCTGTAGAGGGCCCTCCCTGTGGCTGAGGAACCATCTGGTGTATCAGCCACTTCTCCCAGTTTTGTATCATCAGCAAACTTGCTGAGGGTGTCCCATTGCCTTCAGGGCAATCTTTCTGTTTCTGTTGTGGCTGGGATTTTTACCTGCACTTTTTAAGCTGGCCTGATAGGTGTGTTCCAAATTACTGAGATATACAAAAGCTATGGCTTTGTGCCTGGTGGATTTCAAGTCCCAGGTGCACATGGCATGGTTTTGTCCCCAAGAATTTCGTGTTAATTTTTGTTACTTGTTAGGTGCTGCTCAGTAGAGGTACACAAATCTCGGTTAGCTTCCAAGTCTGGAGAATGGGAAAGGGACTGTGTATTCTCAGTGCACAGCAGAGGAAACCGGCAGCAGTTGTGACCAGAGCAGGTTCCAGATGGAGCCCAAACCAGGCTCCTGAGGTTCCTGGCTCCTAGTCCTGGGCAGGCGATCCAAATACATTTGCTCTCTCCAGAAGATGCTCTGGGAGGCTGTGTGCCTTTCTGCTGTCTGCTAGATTGCCACTCATTTGTCTGCATGTGTCCTCCTGTTTTATCCAGCAATCGGATGACGAATGTGTCCTTGATCTTGATCTGATCACTGACCTCGTACTCCAGATTGATGCCCACGGAGAACCAGGTAGGTTCTGCCTTGCCCCGTTGCTCTTTCCTTTTGCTGGGGTGTGGAAAATGAACCCTGCAGAGCCCAGACGCTTTGCAGAGAAAACATGATGCTGATCTGACTTTTAGAAGGCCACCTTGAATTCCTGTTGAACTGAGTGGTCTGGAGCAGTGGGGCATGAGCTAATTCCTAGTCTCTGGCTGAGATAACATCAGAGTCCTCTCTCTGTCTCAGTCTCAGTGTGCTGAGATCCAGCTGTTCCTGGGGTGAAGGGCAAGACTTATCTGTGCTTCAGCATTTGTGACCTTGTGCTGCACAACTTAGTTATTTTGCTGTATTGGAGACCCATCCCTGTTAAATACCTTTGCTTGCGAGGAGATGTTTTTTGTGAAAAAGGCAGGACCCTCAGATGGTTTCCAAGAGTTTAAAGTGTTTCAGAGCTAGTAGAAGGTACTCACTATCAAACTACAGGTAGCCTGGTTTCTTTCTGGCTTTAAAACCGTGCCCTAATGAGCTCTCAGAAGCAGTTACAGCACAGCAGGTGTGAAGTCTAGACAAACGTTCCCCTGGGTCTGACTTCCTATAATGGCTGTATCTATCGTTTGTTCATGGTAAGTATGATGCACGTTTCCTTAGAGGTCAGGTGGCAGGGGGCATCACAGGCCAGGGCCCTGCTTTTCTTTGGGTATCTTGGGCTAAAGGTTCTGTGGGCTTGGGGAAATAATATCTGTCCCTTTTATGCAGCAGAAGCAGTTTCTGTGTCTCCAACTGGGGAAAAATGCTTGGATTTCTAGGTCACTCATTCTTAACTCCTGCTCTATTTCAGGTGGGATCCTGTGCTTCCTCCCTGGCTGGCAGGAAATCAAAGGAGTGCAGCAGCGCCTGTTAGAGATGCTCGGATCTCAGAACAGCCGGTACCTCGTCTTACCAGGTGAGATGGCAGGGCCAGACCTTTTCTCCCCAGGATTCAGGAGGATGGATAGGCCAATTGACTTGATGAGCCCCTTCGGCTCTTGCGCTCTGATACAGAGCAAGCTTGTATGCTCTGATGTACATACCTGCTGTGTAATTGTGCATGTTAAGCACAAATAACTCCTCCTAGCAGAGGCCATCCAAACCCGTATGTGATCAAAGAAACTGCCTTCCTGTTTGCCTCCAGCAATTCAGAATTAGGCAAGGAGGAAAGTGCTAAATTCTGCATTGCTGTTAGCTGCGTGCTGAGCCTACACAGAAAAGATCTTCAAGACCTGTTTTGTGGGATGGAGATGTACTCTGTAGCTCAGCTTTGATTAGCGAATTTAAGGTTCTCTATCCCAGGAGGGAAATTTGTAACAAAAGGCAGTATTGCCTCCAGCAATTCAGAATTAGGCAAGGAGGAAAGTGCTAAATTCTGCATTGCTGTTAGCTGCGTGCTGAGCCTACACAGAAAAGATCTTCAAGACCTGTTTTGTGGGATGGAGATGTACTCTGTAGCTCAGCTTTGATTAGCGAATTTAAGGTTCTCTATCCCAGGAGGGAAATTTGTAACAAAAGGCAGTATTACTCTGCGAGGCTGTAAGGTTTTTTTGGAGTTGGTTTGTTAGAGGGTTTTTTTGTTTGTTTTTTCTAACAATCCTCCCTATTCAATGTCAAATAAAGCCAGCCAGGAGCACAACGTTGAGCAGCTCGTTTGCTAATGAATGCAGGTGTTCTTTTGTGAAAACTGCATGTTCTTGTGCTCCCCTGCTGTTCTGTGCGGTTGCTGGGAATTTCTCCACGTCACTGATCTGTAATAGGGCAAATATATGATATAGAAGAGTTACAGGCCTTTGCTGATAACCCTTTTTGACCAAGTGAAACCAAATGACAGTGAGGATACCCCATTCCCCTGCCCCATATGTCTTTTGAAAAGGGGGAGCTGCAGAACTGGACTGTGGGAGGGAGTGGGACTTCTGCTTGGGGCCCAGGGATATTTGGGTGATTCCATTAGCCTCTCTGGGATGGGAGGTGATCAGAGCTCCTGCTGATGCTGAACCATACGTTGAAGCAACTGAAGTAATACCTTCCATAATGATGTGGGGAAGGTGTTTCCTGAGGCCTGGCTGGCAGGAGACTGCTGACAATGACCATCAGTATTACAAGTGGTGTCCCCATCCTCGTCCCCTATTTCTGGACACGGAAGGTGATGGTACAAGAGGGCTGAGAATCTCTGCCCACCTTGGCCTTGTACTGCAAAGCAGGGCAGGACTGACTGTTTTTTTATCTCCTAGTGCACTCCAACATCCCCATGATGGACCAGCAAAACATCTTCCAGAGGCCTCCACCTGGTGTCAGGAAGATCGTCCTGGCCACCAACATCGCTGAGACCTCCATCACCATCAATGACATTGTCCATGTGGTGGACAGTGGCACGCACAAGGAGGAACGCTACGATCTAAAGACCAAGGTACTGATGCTTTCTTGCCTCTCAGGGTATTTGGGACATACTAGAGCTAGTGAATGTTTTCAGAGCAACATTTGAGATGCCATTAATTGGATGATAGAGCTGCCCTTAGGGCATTTGCACTGTGTCCCTGTTTGGGGACATCGTCACTCATAGTGTTTGCTCCCTGCCAGGCTCCCCACCGACTTCTGCTGAACAGGCGAAAGTCTGGTGTCTTCAGAGAAATGGAAGATCCTGCTTGATTTCCATCTCTCTGTTACGCCATCTAACTAACTTCTATAGTTTTTCCATTTGCTTTCTGCCTTTTTCTATGATTTCACCATAAACTTCTCTTGTTTGAAGCTATCTTGACCCCAATGCCTTAGCTTGTTTGTCAGTTTTAAGGGGAGGGGGTTTACACTGCTCTCAGACTGTGTTTCTGGCAGCGTTGGGCTCTGTGAAGGCTCTTGGGCTTCATAACAACGTGAAGGCAGCTGTGCCACTGTTGCTCTTGGAAGATGGGATTCTGGCTACACGCTGCTGCCCCTTCCCCTCCCTGTGCTAGAACATCTTACAGAGCTGGGTGGCGATTCACACCTCAAAACAGTTCTAGTATAAAAACAACCCAGTTTGAATCCAGTTCATCTCACCGTGCAGGCCCTGCAGTGCCTGTGCTAGCATGCAGCGGGGCTGGTGTGGGGGAGGCAGGGACCACGCTCTGCTGGCAGCTCCCAGCAGGGCGGTGTGGTGAGCCGCTGGTGTGGAGCCAAGGCAGGTGTCCAGCAGATGGCATCAGGGTCTCATCCATGCACTGAGCAGCTCAGACCTTCGCGCTGCTGCCTGCTGGAGACCAGCATTGCAAGGTGTAGGAGAGTGGGAAAAGCTTCCCTTGCCCTTTAGCAGGATGGTTGGTCAGTCATGAGGGGTTTCTGAGGTCTGTGGACTGGATGGAAGGCTGCATTTAAACAGGACAGAGAGCCATGACAGCATTCATGCCTAATCCTCCTTCTCCTAGGTGTCCTGCCTGGAAACGGTGTGGGTGTCCAAGTCAAATGTGGTACAGAGGCGAGGGCGCGCTGGCCGCTGTCAGTCGGGATTTGCCTACCACCTCTTCCCTCGCAGCCGCCTGGACAAGATGCCAACTTACCAGGTTCCAGAGATCCTGCGCACCCCACTGGAGAACCTGGTGGTTCAGGCCAAGATCCACATGCCGGAGAAAACAGTAAGCACAGTGCATGCCTTGCAAGACTGCAGCCGGCTGAACCAGCAGGATGCAGCCTGCCTGGTGACGGTTCCAGATATGTGATTTCACCACAGACCTGAGTAGGAAAAACCCAAGATACCAATGACTTTAATTCTTGCTTTCCTAAATGCAGTGCCGTCTAGGGGAGTTAAGACCGGGAAATGTATAGATTACTTAGATTACAGAGTACATCTAAAAGACTCGGCAAAAATGGCGAGAGCTGAGCTCATATCCCTGTAGGCAAACAAAGAGGGAACCGTGTTGCAGTCTGGGGCCCTGGGGCAGGGCAGGGGGCTCCCCAAGGCTCTCCCACACTCCTGTATGGGAAACATGCCCTTTTTTATTCTTTTGCCTCCCCCCTGCTTTGTTGCAGGCAGTCGAATTTCTTTCCAAGGCTCTGGACAGCCCTGACATCAAAGCTGTGGATGAAGCAGTGATCTTGCTGCAGGAGATCGGTGAGCTAATGCTGTGTTCTGGTGTGGGTGTGATGGAAACATGTTTGCTGTCTAAACATGGCAAGTGGGAGTTGGCACAGGATCCTGTGGGACAGACTGGGCAGGATTGTCCCTAGACAGGGATGGCAGCTGATCGGGACTTCCCAAACCACACATGTTACGGTGCTATTTTATTTCCCACATTGCTTTGCTTAAGAAGTGGGGAGAACTTCCCAAGGCTTAAAAGGAAGGTGGGGGGGTGGTGACAGGGAAAGAAGGAAAGCTGTGATCTGGAGTTTGTGGCTGGGGTCTCGTGGATCGTTGTCTGGCTGTGACAGCCTTTTCTTTGGCCTCGGGTCAGTTAGACCTGGGAGGTTCTGGGTGCTTTTTGCAGGCACCTGTGCTGTGTGCCTCTTCTGGAGGTTATACCACATCTTCCCAGCCTGGGAGGTGGGTTCTGGCAGTTCCCCGAAGCCACCAGCCACCACTGTGGCCCCAGTCAGAGCTGATGGATGTGCCCTTGCGGGTGGCTCTGTTGCAGGCGTGCTGGACCAGCGAGAAGCCCTTACCACTTTGGGCAAACGCCTTGCCCAGATCTCCACAGATCCTCGGCTGGCAAAGGCCATTGTCTTGGCGTCCATCTACCGTTGCCTCCACCCTCTGCTCGTCATCGTTTCCTGCCTCACCCGGGACCCCTTCAGCAGCAGCCTGCAAAACCGTGCGGAGGTGGACAAGGTGAGGAGCCTCTCCTAGAGGAAGGTAGACAGCAAGTAGGGCAGGGGCTGCCACTTGGCTGATGCGTGTTTCTGCCTCCCAGGCCAAAGCCGTTCTGAGCCGGGAGAGTGGGAGCGATCACCTCGCGTTTGTCAGAGCTGTGGCAGGCTGGGAGGAGGTGCTGAGACGCAGAGACAGTCGTGCCAGGGATAACTACCTGCAGGACTATTACCTGTACGGTCCCAGCCTTCGCTTCATCAATGGTGAGTCCCGGAGGCCTTCTCCCCTCTGTCCCCTGAAAGGGCTGAAGAACGTGGTGCAGAAACAGGGTAGACTGGGCAGGTGACTGCTGGTGTGGGCACAGGTTCTGGCTGTGGCACTCATGAGCACAGGCGTAGTAGCTCTGGGTGCCAGGGAGGCCACAGGCAAGACAGGTCTGCTATCCTTGCGCCAAGGCTGAGCCAAGGCCAGAGCTGGTGCTGCCCTGCTGAGGTTATTTCATCCAGTGGAGTGAAGGAGAAAGGTGACTCTCTTCCCTGGGGCTGTCTCCTTCCTGTAGGCCTTGTCAAGCAGTTCTCTGAGAACCTCTACGAAGCCTTCCTGGTGTCATCCCCATCTGACTGTACCATGCCCTCATCCGTATGCAACCAGTACAGTGAAGAGGAAGAACTGGTCAAGGGAGTCCTCATGGCTGGGCTCTACCCCAACCTCATCCAGGTACTGGCTTCTGCTCTGCCATCACACTCCTGGGCTTGCTTGTCACTGTGGGTGGCACAGGGAAGCACCGAGGTGCCGGAGACGCTTGTCCTCTCTTGGGAGCGTGTGCCTTAGGCAGGCCGCCTGCTTGTGCTTCTGCCTGCTGCTCCAGTGCTGTCCCTGGACCCCTCCTCGTGAGGAGCAGCCCCTCAGCCTGTGCAGGTCCATCCTTGGGTTCTTGTAGCTTGGTCTGGGGGCCATCGAGGTGGCATCTTCCTCCTCCTGTTTGCTGCCCCTCGCATGGCATTCGGTGCCTGTCAGGTCTGGTCACCCCCACGTACGTACTCTGCTAACCCAGCAGAGCTTCTGGAAGTGGAGGAACACGCCTGCCCCTACACGCGGGACAGTTGTGGGGCAAACGGGCTGGTTGCTTGTGGGCAGTGCTTGCTGGCGGGGCGGGTGTTGGAGAGGATCTTCTCCTTTCAGGTGAGACAAGGCAAAGTGACCCGTCAAGGGAAGTTCAAACCCAACAGCTACGCGTACCGGACAAAGGCTGGCACCGTTCTGCTCCACAAGTCAACAATCAACAGGTGGGTGATGTATGTATGCCTGTGACCGTGGGAGGCTGGGGACCCCATCCGTGCGCTGCACAGCGCCAGCCGGCTGTGCTGGGCACCCCGGCACTGCCGCCGACACGTGTGCCAGAACCGGAGTACGACACATCTCTGCCTGTGGTTGACAAAGCTGTTTCCCCCCGTGCAGGGAGGCGTCCAAGCTGTACAGCCGCTGGCTAACATACTTCATGGCGGTGAAGTCCAACGGTGGGGTGTTTGTGCGGGACTCCTCCCAGGTCCACCCGTTGGCCGTGCTGCTCATGACCGACACAGATATCCATGTCCGAGGTGAGTGCTGCAGCAGCTGCAGGGCTGACGCATCCACCTGCACGTCCTCTTGTGCCGCTGCAGGCTCCTCCTGCTGCGCCTGACGCCCCGGGCACTGTGCTCCTGCAGCTCTACCGCGGTCTGAGGGGCTGCAAGGTGGCTCCCCCCATCTCTGCTCTGAGCAGCTCTGCTGCTTCCCTCGGCCAGCTATCTCCCCCTGCTTCCTGAGCTCGTCCTTTGGACTGGGTGTTGCTGTCATGGGGCCACAAGGGCGATGATTTGTGAGCTGTTCTCAGCTGTAGCTTTCCAGGGAAACAAGGCAACTGAGCCGCAGGCAGGCTGAGCAAGCGGGCTTGTGCCGGGAGGCTCATCCCTCGGGAATGAGGACTTGGGCTGCTCTTCAGCCGCGGCCGGTGTGTGGGGAGGAGCCCTTCTCCCCGGGGATGTGTTGCTTTAGCCCGTGGGATTTTGGCAGTGCTGCAGTTGGTCTTCAGCCCTGGAGCTCAGATGGGCTGCGCAATCAGTCACCTCCTGTGGGAAACAGTGGGAGGATCCCTGTGGGATGGGTCTGAGCGCTGCCTGGCTTTTGTGGGAACTGTTTGGCCCAGTTGAGTCCCACCTGGGCTAAAACGAGCGTGGGGAGGACGGAGTGGCCAGCGCAGGCCCGAACAGGTCTTCTCACCTCCTCTCTTCTTCCCACCAAGATGATGGCTGGCGAGCAACAGTCTCCCTGACAGACAGTGATCTCCTGGTGCTGGAGGGAGACTCCTACACCATCCGCCTCCTGCGTGATTTCCGTGTGTCGCTCTCCAAGATGGTGGAGACGTGCCTGTGCTATGAGATGGCGGCCATCCCTGGGGACCTGCACCACCAGCACAGCCAGCTGCTCGACATCCTGGTGGATCTGCTCAAAGGCCCTCCTGGCAGCTTTGGCGCTTAGGCAGAGCTGGAGGATTGTGTGGGGACTTGTAATTTGTATAAAGATGTTCACAAATGTTTATTTAAATAAAGTTCTATTTATCCCTTGTGAAGTCATCTCTCTCCATCCTAGAAGATTAATGTTGTCTGAATCTCCTGCTGTCGGCTCCGTGCATGGTCACCGCGTAGGAAGAACCAGCGCAGTACGGCCTGGAATGGACTGGGAGTGCCGATGGACCCTGACGCGAGCTTCGTGGACACCCACCTCCTCCGCTCTTGACAGCGTCAGTCCCTGAACTGGAACGCGAGGACGCGGCTGCTGCGGGCCGTCCCCTGCCCCATCCCCACAGGGCCGGGCTGGAGCAGCTCTGGTGCCAGAGCTACTCCCGGCTCAAGAGGAGGACGGATGTCTCAGCTTGCGGCTGTGCCTGCTCCGGGGACGGCGCCGGGCAGAGCGTGGATCCAGCAGCTCCGGTGCAGGGCGCTCGATCGTTGTCGTCTTCGCTCTGGAAGACATCAGAGGGGAGGAAGCCCTGAAGGAGCCGGATGGAGGTGACATTCCACGCGGGATCGCCGAGCCTCACGGCGGGGCCCTGCCACCCCACAGCGCGAGCGCAGTTGTGGCGTTGAGTGTGAGATGTGACTTGTCGTTCCTAATCTGCCTGTACTTTTTGTCCTCTTGCGTTTTTATTTTTCTTTTTTTTTTTCTTTTTTTTTTTAATTATTTCTTGTTCTCCCTATGTCAAGGAGGCCGGATCCCTGTAACTTGTGCAACACAGGACGTGATTGTAGATGCCAGTCTGCCTGTGAGCGCTTTCTCCTGCGGGAAGCCAGGAGCATAGGCACAAAATCCTTTGTTTTCTATGAACAGGGACCATATTTCTGTGGAAGGAGGATTGTGACAGGCGCAGCACTAAATGAGAAATCCGGAGTTTAATCCCAGCTTTGCCTTGGATTCCCTGTCAAATGAAGACAGTGACCTACCTCACAGGGCTGTTGTGAGGCTTCGTTAACATTTGTAACGCATGTGAGCCCTCGGGCTGGACAGTGCGGGAGAGGAACGAGTACTTCACACTGGGTTTGGGGGCGGCGGGGCGCAGCCGGGTGCCCCCTGGGGGCTGGCAGGGTCGCAGGGCTGCGAGGGGTGCCGGTGGGGGGGGGGGTCGCGCCTGCCGCTCTCCCCGGAGCTGAGCAAGAGGCAGTCGCGGGCTTTGGGATCATTTGTTTTTATTCACCATTTCTTATGCTCTTTGTATCTGAAATCAATGCGAGGTTTGACCGCACCAGCCGGGCCGTGCTCCGCTCTGCTCCGCCGGGAAATGGAAGTGGCAGAAATCCCTCGGCTGAGCGCATTTCCACGGAGGGGAGTGATGGCGAAGGGGTTCCTGCCCTGGCAGCGTCTGCCCCCGCGGGGGACGGGAGCTGCTTTCCTCGGGGGCACCGCTTGGGTCTCCCGCTTGTTCCCTACTAAGATTTAATTTACTCGTCACGGGCTTTAATTAAGGGAGCTGTGGCCTCTGCCATCTGAGCTGAGGGGTGTGCGGGTGCCCCACGCCTCCAGCGGCTGGGGGTGAAAAGCACAAGGCCGGAGGGGCTGGTGGCCAACTCCAGCAGCGGGACCGGAGCCGGAGGCGTTTCTGGTCTCCCGCAGCCTCCGGGCTCTGCGGTGAGGCGCCAGCGCTGGGCCCCGGCACTCCCGCAGCCTGTGTTCACTCCAAACTTTTCA
>NW_009648495.1:239267-240464 GCF_000708025.1 Charadrius vociferus | reverse complement strand
AAAAAAAAAAAAAAGAAAAAAAAAAAAAAAAGACGAAGCTATTGTCTAAATGGTTCAGAACTAGTGTGATATTGGGATACTTCAGTGGCTGTTATGTGATACTGGATCTTTTTTGAACATAGATTAAAGACAATAAAAAGGGATAGAGTAGTAACTGCCTCTGTCCTCTTCATTCTTTTTTTTCCATTTACTTTTTTTTTCCGATAGGCTTCTCATGTTTTGGTTCCACCGACTGTGGGATTGCGCTGCCCCCCAGTCCAGCGGGTTCTGCCTCCAGTCCTGGGGCTTCTACCCCAAATTGTGGCTGAGCTGCTGCAAGGGAGAGCGCAGCGGCGTTCCCTTGGGGGTCTGGCACTAAGGGAGTGTGGGGGCAGTGGGCGCCGTGGGGTGAAGCCATGGGGTGATGCAGAGCAGTGGTGGGGCTGCAGGAAGGACACAGCAGTGAGAACCCACTGTGGGTTACAGCTGTTGGGAGAGAGAGGGGTGCTGGAGGGCACTGGGGGGGTTGCCAGGGCACGGATGCACCCGGCAGCACTTGGCCATGTCCTGGTGCTGCTGCGGCCCGGGGACCCACCGCAGCTGTGGATTTCCACAGCTGGGCTGGGGGAGCGGGACGGGCACTGGGACTTGGGCAAAGCCTCCCTGGGTGGCCGGTGGCCACGGGTCACCCCCTGTCAGGGGCAAGGCTGGGGGCACTCAGGCCACATCCATCCTCTGTGCAAAGCCTGAGCTGAGGTAGAAAACCTTTATTTCCTAAAGAGTGGGCAGGGGGGCACCTGCTCCGAGGTGTTGGTGGTCCCTCGTGGCCCCCCTTTAGCCACAGCGGTGTACAGGAGCTGGGCTTGGCCACCGCTGGATGAGGAGCCAGGCGGGACAGGCATGATGAACCCCCGCGGGTTTGGAGATGAAGTAGGGGCAGTGCCTGCAGCTCTGCTTGTGGCTGGTCCACACTCCTGCTCTGCAGCCCCCATGGGCTGACCTTGGCCATGGGGAGGTGGTGGCCAGTGGCTGGTGTGAGCCTAAACCTCCCATCCCTGGCCCCTGAGCCCAGGCTGGAGGAGCAAAATCAGGGACAGGGCATGGTCCAGTGCCGGAAGGCATCCGAGACAACAACTTGGCTTCGCCCCCCTTCTCTGTGCCTTCCTCTGCCACCAGTGGGCCATCAGGTGTCCCCTGGACCTGCCACCCCCCCACCTT
>NW_009648495.1:237892-239061 GCF_000708025.1 Charadrius vociferus | reverse complement strand
CGGGCAGCCCCCGTCGCCGCGGAGGAGACCCTGCCGCTGCAGAGCAATCCTATGACACAAAAATAATAATACTACTACTAATACATCACATTTAGAGACCACTTTAAACACTGCTTCCCTCCCCACCCCACCCCCCCCAACACCAGCCCAGTGGGGTGAGCAGTGTCATCCCCACCCTGCAGACGGGGAAACTGAGGCAGAGAGGTGACATGAATTCCCGAGACCACCGAGGGAGCCAAGAGCCAGGCTCAGCCCTGCCGGGTCCTGCGCCCTCGGCTCCCGCCACCGTGTCCTCTCCATCCCTCCCCGCCACGCGGGCATCTCCCCCACTGCCGTTACTGGTTGTACCTACGTTACGGGGTAATGGAAGCTGCAGGCAATGCTCAGCGCTGGGGTGGGACGATCACAGCGGGTGCAAGGTGGGAGTCTCGTGTCTGATCTTACTCTAGACACCAGCTGGTGGCCAGCGAGACTCGCGCGAGAGGGAGATTTGAAAGGCAAACGCTTACGCGAGCTGGAACTCAGGTGGGGAGGAGGAAGGAGAGACGGAGCACGCTTTCCGCTGCTGCCTCCTGTAGCAGTTTTCCACCCCACCCACGGGCTGTCCCAGGCCAGGAGGGTTTTCGGGTGACATTTCTCCCAAGCCTGGAGGCTGCTGGTCTCCCGACAGCTGTGGCCGCTCGGCCTTTTGCCGGGACAGCGCTGCTCAGCGTGAGCGGCTCAGGAGGGACTCGGCCGGTCCCTCCTGCCACACGTCGGGAGGACACAGGAGCCCCCGTCACCCCGACGATGTCACCGACACCGAGCTCCTGCTGCATTCCCAGAAAACTAGAAATTCTGCCTAAGCGACACAAACACACGAGGGGTCCCAGAGCCCCACTCACACACCGACACTACGCGGGGGACAACAGCGAGGGTCAGCGTAGAAAACTACATTCAGTTTGCGGTCAGGACTCCGACCCAAGGGGAGGCTCCCGGCCTCCCGCTCCTGTGGCCTCAAGCCCACACGCTTGGTTACTCGAATGTACTTTTAACAGTATAAAAAGCCCCAAAGTAACTGTATATGCCACTGATATGCAGGGAGATACCAGCAGACAGGACGGCGGCTGAGCAGCCCGGGCCGTGGGGACGCCGCCGGCCCGCGCCGGGACCACCAGCCCCGGAGGGAC
>NW_009648495.1:234444-237771 GCF_000708025.1 Charadrius vociferus | reverse complement strand
GCCGCGTCCACCCACCCCGCCAGCACCCGACTTCTCCCGTCTCACCAAAGCCACCGGCTGCCCAGCCCTCCCCTCTCCCCACGCTGCCTCCCCCGAGAGCAGAGTCACCCCACGCGCAGCCGCAGAGAAAGCCAGTACCCACACGCGGCATCCCCGGACAGCATCATGTACATTCAAGTTGCATCTAATTCAGACCACAACTTTTGTTTGTTTGTTTGTTTGTTTCCAAAGAGAATTTGCTCCCTCACACCCCAGACGACGCCGACGGCGAACACGGCTCCTTCCCCGCTCTGCCCAGCCAGCAGCTTCTCCGCAGTCCTCATTTAAGGTCTCAGCACTAACCAGCTCACTCCCACCTCTCCCGCTGGGCAACTAAAGTCGTTTTCACCACACACGGCTCTCTTCCCAGGCTAGCAATATGTACAGCCGTTTCCTTAAAATAAAATAATAATTAAAAAAAAAAAAATCCCTATTAAAACTGAAGCTGTCCTAGAAAAACCACACCAAACTAGTGTCTCTGGATTTAGTTCGTCGGCTAAACACAGGCACAACAAGTGTTAGAGAAGTGGCACAGAAGCACAGGCCGGTCGGTCAGTGCTCGGCTGAACCCCGGGGGTCTGGGAAGGTTTGTGCATGTTCAGACGGGCCCGAATGCCACCGCAACCGTACGCAGACATGAAAGCCTTATCCAAGACTGCCGCGCAGTCAATACACCAGAGCAAAAGCACTGCAGGGGGAGAAGGTGGCGTCACCGTCCCTTTGCAGGGCGTTGTTAGGGGGTTTGCTTGCTTTATTATTATTATTATTTTTTGCAATCTCAGAAGATAAAGTGCAATGTTGCCACTTGCCCTCCTCCTGCGGCACCTGAACCGAGACCAGCACCCGGCTGCCTCCCTCCGCCGGGGCGTCTCCCCCCCGGGGGAGGCAGGAGGAACGCCACAAGCTCAGCTTCCACCTTCTCTTTGGTTCACCACGACCACCACCGAACTTCCCCACTCCTCGGCCCGGCCGGCGAGCCTGGAGGTCGGCTTCAGCCCGCTGCCGGCCAGCGTTTGCCGGTGGCAGGCGGAGCAGCCGGGCTCCACGCACACCCCGCGGGCACAGCACCCTCTCGCCAGCGCCTGCCCGCAGCGGATGGACATTATTGCTTGGGGAAGCACAGCCTCTGCTTTCTCCTGCTCCCCGCTCCGTCCCTCGCCTCCACACTTCCCCTCCGTTCAAGTGTCGGAAATAAAAGAAAGAACAACAACCCCAAACCCCAAGATTGACAAGATCAAGCTGGTGTTTAGAATTTTGCAGTAAGAGAAAGAAGGAAGCATCAGCGAAGGGGCAGTGATATATACCGGAGGGCAGCATGCGGGTGAACGGGTGGTCGGAGGCGGCACCGTCACGGGACCGGCGGGAGGGTTTCAAAGCGTCACGACACAGCTCTGCTCGCCCGAAATGAGGTTTCCATACACGGTGCACACAACGAGGGCAGGGAGCCACCAGCTCGGGCGCTTGGCCTGGTGTGGGGTTAGAGGGATGTGGGATGGAGGGGAGGGGAGAGGTGGGGAGGGAGGAGGAGGAGGAAGAGGAGGAGGAGGAGGAGAAGGAAGAGAAGGAGGAGGAGGAGGAGAAGGAGGAGGAGGAGGAGGAGAAGAAGGAGGAGGAGGAGGAGGAGGAAGGGAAGCACTGGGAGTTCTCGAGGGTATATATAACGGCCCCTTTCAGGTGCAAATCTGCATTGCTTATTTAAATTTGTATTCAGAGGAAAAAGCACTTATGAAACTAGCAGACAACTTTGATGCAAACTAGTACATTTTAATGCCATTTTATTAGAAATCATGCAAACTTTAATATAAAAAATACAAGTGCAATAAGAATCTTTGTGTGTAAATACAGATTCCGGGTTATCGTGTCATTGTCGGCTTCCCAAAGAAATATTCCCACAAGCACGAGAAGCGGCAGGCTTCCCTCTGTCCCCTCCTCGAGCAGCCCCCCGTAGCGCACGCCTGGTTCGCTTCACTTTGATCCCAGCGTTTTGTTATTCCGCCCTTTTTTTTTTTTTTTTTTTCCCCCCCTTTTTTTTAAAATTTTTTTAAAAAAAAAAAAACTTTTTTTTTTTTTTTTTTTCTTTTTTAAATTTATTTACATTTCTTTAGTGTCATTTGCAACATGAAACGAGGAGCTCGCACCTCGAAGAGGAGGTAAATCTCCATCCTGGTCAGAGCTGCGGCTCTCTGGCACCAACCCCTGCTCCCCTGCCCCAGCGGGGGCTCTGCCGCCCCCCGACCCCTTCCCCGCACCTTCCTCGGCCGCTGGCTCGCCGCCGTTCCCGCCCTCGCCGCGCTCGCTCAGCCTGACCCTACGGTCGTCCCATCCATCAGCCTCTGTCGAAACCATCACACCCGCACGCCACAGACCTGCTTTCGCCTCGGGGCTCGCGGTAACCTGCGTTAACCTGCGGTAACCTGCGTTAACCTGCGGTAACCTGCGTTAACCTGCGTTAACCTGCGTTAACCTGCGGTAACCTGCAACTCCAGCGCCAAAGGAGCCTCCTCTGCCCTTCCTCCAGACCTCGCGCCCCGGCCGGGAAAAGAGAAATCCCAGGGTTTTGGCTGTGCAAGTTAATAAATAAACCGTCTTTGCCTTGCTAATGCGCAGCAGGTCCTAGGCATCCTCCAGGGCTGGCGGGTCGGCCTTACAGGAGGGTTGTTTTTTTTTTTTGTTTGTTTGTTTTTACGAGCATCGATTCAACACGTCTCGTCGCAGTCAACACAGGCTTCATCTGATCTGTTACAGCAAGTTTTCCTTTAACACATCCTTGTGCCTTTCATTTCAGACATGGCTTAATCCCATGAATTTGCTCCATCGTTTTAAAATATTTAAAAAAAAAAAAAATAATAAACAAAAAAAACCAAACCAACAAAACAACGACAAAGAAGTTACAATTGCTGGATATGTCAATAAGAAGCCAGCACTGCAGCAGCGGTTAATGTCTCTACTCTCCTACGGTTAGGAAAAGAAGGAAAGAGAAAAGGAAACTTAGCATGGGTTCGTAGCACGATAAATCATCAACACAGCGTCACAAAGAATAAAAGGTTTAAAGTCAACAACAGTTAAAACAGCCTATCGTGTGTGTATCGTATATATCATCATCAAACGGGATCAGCAGAAACTGAAGCGGCAAGGAGGGAAAGGTTGGGTTGGTTGGTTGGTTGTTTTTTTTTTTTTTTTAAAAAAGAAAAAGAAAGAAAGCAAGGAAGAAAGATCACAGCTTATCCCTATTAACTCTGGCCTGGCTTCAGCCACCGGCAGCGCGGGCGCGCTCCTCCCCGGCCCCCC
>NW_009648495.1:233138-234358 GCF_000708025.1 Charadrius vociferus | reverse complement strand
GGAAAGGATGCCCTTTCCAGCCCAGAAGGGACCAGCAGAGCCCGGCGCGCCGGGGCGGGGAGGGGGGAAGCCTTCAGGCTGCTCCGAGGAGCCAGCGCGGCCGAAAGGGACGCGACTAAACGCTGTCCCCTTCCCATCTAAAGCCAGACGCCGGGTTAAGAGAGCCAAGCTGCGTTCCGCGGGGGGAGCGGGTGGGAGACGGGGCCGGGAGGGGGCACCAGCCTTGCGGAGAAAGCGCTGCGAGGGGAGCTGGCTGTTGCGGCGGTGACAAGGAGGCGACTGAGCCCAGGCTCTCGCTGACGGATGTGCTACGCCAGGGGGAAGTGCTGCTGGAAAGGTTGGGGGTTTTGGAGACGACGATTTCTGCTCCGTGGTCTGTCCGAGCCTTGGCCTTCTCACGGAACGTCAGCTTGTGAGATTCAATCTGCAGCGACACAAGGGCAGGTGAGAAGGGGAAGGGCGGGAGGAGGAAAGAGGGGACAGGAGGGGAATGGAAGACGATACCATAATGTCATCATTAGATGCCTGGAAAATAAAAGGCAATTTTCTGAATTAAAAAAAGGCCAAAAAAAAAAAAAAACCAACCACCCCACCACCCCAAAAAAACCACCACCCAAACAAACCAAACCCAAAAAACCGAACCCCGACCCTACAGACATGGGTACAAACAGTTCAAGGGTCAGGTCACGGCGGTGTGCCCGGTGCCCGGGGGCGGCTGCTCTGCGCTGCTGCGGTGCTCTCCCCACCCCACCCGCAGTGCGTAGCGAGAAGGCACAGACAGACACTTACTTGTTTCTTGTATCTGAGTCTCGAAGCTCTGAATTTCCCTTTGGTCACCACCGCTCAGGGCAGTGGGCACTGCCGGCCCTACGCCATTCTCCCGCATCTCACTGCCTGCCTGGGCCGCTGTCACCTCTCCGTTCTGAGGGGCTGGCGGGAGCTGCCCTGGCTCCGCGCTGCCCTCAGCCTACAATGAGACAACGGGGTGGGGAGGACGACAGGGACGAGTCAATAGAAGACGGGGAGCGCGGGATAGGGGGGGAAGTGCGGGTTCCCGGAGCCCCCTCCGCCCTCCCCAGCTGCCGGGACACGCGCGGGGACGAGAGGGAGTTTGGAAGGGGGGGAAGCGGTCCCTCCGCTCCGTGAGAAGCCACCGGCCCCAGCGGCTTTCCAGCCTCTCGCGGCGTTTTCGGGCGCTGCGGACCCCGGCCGCCCCACCT